>NC_086239.1:13561500-13868000 GCF_036321145.2 Pelmatolapia mariae | reverse complement strand
ATTTAACTGACTCTGTGGACTCTCTTAAGGCACAGTTTTACTTTTTTTTTTTAAACCACCTCTTTATTTTATTGTGTCTTATTGTGGATTTTTAATTAGCTATCATGGCACCACATTTGGAAGTAACTTTACTTAATTACCTATTAGTGTATTCTTCACATTGCTTACTCCTTACAACACTGACAAACTCAATGATGATGTCATTGCTCTAGTCTATCTTTTTCTTACCTCCTCTGAGCCAATCAGCCTTCATTCTGCGTAGTTTAAATCTCAGTGCTCTTCTGTAATTCTTCCTTTCAGGCAGCCTGCCTCCTCTGCATGTCTGCCTGATCCCAGTCACTCAGAGCTCCATTCTAGCTTCCATCTTCATATTCACGACCACCAACATCTAGATTCCTGGGAGTCATGTCCTAATTCCTATCAAATTCGGATTCCTTTCTGCCAAATAGCTTAACTGAATTCTGTATCTCTACTTCTACCAAATGAGCTCTCCTTATTGAAATATTGTCATGTAGTATGTGCACATGGGTTGAATCTTGTTAAGTTTTGTTGTGAGAGTGGATGTGGTTGTTGATTCTTCTTAGCAGGGTTCCATTTGTCAAAATCCTTCTGTGGAGTTTCTTAGATTGAGAAATTTTCTAAACAGTCATGAATTTTCTCAGTCTTCATAGCCAGTTGCGTTTTGTATATGCTATTACAACATACTCTTACACGCATATGTACAATTGGCAAAAGACCTTGTTGTAGTGTTGGGTATTATTAATACCAGGTGGTAAAAATAATATACCACTGAGTGCAGAGTGGCCTTTGTGAACACCTTTTTATGATCCTGCTACTTACCATCATTATGCTTACTATAATATAACTATTGTTTTAATGTTTTCAACAAGTACCTTCATACATTCACATTCAACTTAACTCCTGTGACACAGAGGCTCTTAAGGACTCCACAGTTTACCACTTTGCTTACTTTAATGTGGGTCTGCCTCCCTAACAAGTACCTACATTCAGTTGGTAGCTTAAAGGTGGGATATAATCACAGTCCATGCAAACATGGTACTGAGCACTCAGACAACAGCACCGATAATTAACCTGTTGTCCTAGATTTTTGCATTTAAAATGAAAGTCTTAGTGATACCTAAGTCCAGTGGAAGATAGTGTTGATAAAACCCAACAGAAACCTTTCAAAGTACCATTTTTACTTGTTTGTAACAAAATATTATTATAGTGCATTATTATTCTGCTTAGCACTACATTTGATATTTGGCATGCACACTGGAGCAGACAGGGATCAAACCACCAACCTTCCAGATTATTAGATGACCTGTGCTACCTCCTGAGTCACACTCACTCCAGTAGTAATGTTATCCCCACTGTCATTTAAGAAAAAAAGTGTCAATAGGAGGCAGATAAAAGTTTACCAACACAGCTAATTATATGTATTGGACTCATAATGTTGTTGGTGCGACAGTTTCTCTGTCTTTTTCCATTGTTGAGTAATTCCACTGTTGCATAACTAGAATGTCTCCAAGGTGCTGAAATCAACTATGGCACAAAGCAATAATGTAATTTTCCAATACAACTCAGCTTGCTTGTTAAATAGTGGCAACAGTCTTATAGATCCCATGTGCTGCTGAGTTACAACAGGCTAATTAAATAGAAAAAATTATGAATCCTGGTCAAAATGGCTAAACTTTTCTAATAAACAATAAATGAAATTGACTGTGATAATCTGTGCATTTAGTGGCAAGTGTTTCCCAAAACATCAGCATTTACCCACACTATGTTGTGTTCCTTTGCCAAAGGGATAACGCCTTTGTTTTTAGTGATTGAAAAGAAATATGTTTATATTGTTTTGTTTTGTTTTGTTTGTCTCACTGAAATCAGGCCCACTAAATGGTGGCATGACAAAGAACTGCCCATGTTGATATAGTTATTCAACCTCCTGGGAGACAAAGTCATCAAGCAATTAGACTGTGGTGTTGTAGTTGTTCTCACTGTGTGATTGTCGGCGTGCATATGTCTGTAGCTGTTATTCCACAAATGGTCGCACAAGCCGTAATATGCAGGTGGCCTATCTAAGTGCTCCCATTATGCAGTTTTCCCCCATAAGCATGGCACAGATGTTACACCCCTGTGGGGGAACAAACAGCAAAGTAAATGAGGAGAACGACACATATGTGTGACTTTAACTATATATGAGCGTTCGCACACGCACATGCACACACACACAAGCCCAGCTTCTGCTGCATCATATCTTAAGCTAATATGTGCCATTTCTCTAAAACAGCAGGGGTGTTTTGTCCACGTGCAGACACAGGCGCTTATAAAACAAGAGTATGACAGCAGCTGTCAGTGTGCAGCGTGACAGTTATTTTAAGTGCTGCATAATGATTAACCGCTATCTTTGTGTGGATGTTTGTGTGACTGATGGTTGGATGGAAAGATCACCAGATGCTGGTATCGAGCATGAAAATGGTCAAAGTGTGAATATCCTTCCTCTCCCTGTAAGTCCTATACAGTCTTATAAAACCTGCTAGTGACTTTATAAAGTTGAGGAGACCTGAGGTTCAGTGGAATATAAGGATATTATACAGAAACTAGAAAAGTTGAAAAATACAGAAAAAGTTCGTGTTCTCTGCTGAGATTTATTTACTGCTGATACACTGCTCTTCTGTGGAGTATCAGCAGAGTTTCATTATTTCATATCTGTTTTCTTCAGGAGAGGAGGAAAATGTAATGTGTATATTTATGGCTCCTATGTATGTGCATATAAAATATTCTTTAGGGCTTAGACTGCTCCGTCTGTTTCCCCAGTTTAGTTGTCAGATACCAGAAGTTAGTATAATCGTTATACTAATCTAAATTGAGCATGCATACTTAGCATACTTAATCTCACATCAAAATTCTTCATCTGTATGTTCTGAAGACTATGAGGTTTTCAATAATATCTAAAGAGCTCTATTTTGGCACCCAAGATTAAATAACGCTAAATTTAAATAAAGCTTGTTTTATGCATCATGAAATCAGTTAATCAGTGTGAGTTAATATTTGATGTAATCAAAACTTAAATATCTGAAATGAGTGTAATACAAAGAATGCACATTGCCTATAGTGGTTGTTACGAAAGACCACCATTCACTTGAGATACCTTTACTGGAATAACATACATGACTCCCTGTAAAAATCATTCATCTGTAGGTGTGGCTGTGCTGTTGATCCTGTCCTTCAACTCGCCTGTAAAAAGATGAAAGCATATCTTTCATTGGTGATAGAGAATGATGGTTATAACCATTAACTGCAACTGTAAGGCTGGTATTGTATTCACTCTATGACTGAAATCTGTCATTCTGCCAAAATGCAGGTCTTAAAGACATCTAATGTAGGGAGAAGTACTTTTGAAAGCCTTTATGGATGATTTTGCTAATGTGGTAGACAAGAAAAGATTAGCAAAACTTTACATGTGTGTAGTTGGAATGCAAATGAAAGAGTTTGAAAGTAGGTTTGGACAAACACATATTTGATTAAACTGAAGAAAGGGAATTCTACATATACAGTAAATTGCATTTATCTAATATATTTATATGTTAACACTAATTATGCTTTCTTGCATACAGTTTTCTTCAGAAGATGTAATATGGCACGTAATAATACATGTAATACTATATTTGTGTGTGATCTTGCCAAGTACAGAGAGACTTGTAGAACAGTTACTTTTGGCAGCTTCAGCCTTATAAAACACCCACAGCTTCACTCACTCATCATCTCTGCCTGCCAAACAAACTCAAAGAAGAAGAGATAAAAGGAAATCTAAACATCAAGAAACTAGCTGACATGTTGCTGAGACAAGGTGTTTCTGGGTCTGTATGTGTTTTACAAAAGTTCAGCCTGTATAGATTTTTGTAAAAAAAAAAAAAAAAAATAGTCAAATGCAAGTTTCCCCTGTTAACAGTCAAATTTTACAATATTTTTATAACAGTCTGATACTTGGTATATATAGTAGAATGCTTTTTATTTATGGATAGTATATAGTATATTTGTCTTCCTCTGTCAGCTGCTCCCGTTAGAGGTCACCACAGTGCATCATCTGCTTCCATTGTGTTCTATCCACAGCATCCACTTCTGTCACACCAACTCTTTTCATGTCCTCCTTCACTACATTCATGAATTTTCTCTGTGGGTTTCTTCTTTTCCATCTTCAACATGTTTTCTCAAATATGTCCACTATGCTTCTACTCATTCTAATCCTGCCCCTCTTGGTCACTCCATACAAAAATCTTCAAATCTGCCACCTGCAGCTTCACCTTCTGTCTTTGTGTCATTGCCACTGTCTCCAAACCCCCACCTTCTTGCAAACCTTCCATTTAACCCTCGCTTCTATTCTTCTGTCATAAATCACCTGTGACACTCGTCTCCACCTGCTCCACTTTGTCCTAAACTCTCTTCTTCACTTCTCTTGTGCACCTTTGCTTTGGATGGTTTACCCCAGCTAACTTCACTATCTCTATTGTCTATCTCTGTTGTTACCAAATGACATGTTGGTTAAATGTCAGTTTAAAAAAAAAAACACACTTTTTCTTCCATGACATTCCAATCATTTCTTTTTTCCAATCAAATTAGGATATTCATTTAAACCTTAATTATCTTTTGCTCTCTCACTCTTTTTCTCTCGTCAGGCTGGCTGTTGGGCCGTATGTGCAGCAACAACGATGTCCTCGTTGCTATGGAAACGTGAGAGGGTGAACTTTTGTCAGATGCCAAGAGCTTGCTCCAACAGAAAGTGTTGGTTGTGTGTGCATGTGTCTGTGTGTCTTAATGTACGTGCACACTTGCACATGGTGTCACCATGAGTGTGTGTGGTTTGTAGGACAGAAAGAAAACAGTGTGCTTATCTTTGAAGAAGACTGCAAATCCCCCTTCGGTCTGTCACTCTCACTCCTCCAGCAGCGTGACTCTCTTTCTTTCTCAGCCACACTTTCCGTAGCTTCGATTATCTTTCATTCAGATACACCCTTGCCGCATGCTTCACCCTCCCTGAAGTTGACATAAAGAGACTTTACGTTGTCATCACCTCTTCTGCTCTCAACTCCTCTCCTGCCTGTTTCTGCCTGAAAGTAAAACAAGAAAACTTGCTGTGTGCTTTCCTGTATTTTTGCAACTACACTCCCCCCTTGCATTGTTCCATGATATGCAGATTCTCTCAAAGTACAGACTGCATTGATCTTTTCTGTCCTCCCTCTCATTCACCCCATGTCTCCCTCTATCCATTATCCTCCCTTCATTCTACTCTTTCCCCCTCCTTCCTTTCTAATGACCTCTTTGCTGATTCAGAGAAGAGTTATGGCATATCTATGTAGCTGTAACGATAATTAGGGGAAAAAAACTATTAGACTGTACTGAAAGATAAACAGCATAAGTACAGCACAGCAGCTGGTGACAAAAAAATGTTCCTCTCAAAGTGTCTCGTCATGCAGCTTCTGCAGCATTTTGAGAAAGATTCAGGGGTGAGATCTGTGATTCAGAAGTGTGTGTGTGTGTGTGTGTGTGTGCGTGTGTGTGTGTGTGTGTCCTAAATTAGGTGAATGACTTGTTGTTGCTGTGTGGATCTGCCTGCCAACACAAAGGCCCTCTCTTCGACTTCAGTTAATCAGTATGCAGCTCCTCTCCACATCACTGTCCTTGTGTTGTAAAAACATACACACACACACACTCTGACACACACATAGATGCAAATAAACGCACACTTCATCGGAATTTTGTTCCTGACTTCATCATTGTCCTTGTGGTATAAATATCACATGTACAACAAAGAACACAGAAGCTGAACTGAGTCCAAAGTCCTGAATGCCCATGTGTATATATGTGGATGTTTTCACATTCGCACAAAGTTACTCCAGCTCCTCTCTCACACACACATGCATCCATACCAAAGATATCCTTGTGAGAAACCATGATATTCAAGAACGCACACACACACGCACACACAAACACACCCCCACACACACACATGCAAACACACACACACACTGGGGTGATAAATAAAGCAGTGCGAGCTCAGCAGCAGCCCTTTGCCATGTCAGGCTTTACTGATGTGTCGACCAATCCAAGGGAGTGATTCAATCAGGTCTGCAAAAGAACAGCGTAAACTCAGATCTACAATGTGAACACACAGGCAAACACACAAACACACACATCAACACAAACACAGACACAAAGTTATGAGAAAGTGGGGATTTTTTTTCATCTTTTTCTCAAAATTAGTTTTCTGTTTCTCTTGTTTTTACTATTTTTGAAAAAAGAATCTTGTTCAAATGACTGAACTATTTCTTCTCACTTTTGGCTACACTTTTAAAAGCTAGTTATTGTGACAACACATGAATAGATGACATGTAACTCTTTGACAATGACATTTTAAAAAAAACCCAGTTAGGTAAAGCTAATTAAGCAGGGTTAGCACAGAATATAAATAGGAGAGGACAACAGTGGCAAAGGTAAAGATTACAAAACACCCTTCTCAATTTTAAATGTCTTTTGAGAACTCAATCATAAATTTAGCTCTCTCAAGTGTGTGCTGTCAGACAAATGAGTGAAACTCATCCTACTCACACTGTGACAGGCACCTTTAAGATCCCACATAAGTTTTTAAGCGAAATCTGGACAAGCAAAACAAAACAAAAAAACAGCAAACAGCTTCACCTGCTTACCTATAGATAGTCGCATTTCATAAGTGTTTCACATGCAGTCTTTAACAGTAGTTTGTATTAATAGCCTACTATATTCTAAAAGATGTTTAGCATAACATTGAGTTACACACATGTAAGCAGGTGTGCAGTTTTGAACAACCAAAACAGGAACAAGATGCTGAGGATGTCAAAGTATAAACCCATGAACACAACATTCTCAGGAATGTAAAACAATACGCTCTGACTCTAATGTCATATATGTGTGTGTGTGTGTGTGTGCGCGCGTGTGTGTGTGTGTGTGTGTGTGTGTGTGTGTGTGTTTCTGTCTTAACATGGAAGATACAAGTGCAATACATTTGCAAGTCATTCTCAGTCCTTTATATCCTACTGAGACCCACTGAGGCATAATAGTTCCCTCTGACATACATAGATAACCAACAGCTCCTGGCCACAATCTCAGTGTCAGTCCACTTCAAGCTCTTAAAGACCCTGGATCTGTGTACTCATGCATACTTGAGCATTCATTCACCCATTTAAGAGTTCAAAATGCAGAAAATAAAGATGGTATATCCATGTCCTCTTGTTTCTCTCTAAACTCAACAATTGAACAATATGTGATCAGTCTGGATGTTGTGTTACAACACAGACTGAGTCATGATAGTAAAGTGAAGATAAGAGCTTCTATAAGACATTAAGGGAAGTTTATGACATTAAAGCGCTGTTTTATCTCTTAGACACAAAGTACAGTTTAGGTATCCATGACTCTAATCAATAGTTTTCTGCTCTGAGTTTTGGCTCACCATAGATAAGCGCAACATAAAAGCACTATCAACAGCTCTCTGCCATTTCATGTAAACGTGTGCTCTGCTGAGACTACTACACTTCCATCTCATGCATTAAATTATATGTGTCAAAGGGTTAATTGTGCAAAGCAGGGTGCTCTTGGATTAAATTAAAGGTGAAAAGCATTTCTTTAAGGAAAAGCGCTATAATGTGATTAGTGTAATCACATTTAAATTAAGCTAGATAGATATCGCCTGGCTGGCACTTCATATTGCAAATGGGTGGTATATAATACAACGATAATACAATGGCTTGAAGCTATACGCATTTTAGGAGAAAATAGGATTAATACAGATAAGCCACAACATTAAAACCAGCTGCCAGGACACGGCTGAACCACTGGATCTCAGAAACAGGACCTATGTGGGGGTGTTCTGCAGTATCAGGATTGCATGGGCTTTTTGTTTACGGCCAAAGATCCTGCCACTGGCTTGTGTTTGGTTTGCAGCAGTGTCGTGGTGGGTGGGAGAGTGACAGCCACCACGACCATCACAATTAATAATTCCCCAACACAGCATTGGATTTGTAAAGTGATGATCGGCGTTGTTCTCTTAATCACAGTGCTATCATTGTTGTGAGTAATTTTTTTTGTTCTGTTCAGTGAGTACATATATTAGAAGTTATGTTTCCCACAGGTTAGGGGCAGTCATCTCACCTATAAAACAATAATCTGATACAGAAAGACAAAGAAGGGTGGGGCAGAAGCTTGTTGGGGTCAAAGTATTAGCACGTGATAGAAGTGACATAAAGTATGAGGCCCTCAAAGGGAGATGAAAAGAAAAAGAAAAACAGGTGAAGGGAAGAAAGAGGGCGGCCACCTCTCTCCTTTTTCTTTCTGTCTTTTAGAAGCACACATACACAAATGCACACCATGTCTTTCCTTCTCTCTGTCTCTTACATCAACCTGCCTGTCAACCCTGCCGACCCAAACGATCCATCAAATGCTGCTTCTGCTGCTCCAATAGATGGAGGGAAAGATAAGGATGTGAGAGAGGACGAAGAGACTCTGGTCAGAAAGAGGGAGTCCACTTTCAAAGCTACTTCTGAGATACAAGAAGACAATGGACTGGCTGACCAAAAGAAGGGGCCTGAGGCCTCTGAGGAACTGACAAATGTTTATATGTCCATCCCTGTTTTTCATTATTTTTGTTATTACCGCACCTCCTGTTCCCCTTTGCCTAACTACTAATTTGCCTCCATTTCTTTTCACTTTCAGAGAACTGATGCAAGCAAAAATGCTAAATACTCCAATTAAATGAAGCAGCAATCTTTCTCTGCAAATCCTAAGTGATGTCTCTCTCGCTCTCTCTCGTTTTTTTTTTTTCAAAACAAAATAATTTGGTGTAATGACCAGTGAAAATTGTGATAAATTACCCTAGCTTTTGACTTTCGTGCAAGTTCAGATTGCATTGATAAAATATACAGCCTTACATTTTACAGTTCAACCTCTTCATTTGCATGTCCATCTGCTCAACTCTTCTCTTTGCCGTTCACTCATTCTTGAAGCCAAGAAGCTCCAAAAATTACTCAGAGTAGTTAAGCATGCCCATACATTGGACATTGGGAAATACTGTATACTCTTTACAGTACCCCCCTCCCCTTCTCCCCTTTCATTCTTTAGTATGGTGTCGATAATTTCACTTGTCTGCAGTGTCTACATTGTTTATCTCCCTTCTTCTCTTCTCTCCTCCTTCCATCTCATCATTCTTTCCTCTTTTCCCCTGGTTTCTTATCACACCCTGCCCTCTCATCTCCAGGCAGGAAAGGAGAGGGAAAACAGACCAGGGTGGAAGAAGAGATAGTGGGAAGAAGAGTGACAGCAGCTTACAGGGAATTGGATGGGGGCTTTTTTTCCTGTGTGTGTTTTTTTTTATCTCACTATCCAACTCTCTCTTTCACACACACACACACACACACACACACACACACACACACACACACACACACACACACACACACACACACACAAATACACACACACGTAGTCCAAGGGTCTTTTCTGTCGAGTCCTGTATGTCTAAGGGTCCTCGGCTTCTCTAACACACACACACACAGACATGTGCACACACACAATGGATACCTTGCATGCGCACTTGCCTATATACAACTGTTCACATAAAACCTGCAGGGAAACACAGGAATGTACACTGACCAAAAATATTTGTAAAAATGCACCCTCTACATTTGTAAGCAAAGGAACATGCAGCACATGCAGGCATTTGCACCCCTCCCACTCCATCCCATGCAAGCATACTGCCTTTGTTCTACCTGTTACTGTGAATCAGCATTCTGCCTGAATTATAGGGCTGCATTATGGATTCTCTCCACAACCCACACACTCTCTAGACATTGCTCAAAGAAACAGACACACACACACACACACACACACACACACACACACACACACACACACACACACACACACACACACACACACACACACACCAAGAGTCATCTGTGATGCCTTTAAATTAAAAAAAAAAAAAAAATCGCTTACCTTCAAGTCCCCCCTGTTGGTGTGACTATATTTACACCACCACAGAAATGATACAATCACTTAACAGTGACCATAAGAAACACAAGCTTCACACTTGCAGCCTTCTCCATAAATTCCAAAGATGATATTGCGGGGGGTGGGGAGGGGGTACACTACTCTTATAACCTATTGAAGTGTATAGAAGTGTGTTTGTGAGGGTGTGCTGATCCTCTCAAACCGCCAGGCCTTAATTAAGCTAACTCCTCCATTGTTCAGATGACACTAACAACGCAAGCAATCCCTGCACATTAGGCAAAACTCTCCACAAACCCCCCTCTCTCTCTGCTGTAGTAGTTTTTACAGAGCACTTTAACAAGCATAACAGCTCCACATCATTACACACACTCACACACACATAATATATGAGTATCATTATGCTCACTAACCAAGCAGAAATGTTTGACTAACATTAGATCAGTGGGGAACACACCAGTTTTCTTCACTGGTAAGTCAAATGAACCCCCCACCCTGACAAGCCCACCCTATCAACACATACACACACCCGCATTAATAAATAAAATAAAAATATCTGCAGCTCTACCTGGGCTCTGAAAACACAACCTGTAACACAGTAGCTTAACTACCATTAGGCTTCTTAAGACATTACGACATTAGCAGTAGACATAAATGAACAACATGCTGTGCCTCATGGGGGAAACATAACAGATACCTGATATTCCAGTGAAAAATCAAAACACACATGTTATTTATTCCCTCTATGCCGGCCTGTTAAGCATACCTCTGCCCTTTCTGTCTTCTGCCATATGTCCTACATCACTCTTTTCCCCCATTGCTGCTCACTTGCCTCCTCCTCCACCACTTGCCCTCTCTCTGTGCAATTGCCATAGCCTCAGACTAATGGAAGTAAGCAAGCCAAGTGAACAGTCCAAGCCAACAACATACACACAAACACACACACAAATAAGCTATAAATTCTATTCATATGTATAAAAGCAATATTCATGTAGAATAATTACATTTGAATGTATACATCAATTGACCTCATAAATTCAGGTTTGCTCGATGGTAACCCTGGAAAAAACATAAATCATTTATATCACATGCAAATCTAATTTGCTTTACTCTGCAGTACATATTTAAAGCATTAGTGTGGGATGTTCCATCCATAGTCACACAACTCGAGCAGCCAGCAAGTGCACCATAATCTGTACTGTGGAAAAAGCAGATAGAGAAAGACCCGACCCTCTCCCTTCATCTCTACTTCCCCTCTTTTTTCTTCCATTTCTCGCTTCTTCTTCAGTCATCATCTCTGCTTCCCTCTAACTTCTTTTGCTCCTCATTCACAATTGCAATGTCACTCAAATAAGCACGGTATGCTGGCACAGAGGTCGGCATTGCACCATTCAAGGCTGGGTGTACTGGCAGAAATTAAACACATGCTTTGATGCTTTTATCTTTAAATCAGCAGCTACATTTTGCTTTCACTAAATCTCTGAATGCCAAACATCTCTAAATCTGCATCAGCAATCAACCCCCTGAAGGCAGCTTTTACATTATGCACTTAAACAACCAGGCACATCAGCTAAACAAGCAACCAGCGGGTGACCTTGGCCAACTAAACTATTCATGATCTGAGTGGAGCAGCTGAATGTCAAACCACTACACAAAGGCACAAGAGAAACTAGTCTCCCTTATATTGAACTTAATTTCTCTCTAAAAAAAACGTATAAATAGTTGATGAAAGAATTCCATTTAAAGTTCCAATAACATCATGGAATCATATGTACCTTTTTTTTGTTGTCTGCAACATCAAAAAACACAGCAGCCCAGCAGAGAGTCATGTATTTGATGTCCAAAATAAACTTTTCAGGTAGCAGGCTCTCATTTCAAGCATTGTTGCCTATTTTGTTGGGTCACTTGTAGACCCCTAAAGTACAATGCACCTGGCTAGCACTGTATAGACAGAAACACACAGTAACCTAGCCTCATCCCTGGAGATTACTAGAAAAAGTATTTCCACCATGTCAGACAAAGAAAAGCAACTCTACAACTGAACTCATTTTATATTGGTCAAATATTGCCCATCCAAGACATACAGACAACCATCAAGGTCGGTAGGTAAACCGTTTGCTGTTTGTGTAGATATGAACTAAATAACACATACATGGATGGGTAGCTGTACCAGGGGGCAGAAGGGTAGAATATTAGATGGAAAAACAAACAGGTTGAAAGTGAGGCAGAGGAAAATGAAAACCATGTGAAATCAGGACTCATGGGAGGAAACAGATGAGTGACTTTGTGCAAATGTCATCTCATTAGAAGGAGGAGGGAAAGAGGGAGCAGAATAACGAGAAGGCAACTGCAGCAGTCCATAGTAAATTTACTCCACGCTAAAGCACAAAGTAGGCCCCACACTGCGGAACAGAGAGAGAGATGGACTGTTCAGAACACCAGCCAGGGACACCATGCTCCATATTTTATTTTATGAAATTATACCTCCTGTCCTCCCCTCCTCTTTTCTGAGAAAAAAAAGAGACAACGACACAGATTTGTTAATCTTTCTTACATACAATAGCTAAAACTGTGGCACACTGCTGAGCAGCACAAATGACTGCAACTTTTCCCAAACTTGCAGTATTTTCAGAAAGGAGAGTGGGCCATGGTCTCAGGGGACCTGAAATTCACTAGCAAACAATACGAATGCAGAGCTTTAGAGCAAAGGCAGCAGCAGAACTTGCAGAGGGCTGAGATTCACCTTCTCTCCCTCACTCTCACTGTACAATTTTCTGCACCCCTTTCTTCTCTCTTTCTCCCCCACCTCTCACTCTCTCTCTTTCAACATACTGGGTCATTTGAGCTCCTGCACTGCAGCATAGATGAGTGATGTGTTAAAGGGTTTTTCATGATCTCAGTAGTAAGCAAACTTTTTTGGGGGGGCGGGCGGCTGGTGATGGCGGGGGGTGGGGGCTGGTGATGGCGGTGGTGGGGTGCCTTTTCATTATGCTTTTAAATTCTCTGTTTATGAAAAAGGACAATCTTAAACCTTATATTAATTACATTAATGCTTATATTAATTTGCAGAGTCACTGAAAATCATCACAAAGTTGTTGTGATGAAATGTTTCTATGCAGATGAAAGTGTAGTCTTCTAGGACAATAACGTCCTCATCCACAAGGCACAAGAGGTCATCAGTGAGTATGAAAATGATATGCTACTTGCTTTGCAATCACCAGAGCTCCACCCATTTGAACGCTTATGGGAGATTTTGGGCTCATATGTTAGAGAACATGCTTCATTACAGTCATCAAAGCTCTAAATGAGGGCATAAATATTTAAATGTTCTATTCCTACACAGAACAGATTTATTTTAAATCACTTAAGCTCATCAGTATTGAATAAAATGTGCTTATATCATGTAAAAGAAAAGTCTTTCTGTTCACAGATGCTAGTGCTATGGCCAAACCTACAGCAGTGATTTAAATTTAGCACTTTCATGACACCACAAAGACAACCAGAAGTTAGTTGAGTCATCAGCATTATCACAAAAAACTTAGATAAGCTCTGAGAAACAAAATAAATATAGAAAGGCTAGAGAGAGCGTTACCCAAGTCTCCCACCACACACCAACACACATATGCATAAAAAGTAGAACGTGCCTTTGTATGCAGCACCTGCAATAGACTGCAACTTCAGCACCATGGTCAGAGACAGATTGGCTTTTTCAGCAAACTGGAGATAATTCTCTGTTTCCCAAATGGAGAAAGCATATCACGCATTACACACACACACACACACACACACACACACACACACACACACACACACACACACACACACACACACACACACACACACACACACACACATAAATGCAAAATATACATGGTCACAACCCTTGCTTCCTAACACGCTGTCTCTGTACTTTATACTCTTTCATTTCAGGCTCTTCAAGGCTGACTGTGTGTCTTTCTATCTATCTTCCATCATCCTATTATTATGTCCTCTGCCTTCTCCTCTGGCAAACTATACCACCTATAACACCATACCTAACACCATTTGAGATCAAATAAAAGTCTACATGTCACAGTCACTTTTGGGTTACTGATTCCATACAACATAAAGATTTTCCACTTACATTTACATCAAATGCTTGGAATAAACTCAGTAGTGTTTTGAGAGCCCACAAAAGCTTATCTAATAAACTTATGGTATAGCTTAAATGAGTTCATATGAAACAGCACGGCCATGGTCAAGGTTTAAATCAGTCAATTAAAATAGAATTATCTGTTATTTGTGTTTGTTTGCTTGCATTTGCCTATATTATATTATACTTCGTACATTTTTGTAATAACTGCTTGATGAAAAAAGGCAGTCAGTCTAAAATTACCAGTAAACTACCAATCACTTTTCATCAATAGCCTGATAAAATTAAGGTGGAAACAAACAAAAGCTCTTGCAATATCAGCACAGATCTTCTCCTTCAACATGATTTTGAATTTGTTTAAATAATTAGATGGAAGTCTTCAGAATTTTCAGTGATCCCAATACCCAATGGAGCCAAAGCCAAGAATCACAATGAAGCATTTAGGCAGGCAGTAAAACACAAGTAGAGAAAAGAATCCATAAAACAGAGATAGCAAAGAACAAACCAAAAAAGCACCAAAAAAACCCACATTAGCCTTGTTGGTGTAGAAACTTTGAGAGAAGGAATAGGTTAACACAAATGCCAATTTCAACATCAATAGGTAAAAGCAATTTTCCACATGGAAAAGAAACATGCATCGATTCTGTTCTCCTATTGGTCGCCTTTATCTAGCATTCCACTAAAGTATGAAATCACTTGGAGATATTAGCACAGGATAACAAGAGGATTTATTGGGATAAAACCACTCAGCATGAGATAATGGGACAAAGCCCAGCACTCATTTGTGAAATACTATGGTGGGTGGGTTAGGATAAAAGGTAGCCAAGATACTGGGGTAAAGCAAAATTATCAGTGATCCCATTTTTTTTAATTAATCATTAAAAAAGAAGTGATGGTGTGACTTGGGAGTCGACAATGTAATGCATTATATTTTTAATCAAATTGAGTGCACACTAAAAATGCTGATCATATATTTTGACCTTAGGGTCAGATAAAGGAAGCTTTTATGTGTGTTGCTATGCATATATATATTTATATATACGTGTGTGTGTGTGTGTGTGTGTGTGTGTGTGTGTGTAGTTGCATTTGTGCATAAATGTATCTGCATATCTGTGTAAGTGATACAATTTAAAGCAAGAGCAAATTTCATCACGGAGCAGTGAAAAACTTTCTGAAGCAAAAAAAAAAGACCCTTGACTTTATGCAACCATGCGTCTATAGGCTTTATGTGAGTGTGACTTCTACTCATTTGAGCAATAATAATTCAAAAATAAACAATGAATACAACACAATGTAAAATGTTACATACTATGCGAGTTTATAGACCAGATCACTGATATTGGAGATGAGTGTTTGACTAGCTAAGGGCATTCTTATTTAACAGGAAAATATCAGGTGCGCTACTTTTCTTTCACTTAGTGTAGGCTGACACATATGAACCAACTCTCACCATTCCTACAAAACCCAGTGCATATCATCCCCATTTTCAAAAACAACGTAAACACGGCTTTCTTCCATAGATGATCACAAATGTATCAAAAACACATAACTTCTTCTTTTAATAATTAGAATTTCACAAGATCCTATGACAGTATCTGTTCCATAGCATCTTCACCCAAATGTAGCAGGTTCAACCATATATTTCTTAATTTTTCTTTTTTGTCTGCCATGGGCCCAGAAATGAATGAGGCTTAAACATGGACATTTGAATTATTACAAAACATTAAATTAATCAAACGTTGAGTCCTGTGGAGGAGAATAATGGGGGTTAATTTACCTTAAACCATTTATTAGTTGTCAACAACAAATAAATATATATGTATATGTGCATGTGCATGTGCACACACACGCACATGTTTGTGGAACAAAAGGGCAACAAATGTGAAAAAAATTAAGCGGTTATGAAACTGAAGTTAATCAAATTTATGTCACTGCATTTTATTCACATTTCTTTGTTTTATATATATATATACTTTAAAAATAATTCATATGACCATTCATCTGAATATGAGATTGTATGACCTTTTAGGATGAACAATTTGTGCATCACCTTATAACTGCATCAAATCTAATAAATGCCCAACTGAATCTGAACACCTTTTTATCGCCCTCCAGTGGAGCGAATCCACACTGCTACTGTGGAGGGAGTCACAGAAATTAGATGTGCAAATTCAAAGAGCATCTTCCAATCACGTTTTCATTCACCCTCTCAATTACTGTTTATTAGCCTACATCAGCAATACCCGTTTAGATAATGACAATCGCAGCATGCCTCACTGATTTGGTATCAACTGCTATATCCACTTCAAACCCCGCAGCATTCACGTGACGTGTTGTGGCATTGCACTTGCTTTTTGCTCCAGGTATTATCCAACTGAGACCAGCAATGTAGAGGCGAAAAAAACGGTACACTAAGATATTCAGCAGGTAAAGACCATTGGGCATACTATGAATAGACATAAAAAATTTTAGGAAAAATAAATAAATCTGGTTCTCTTACCAACACTTAACTTAAAACTTATATAAGTTTAGTACTAATCTGAAAAATATCACTAAGCTGAACTTAGTTTAAATGTTTTTTCCCGCTACATTCCTGTCTAGCACACTGTTATTCTGACTCTAGCAGCATTTTCTCATGATGGCTGACCAGAGCTTCATCATGCCTTTTGTAACAGGACACCAAATGTAGTCCCTGTCAGTAGTGCTCCACACACACGTCCCTGCCCAATTCAGCCTTTCATCATTTGATTGAAGAGTTTGTTTTTATTAAGAAGGCTATACCAGACGCATAATCACTATACACTGATTTAACATTACCTTTACAATTAAATTCTTCACTGAAATTACAGAATAAATATATGCACATTTTTCTTCAAATCTTTGTGAGAGAGAAAACATTAAAAGTGCCTCCTACAAAGCCGTTAGTGGGTGGCGATGGGGAATCCAGAAGTAATGGAGGGGTGGGGTGGGGGGTTGGGGAGAAGGGGGAGAAGGGGTGGGTCTTAACAAAGTGTGTGGAAATATCCAGAAAACCTTCGGCATTGTCTTATAGTAATATTCACAAATGTTTTTGCCATCCGTGCGTCGGCGCATCCTTTTTACGAGAAGCACCCTGATATAGACAGAAGTCCTCATTAATAGTAATAACCATATTAATAAGATATAAAAATTAAATAGAACACTGAACTGTAAATGCGTTGCAGTATCTCTGTTCATAATGTCATTGGATAGTTCTGAGAAAATCCTCTCACTTCCTGCACCGAAGCAAGTGCATGCAGCAAACTGCAGTTCATTTTAATATATATATGTATATATATTCTTTTTTTCTCTCTTTTGATCATTTCCTACAAACTTAATGTGCACGGCCTCCGGGTGTTTGTACATCCTAGTCAGGGGTAAAAGAGAGAAAGAAAAACCCCAAAATCAGGGAGACGTCCAGCTCCCGTGCGTCTTCAGTGAATCTGGTACAGCATCATGTAATTCCATAAAAATGGATTTTAGTGACAGATGTAGGATGGTTTGTATGTTTTATTCCCCAGTGCCCCTCTTGTTTCTCTTTTCCTCTCTCGTGGGCTTATTGAGATATTTATATATTATAAAAATAACGGCTGTTGACATTGCTGGCTACTCTGAAAAAAAGGCACTTAATTGAATTATCTGAGAATGGCCTCTCCTCCAAAGTGATTTGGGGGGGAAACATTGTGACTGTAATATAATATTTTATTTTATATCATGCTGCATTTTCAAGTTGGTTTTTTTATGCTTGTTTTGTTTCGTTTTTTTAACATGGATTTTGGGTGAGTTCGTTTTGAGGGTGGCAAAGTAAATAAGTTGACGTTGTGTCTTTTTTTTTTTGTCCATGGGCTAGAGATGTTAAAACCGATAAGACTTTTCCAAGACTTCGAGGTAATCCGGCTTGGTTTGAAGTTTGGCCCTCAACTCAAGGTAATCACTTTGGGACGGGTCAGGGTAGCAACCTTTCCCCGCTGTGAAAAGCAACGTCTCCTTTAGCCGTGCATCCTGCTGCAAATCAGGGTACTGCATGCCTGGTGGGTGTGCATGCGCCACATGCATGTCCTTTAATTTGGGTACTGTCCCATACAAACAGTCTACAAAACCAACAGTAGGTGTGGGCCTCTGACTGTCAATCACTGTTGGGCAGAGCCCTCCATTCTCATGAAATCCTGCCATGTCAGCCGTGGTGTGGTTGACTGTAACAATGGTGTTGAGCTGAGAGTTGGAGACAGCCAGGGTCCACTCTCTCTCTTTTTCTAATAAGGTTCTGTAGTTACTGTTGCTACTGCTCCCATTGTCTTTCTTCTCAGAAAACTGTGCTCTCTCCTCCTCTGCTATCTCCCCTTCTCTAGGTTTATAAATGGGGTTGTTACACATCTGAGTCACAGGATGAGGGATGTAATCATAGACGTGGCCATGAGCATGTGTGTGACTAGCATGGGTGTGTGTGTGCATACTCTGCGTAGGTTTCTCTGGTGTGCCAGTGTTCCCGGAACTGCTTTGCCTTGGTGGGTCCTCAAAAATTCTGCATTGCATTTGGATCCCTGTCAGATCTACCTCAGAACGTTTCCGGAAGGGCAACTTTTTCCGGCGACGAAGAACAAAAGCAAAAAGCCCAGCGGCCACAAACACAGCAGATATGAAGAGGATTAGTAGGCTAAGGATGAGGACAGACAGTGGGACAGCACCTCTCCCACCTGCCACCCCCATGTCAGAGCTCCCTGTGGTGAAGTCATTCCCACCAGGCAGAGCTGGGGATGGGCCTGAAGAATATTTAAGCTCAGGACAGATGACTTCAACCTCAAGTGAACGCAGATCCTTCCCAAAAGCAAACTCTGGTGTCTTACAGATGACATCTCCAACTACAATAACAGAGGAGAGTTTTTCCAACCACTGTTTGAGGGGAATGATATCACAGGAGCAGTCCCAGGGGTTCTGATGGAGATCAATCTGGACAATTGAGGTCAGATGCTCCAGTACACCATGCACGGGCAAGGAAAGGAAGTAATTGTTGCGGAGGTTGAGACGTGCAAGGTTGGTTCCAGCAAAGGCATCAGTGGGGAGGGAACGCAACAAGTTGTCATTGAGAAAAACCAGCTGGAGATTTGGCATCAGTGAAAAGGAATGAGGCTGTATTTCACGAATGACATTATACTCAAAGTAAAGATAACTCAACATATGAAGCCCCCGAAACATCCCAGGGGTGAGTCTCTCAATGTCATTCCCATTCAAATATAAACTTTTCAAGTTTGGTAGGTTGATAAAGGCGCCTTCCTGGACATAAGATATCCGATTGTTACCTAAATGCAATAAATCCAAACTTGAGAAGTTCCAGAAATCAGAACGATAGATCTTCTGTATTAGGTTTCCACTGAGATACAATTTCTTGGCATTGAGGGGCCGTGGAAGAAGCTCTGAGATGTTATGAAAGCTTTTCTCTTTACAGTTTACCGTTAGCCCCAGGTCATTGATATGAAGATTGCAAATACATCCAGCAGGGCAAATTATTGGAATAGGAGGCCTTGTTTGATAACCTGCAATTGGGGGCTGGTTGATGCCTGGGTAGATGCTACGAGGAGTTGGGGGGTTCTTTGTGGGCCGAGGTCGTTTGGTGGGTTTTACAACTCTTTCCTTGTATTCCACAGAAGAGGCTGTGTTGTGAAAGGAGGAGAGCATTGAGGAAGGTTTAGTAGGCCATGTGTTCTCATTGCTGAATGGAATCCTGGGAATTCCCAGCTTGGCCTCTATCTCTGCATCCGAGAGCAAAGGACAGAGCTCACTGCGTTTGATTTCCCTTAAGTCTTTCCCATGTAAGTGGAAAGGATATTCACATGTGATTTCACCCACTAAAGCTGTATAGGGAATTCTCTCCAGCCATGTTTTTAACTGGACAATTTCACAGACACAGTTCCAGGGGTTCTCCTCTAGCTGGATTTCCATTAAGCTCCTCCCAATATACTCCAGTGTGCCCTTGTATGGCAATGTCTTTAGTCTGTTTCCTCTCAAGTCCAGATGTGTGAGTGACACAGACCTAAAAAGATAATTTGGGAGCACAGGGATCAGATTGTCATTTAATATAAGTACTCTCAATTTGTGAAGGTGTCTGAATGCACCACTTTCAATCCTTTTGATAACATTGTAATCTGCCTGGAGATACTCTAAACTATCCAAGCCCAGGAAAGTGTCATTCCGGAAAACTTCTAGTTTGTTTTCATGCAGGAACAGCCGTTTGAGTATTCCTAAGCCATTGAACGCTCCGGCGTGAATATCTTGCAAGGCGTTGTTGCCCAGATTAATGGATATGGCATTGTTAAGGTGGAGGAAGCTGTTAAAGTAAAGCTTCCTCATGGAGTTTCTCTGCAGGTTGAGCTTGAAGGGCCGGCTCCATATCTGGGAGATCTGGCTGATATTTGTAAATCCTTTATTGTCACAGTGGACGTGGAAGATGCCCTCTTTGACCTCGCAGTAGCAGGGCTCGAAGCAGGGCTCGTCGATCTCCTCTGAGTCCTCCAGTAGTGGGATCGGCGTGGTCCATCCTAAGGCTATGGTGCTCAGCAAGGTAACCCACAGCATCCTTGCTGACACCAAAGGGATGAAGTCTTGGCTCCAGGGACAGAGCCGCTTCACAACACTGCAACAGAAAACAGAGAAGGAGCGGAGGAAGGGCGGGGGTGGGGGAGGGAAGCGGGTGTCGTAATTACACATACAGGTACACGCATACCCTCAACCAAGAAATGTTTGTGTCAAAAAAGACAGGCAGATGGGATAGAGGGAAGAGAGGAGAGAAGAGGAGGTCACATTAGTTTGAGTAGAATGCAAGGCAAATCTTGAAAATAATACCAATGAATTAGGAAATCATGGAACCCTACTTTCAATTTTGCAATATTGATGAGTATTTAAAAAATATGTGTGAGGCATCTTTGTAGGGCTAATATGCTGCACAAACAAATCTCTACATTAAGACAGTTAACTTTACCAAATAGGAGGGGAAAAGTCATTTGTTATGGAGCAAATATGCTGGTAAGCACGCAGTAAATCACCAGAGATATTTTTATCACATTGAATAAAGAAGGTAACCACAGCAGGGTGAGGTTAGTGGTGAGTATAAGCTGTCCCTTCGCAGTATTTATTGCATAACAGGGACATCAATCCCTCTTTCAATAAACTAGAGTCCAGAAAAGCTTGGTGGAAATGGAAGCAGGTGCTTTGAAGGTCTAACGCAAGAAGAGGACGGGATAAGGTGCCCGCTTGGTATCCACAGTGGGGCTAAATACGGATTATTGTGACGCTTTCTTATTTTCAGTCTCCTTAAAATTAAATATCAGCACAATTAAATATCACTATTATGACTCAAGCAAATGTGACAGAAGAAATATATACGTCTGAAAAATATGTAAACAACGCCACTACAGCTTCACGCTAGGCCTGAACTGTCAAATGTAAAAACGTCAATAACGTGTTGAAATAGGTAAAATAGTTTAGTTAATCCGATCTGCAGAAAACAAGAAATCACAGCCCTTTGCCTGGGGTTAATTCCCTGTATAACTGAAACATTAGTGTCTATTCCAGCGTAGTTAAACCTGTATTTTTATAAACCTGTTATTTTTCCTAAAATCCCCTCAATTGAACTTTTTTTTCAGCTACTGAAAACATTTGAAGACTGGATGTGCATCGGAAAAAGTAAAGCAAAATAACGCAGTGGCCGAATCTGCTGCTCCGAGAAGCTAAGATGTAAGGCGGTATCTTCGTGGATCCAACCGTCGTATGATTAACAAGATCACATATATATGTATATATATATATATATATTGTAAAATGTCCAGTTGCAAAAACAAAAAAAATGTTTTGTTATATAAAAATAATAGAGCCAATCATCTAAAAGGAATAATAAAAAAAAACTTATCAAAGATTCTTCCACATCTTTATGGTAATAGGGATAAAGTATCTCCATCCTTCTCCCTACGAACAAACACACACACACACACACACACACACACACACACACACACACACACACACACACACACACACACACACACACACACACAGAACGTCTTGTCTTAAGGCTGTGACTTTTCATACATGCACGCACAGCGCTCTCCGTTCAAACGAAGGCGTTAAAAAATCCAGGGAGATGCCCTACGACTGTTTGTGGGAGTAAAGACGCTGTCCGTGGTGCTGAAATCAAAAGCCCAGCGACAAGGGGAAAAAACGAAAGAAAAAAAAGACGGAAAACGTGTTTTGTAATCCCCAAAAATGATGTGACGGGAAAAAAGTAGGGAAAAAATCCTTCATGCAATTTCCTCGCTGAAATATTCACTGTTTTCATTCCCAACTCTGTGCGTAATCCTCCACGATTTATCGTTTCAACTTCCGTAGTGGGGATCAAAAAAGCGCCGATGCGATGCCAAAAAAGTAGTAATAAAATTTAAAGAAAATTTTAAAAATATATATATATACTAAACGCCGTTTTATATTCCCTTGGGGTGTATCAGATCGTTTAACATACGTACTTAGTTTAGTAGGATTCCAACTTCACATATCCTCCTGCAATGTGTCCTGTTGTTGCCCGGTGCGTCCCGCTTAGCGTCCGATGCCCGGCTGTGAGGACGAGAAAGAGAAATGGGGGGTGACCGAGGCGTAAGAAAGGAACAGGAGGAAACAGAGAGAGAGAGAGAGAGAGAGAGGAGGGCATTGAGGATGGAAAGAGGAAGAGATGCGCATGTGAATGAGCCGGGGATGAGTTAAAAGTACTGCTTATCTTGCGTGGTAATTCCAGTACAACCTGGAAAAGGATTAAACTTGAATTTAAATTATACTAAGTTATGGTGAAATTATTATACTGCACAATTTACAGTCCGAAAAAAATAGAGAATATGCCCTCTTCGCGCGCGCGCGCGCACACACACACACACACACACACACACACACACACACACACACACACACACACACACGCACACACACACACACGAAACCGTTGCTGTCAAGACAGAGCAGAGAGCAGAGCGCTTACTGAAATACATGCCAAGCATAATGCAGTAGGCTTTCGTCGTGACATTGGCAGGAAATTTCCGAATAAAGAACGAACGGCCACTGATCAGTTAACTAGATGCCGGTGATCCGTTATCCTCGATATATGGAGAACGCTTGTTGTCCCATTTTGAAGTCTGTGGCTATGCAGACACCGATAAGCACGGCAACACACACACATTCATGCACACATCTGCGTAAGGCTCCCCATATGATGCACATGCACATGGAAACAGCCTATAACCACTCACCAATTGCAAAGCATCGGGGAAAGACCACTAGTTTGAATCTTGTTAGATCTCCTTCTCCCCTCCTCTCCTTTTCCCTCTCTCTCTATCTCTCGCCCTCTCTTCTTCTTCTTCTTCTTCTTCTCTCTCGATCTCTCAGTGGCTGAGGCAAAAGAGAGAAGAAATGAAGACGTGATAGGAATGCGATCTCTGCCACTCTCACTCTCCGGTTACTCTGACTCTCACCCCTTCTTTCTCCTCTACATTTTTTTCCCTCTCAAAGCAGTTTGCTTAAAATGCAAGTCCTCGGCTTGTGTCCGTCCACTTCCCCTTCCAACCCTTTCCCCCCTCCCTCCTTCTCCACAGCCGCCCCCCGGGTGCGCGCTCAACAACGGTATAGCTGGGTGCAAGTATTTTCCTCTCGGTTTCAGGACCGCGTTTCTTTCCGGCTCAGCAGTAGAAGGAATCTGTGGATCATATCGACTGTGGCTGGGTCAGCTGCTATCTTTTTTTTTCTTTCCCTTTCTTTTTTTCCTCGGGTATGTTTCCCTGTCGTGCGTCAGAGAAATGAGGGACAGAGCTGGGGAGGTGGATGGGGGTGAGGGGGTGAGAGACGCAGAAAGAGAGAGAGGGATCTGGCGGCGAGAGAAAGAGGAGGAGGGGAGGAAAGCGAGTGATGGGGACGGCTGCTCTATGGTTCTGGATGCTGCCGAGAGGAGAAGAGGAAGGGAAGAGAGCAGAGAGTGGGGAACGCTCGGGCTTTCGCGGCGGGGACGCGCGTCACGGATAAATAGATAAATAAATAAATAAATAAATGAGTGAGAGTCTGGGAGCGAGAGCCGTGCGGGCTGGGTGAAACTACGAAACCTGTGGATGACAGTCAGGACTCTCTCTCTCTCTCCTTATGAGGCTTATCTAATTATAATCACAATGATACTCAGTTCTTTCACTGAGCATATTTATTCGGCGTTAGTTGCGAGAGCAAATTGTAGAGTTGGCAGCCCCTCACCCTGCCAATACCTCCTCTCACTGCTGTGGAGACGCAGAGGGTGGCCACGACTATCTACAGCAGGCGGGGGAGAGAGACAGAGAAGCACAGAAAGCTTCATTTTTCTCATCCACTTGCGTGCCTTCCCCCGCCTCGCCTCCAGCGGGCAACACAAGCCCGTGTTGTGAGCGGCAAACCAAGCCACAGCTCACGAAGACGACTGGGATGCACTTGCAAAGTTCTTGTATCTCTGCAAGGAGGACGATGATTGCTGTGGACTGCTGAATTATCGTTAAAGTAGCTGTGGTTGCAGCACAAGGCAAAAAAAAAAAAGTTTAAGCTATGAAACGTCACTAAAATCAGCGACGATATCGGGTCGCTGGAATCCTTCTCTCATAACACGAGTGCTGATTATATTTATGATACATTAAAGTCACTTTAGAGAAAGGATACTTCAAATGTGCGCAGGTATTTTAAAGGCTGTAGCAAGTCTTATTAAAATTATACAGTAGATCCTCTCCGAGTAAAGCAGGATAAGTTAGCTAAAATTGACAATCATTAAGTCTATTTGTGTAGGCGCAACTATATTTTTTGTTTTTGTTTTTTTTAGTCATTTTTGAAAGTGTCCTGTCATGGTATTAGACAAGCAAACCTCCCTATTTGACAATCCTGTAGAGATTTACCACGCATGTCATGGTGGATTACTCCAGGCTAAACTGAGCTCTGGGGACATTCATGCTTTCTGCACATATGGAATGTTAATAAATAGTGATGTTCATAGCAAAAAATGTTGAATCTTGGAGTGCAGAGAACCTTCCTATTCATATTGTAAATGTGTTTCCCAATTTCTGCATAGTTCAGTGCCTGTCTCACGCCATGTCATATTAAAATAACTGACACCAACACACACTGGTGTCAACAAAGAAAAAAAACATCTATCAAGAGTTACTTCTGGAGTTACAGACGTGTTAGTGGGACATGATGGAAATGTTTTGCCTGATGTGTTTTCCCTTGGTTTTCCAAACCAGTCACCATTCTATAACAATAAATAAAATACACACAAGCCTTAGGCAGTGCACACCCATAGACAGACACATATTGGACACACAAAAATAGATAGGAGAATAGAAAAAAGTGAGAGCATCTGGTGGACTGTAAAACTGCCATTCTTCTTCATGAGTAGCCATCATTCACCCTTTCAGACTGTCAGCTACTGTCAAAAAGGCTGACATAAGGCCACTACAAACCCTTCATTCATCTCACTGGACATGGATGGCCAGAGTTTTTCACAGTACAGCAGCACTAACATACACTTTGGAGATCAGTGCTAATGAGACTACTAGTTAGAGCTTCCACTTTGAATGTTACAGCAAAACATGGACATTGATATGTTTGGGTTTGACAAGTATCATGTCACAGAAAGGGCAAAGAATGACAGTAAATAATAAAAATGTAATCTGTATAACACAAAGACATGAGGTCACAATGTCAAGGCTAAGACCCGAACATGAAAAAAATGCTCAACAGGTTTAATGTGAGCACTGGAAGTAAACAAGTTCATAAAGCTGTTTTGGGGAATGAGGCAACAGGCAGATAAGTCCATAGATTTATCTCCACTATAATCTCTCAAAGTCTCCAAAGACTGGAAGCATCCATCCATTCATCCATCCATCCTCTTCCGCTTATCCTTGTCAGGGTTGTGTGTGTGTGTGTGTTTGTTCGTGTGTTGGGGGGATAACACTGTTAGTACAACATCTGGCATCAACTGAGGGATTTCTTCAGCCTTAAGTAGCAGACAGGAAACGAACAGTTGTGCGCAGGTGAGAAAACTGATGACAACTCCAGTTGTACAGATCAGGAGGGCAGGTGCTCCTGGAGGAAACTCGCCCCTGGAACAGACACACATGCGTACACATATACTGAGAAAGGAGGGAAACAGATAGAGAGAAAGAACAGGGAAGAGAAACAACTAGAAAACAGAAAGTTGGCACAGGAAGACCAGGGGACCATGACATACAAAGCGTTTATGGATGTTGAAGCAACAGAATTGTAGTGCTAAATCATAACTATCAGTTAAGATATGAAAACAAGATTTAAATTTACCAGAAAAAATGCTTTGGTTGAGGTTTTTGTTTCTTTACCCGGTGTACTGATATTAAATCTATTTGGTGTATTATAATTCCATTTATTAAAAAAATATTTTCTCTCAGTTAGAAAGGTATGGTAGGTCTGTTAATGTTTATAAAGGTCAGTGGGTGAGTGCACTGTCAAGCAATGTCATCACTCTTATAGAGACACTGATCGAGAAAGCAAAAGTATGAGTATGAATTCGGGTTTTAAATGAAAATGACAACAGAAATTAAAGTGGATTAAGTCATCTGTAACATTTTAAGGTTATCACTGAATAATAAACTGACCTCACCGACAACATCAATCATCAGAGACAATAAAGAGTATTGTAGTAAACTGCTGCCAATGAATAGACAAAAGGATGCACCCACAACAGCAAAGGGGTGTCTTTATTTCATAAATGCTTAATAATACATGACAGCAATAATAATATGTCAAGTATTTTTTCAGTGCTTTAGCAACTTATAACCAAACATTCCTATCAAAGGGTTGATTAGCAGGACTGCTTAAATAACATGTAAATATGCAAATTATTCATGAAATTAAGATAATGGTTGGGCATTTACACTGACAGTTTTAAAAGCTAATGGGTTATTGCATTGTTAAAAAAAGAAAAGTTTTAAAAAAAGTTTTGTGTCCCTCAAAAACTTTCCTTCTTTTTCAGCCTTCACCTTTTGAAACTTTCCATTACCGTTTCTCTGGTTGTCATCAGGGGTTTCAGTGACATACCTCATGTCCTTTGTGAACCACAAGGGATGGTGGAAGGCACAGTCAAATAATTCCCTATCTATCTGTCTGTCTATCTATCTAGCTGTCTCTCCTCATGCCAGTCTCCCTGACTGCTTGGGAGTCAGTGTGTCCAATATGTCACTGGCCTGCCTTTCTCACTGTCCACATACACCACAACTTGGCAGCCTGCCAACCAGACCACCCGCCTGCCAGTCTTTCTACCTGATAGCCTGCTTATTTGGCCAACCTGCTGCATTCTTTCATGTCCGTCTGTCTCCGTGCCGCTATACCCATTTGCCTATGAGCCTGTCAGTGTTACTACATGACTGACAGATTTCCTTTAGGCACCTACAAGTTCTATCTTGTCTTATATTTATACTGACTAACAAGGACAGATTGACAAAAGAAGATGTGGGTAAAAAATGGAGAGGAAAAAAACCCCATCTGAGATTTATGTGCCACATGATAGCATGATTTAGTTTGATATTTTGTATCATACAATACAATCGTACAATGTATTTCTTTATTATTATCATCACCTATAAGAAAATCTAAAATCAGTATGCACAATATTCATTACCATGGAAGTCTGTATATATTTTTTTGTTTTCTGTTTGAGTCTGATGTTGGCTGGGAAAAACAGCTTACTTTACACAGAAGTGTTTGTCACTAAGAATATGTCCTATGTTGAAAATATTCTTAGTGACAAACATTGTTAAAATATTGTGTTCTCTAATGGTAGGTGTTTTTTATTATTAAATAATAAAAAAGACCTACACTCTTTGTAAGTTTCACATCTAGCTTTGTGTAGTATATCTATGTACTCACTGCTGTACTAGAGACACAAAATAGCTGTTGTTCTATATTTTATATCTTTTCACGTGCTCAGTACTTGCAGAAGTACTGCATGCTTTGCACTGAAATTTTTTTATGAAAAGAACAGACATTGTTTAAAGTCCACATGCATGTTATTAATACTTGGAAAGAAAGCTATGTACAGTATTTAAACACTATAGTACATAGCATTTTAATTTATTCATAGTATAGTATTCACTTCATAGCATTCAATCCCATTGGTGGATAATATTCACAATGCTCTGAATTTTGTTGAATCATCCTGGTTTTCCTGGCATCCCTGCACCAATGGCTCTGGTTGGTAAACTGGGGTTCAAGTCCCCCTTTTTAAGAATACAATCCAGAAGGGGTGCCTCAACTGAATCACACTCTTCAACTTCCACAGGAAAGTCTAGGGTGGGGCACAAAAGAGGAAAGTTGACGTGTTAATCAGAAAGAACAATGCCGCTTTCTGGCTGGTTGTGAACCACTGGACAATCTGTTTAGACCTCAAGGATACTTGAGGTGATATTTTCCCAGCAAGTCTAAATGTATTTTGTGGACTTGGAGAGGGCATTTCACTGACTCCCTCAGAGTATCCTGTGGGGGGTGCTCCAGGAGTGCAGTGTATTGCACCCATTGTCAATGGCCATTGTGGGATACAGATTATGTTATTGACCTAGAAGAGCTTTTGGCAGGGGAGAGAGGTCTTTGCATCTCTCATTAGTCTGGTGACTCCTGCAAATGGATGGATGGATGGATGGATGGATGGATGGATGGATGGAGGGATGGAAAATTAATAATTTATGCAGTGGCTCACAGATCCATTGAACATAATAAGAGGTCTTGATTGCCTACAGTAAGAGGCTAAAGATATAAGGAGTCTGAAAAAAAGGAGTCCACAGCAACATTCTCTTTCAAAGTCTTCTTTGTAGTTCAGTGCCTAGCCTTGTTTGAAATTTGAGTGTGTTTCCGGGGTGAGAATGTACCCTGACCTAGGTTTTAAGAAACAGTGGCTGGGGAGATCTTTGACTTTAAAAAGAACAAAGAAAAAATCCTTTGAGAAGATCCATTAATGTTTATATTGAATTTGAAATATTCAGAACCACAGAACATTGTTTCTTTTTTCAATATTCTATGGCAGTCCACATAAAATTCTTCGTCGAAATCAAGCTAAACTCCATGTAGATCTTTTTATATCAGGTATTATAAGTTTCTGTTGTAAAGTGGACTCTCACAGGATTAGTCACTGCAAATATACAGGGCCAGAGAAGAAGTTAAATGTCACACTGGGGTTTGCTTCAATGAATTCTTTCTAAGTTTATGAACTCTCTCCCTCTCTCTTTGTGTGCTTGTGTGTGCTGGCCACTGAGCAGCACTTTAATGTGGTCACATCTGAGTGATTGGCCCAACAGTGCGGATGAAGTTCAGGACAAAAGAGCATCCAAATATAAAACAGATGTCGACATTTTGTTCTCTCACACACAATCTGAGTGAAACAGAGCAAGTGTAGGTGTCATTGTCTGGCGAGAACATTACAGCTTTGTAACATCTTTATAGCGTTCTTACTGTAAAACGTAGTACGAATATTGTCACTGTTACTGAAACGTCTGACAGCATTACAGGAAACCAGTAGCCTGCCCGTGGTAATGCAAAGTTTATTGTAAAGTGCTTACATAATTAGATAATGAATAATGATTTAACTGGACACTGTTTTGTCTCCCCTTGTCACTACATTTCGCTAGTCTATGCTTCTGCTTCTTCCACGTTCCTAGATATAGAAAACCACACATACAGTATTCTACACTACAGAGTGTACATGTAACATTTTCAACTTATAAAGTGGCTGAAAACAGAGGCAAGCTGGCAGGCTGTTAATGGAAAAGGTACTTAACTGTATCACTGAAAACAATCAATCATGCAACACAGTCGCCAAATAATTCCAATAGGCTAACAAAAACCTAACAGAACCAGAACTAACCAAAGGCAGAATGCCAGCAGGGGAAAATGCATGAATGGCATGAATGCCAGAATAAAGAGACAATGACCTGAGAAAGATTGATGCCTGAATCCCACCAGGGGTGTTTACGTCAATTTCTGTCTTAAATGTGGCTGTCAGAACGGTTAGTGCTCATTCAAGCCAGTGCTTGTGATTCCACAGAAGAAACCCTCTGCTCTGTGTCTCTAAAATACACGTCAAGTGAATGCATTATCATCCCAGGGCATGATACAATATTTTTTTCTTTTTTGTGAGATGCCACTTGTGTGTCCTTGTTACACTCAAGATGTTTGCTGGATTCAGTGGTTTGACTTGCTGGCCAAAGCAACACTGGTGGTGCCATTTTAGAGGCTTACGAGTCTGCAAAGTCTTAAAAAAAAAAGGTGGGTAGGGATTGGTGGCATAAATGACATGTTTGCCAGGAGATTAAGTTTCATGAGTAAACTGAAAAGGTACTTTGGCAAAATGGTATTAAGAGAAATCCAAGAAATAAAACGAGACTGGCCATATCTTTTGACAGAAGCAATTGGACAGAGCAGATGAAGAGGGCACAGAACATGTGGGTAGTTTCACAATAAAATAACAAACACTCCAATTTTAAAAGTCTCTACCTCTGTCTTAAGAGTAAAAAAAAAAAAAAAAAGCTGATCTTTAAAATATAACAGAAAGAAGATATCAAAGCCCTGTTTACTGAAGACTGTGTCCTCACTTCATGTCATGTCATGTCAGAAGCCACAAATCAACACAGAGATCACAATGGTGCATAAAAGGCAGGCTTATGTAAATTAGATTTCCATTTCACCACCAGGGGTGGTGTGTGTCACCCTGATGCTCAGTTCCTCTACCAGAGGCATGGGAGTTGGAGGCTTCCGTGCCTCTTCTCATGCTCCTTGTTTTGGATGTTACTGTCAGCTGAGATTGTCAAAGCTGTCACAACAGCCCTCTTCTGCTCCTTGTCAACCACTATTGTGTCTGGTTTGGTAGTCAGCAGCTGCTTGTCATACTAGCTTCATATTAGCTTCAGTCAGTCTTAACTCCTAGTTCTCAAGTCCTTGAGACCAAGTCTTTCTTCCAAGCACTTTGCTCTGCAATGTGAGGCTTTTCTATTGTGTGCCTTTCTCTTGTTCTGTATATATTCCTCTTGATTGTATATATTTCTCCTGTTTGTTATTTATTTCTGCTGTCTTACGATTTATATTTTATTCCTGCACAGTTGCCGTGGAGGTTTGACACCCCTACTTTAGCTTTTAGCAGTGGCTCATGGTCAAAATAGCCCTTCATTTTACCTGAATCACCAAATCTTTCCCTTCCTAATTATATCCCTCCATCTATTGTTCACTTCTCTACAGCTGGTGCTAGCAGCAGGAGCTTCTTGTGACTGTGAGTCATGGTTACTAGTTGTTGCTGGTACTACTGCTTATGGTGCAGCAGCTCCAACATCTAAAATGTTGATTAATTTGGCACATTTTGCTGCATTTATTTTTACTTTCTTTGTATTGTTTTCTCTCAGCTGTTCAGCTTCACCTTCTCACCACTTCTTCCACACTAAACTTTTTTTCTACAAGCTCCATGAGAGAACAGCAAAGATAGTGGAGGCACCGGTTGAATTAAGAGATGTGATTGGCCAATCCAGTGTCAGTAATGAAAGTAAATGAATCCGCTGACATTAGTGCTTGTACAGCAGGTGAGGATTGGCCCTTTGGGCTGGTCCATAAGCCCAAAAGTGGGTTGGCCCACCAGCAAAATGTCCAGTATGCCAGAATACATGTCTAATCCAGCCCTGGTATAATATCTTGTCAGGCCAACCTGTCTTCTATCTAAAGTATTGTCTAAAATTAAGCTTATATAATCCACACTATCAGTATTGTCTTTGTGCACACTGTAATTTTCTACTTTTGAATTTTTATCTGTCCATTGTACCATTAGATTAAAAAAAAAAAACCCTGGTGGTCATTTAATGATGTCAGGGATTCCCAAAAAGTTGTCTCTTTACATCTAGACGCAATGTTTTCAGTGTGAGAAACGTTATGGAGTGGAGGATATTTCCTTGGTTTGTTTTGGGCACTTTAGGTCTGCCTGAGCTTTGTACAAATGCTACATCAGTGCCATGAAGATCTAAGGCAGTTCTGGAGGTACAAGGAGATTCAACCTTTTACAAGCCAGATATACATAATTCACATTAACGTCAGTTCCATTACTGTCGGTTGATGAAGAATCCCTGACACACATATACTTTATAAATTATGAGCTTCATCATTATAAGAACACATATGTTCAAACCATTACAAAAAATCAAAACCGTTAATGTAAAAAAAGATTGTATATTCAATCATTTAAATGCTAAATACTAAAAAAAACTTTGATGAAAAGAATAGAATAGAGTAAAATAGAATTCCTTTGTCATTGTTCAGGCAGAAACAGGCAGGATACTTATGGTGTGTTTTTTTTTTTATTCTCCCTGCAGTGTGTTCACATATGAACTTGCAGTGCAACCCCAAAGATCCACAATCTGTCAAAAGAGTCAAGTGCCCACCACCATTCAGTCACAATGGTGTTGCATGCAAGGAGCCATGAGAAACCTTATAAACAGTACATCTGCATAATGACTGAAACTAGGACCACTGAATGAACAGTGGACCGTGAGATCAGTTTCTTGATCATTAATATGCAAATTGTCATGACCACTGATCAACAACCACTGATCAAAGACTCTCACTTCCATTGATCTATGGCCATGGGTAGCATTCACAGAGAGCTCAGGAATGATTGCAGTCACAGCTTTGTAAGATGGTGAAAGATGTACCCTTAGGCCCCTCCTTGATTCAGAGATGGTCTTTCCCTTTTCACGTAAATAGTCTCCTTAACTTCCCACTAAATCCAGCATTCCTCCCTCTCCAGGATATATACATCCTCATCATTGAAAGAGTGTTCACTGGCCTGTAGGTGTAAATAGACTGCAGAGTCCTGGCCTGACGAGTTAGCTCTTCTGTGTTGCCCATCCACTTAGCCAGGAGTTGTTTGGTTTCCCTGACGTATAACTCAAGACAATCCTACTGGCACTTAGCAGCATACACTATATTACTCTGTGCCAGGGGACCTGATCCTTGGGGTGGACCAAATTTTGGCAGAACATATTTTGGGGTTTGAAAGCAACAGAGATGTCGTGTTTAAAGGAAATGCATCTCAGCTGTTCCGGTACTCTTGACATATAAGCAATCACTAAGGGTTTTCACTTAGGCAGCATTTGTCCTTCTTCTCTCCTGGAGCTTTCTTTAGGTGCCTCCCCAGCTTTGACAAATGGGATAACCACATTTACTCATAGCCTTCTTGATGTGATGTTCTTCTGCTTCCCTGGATGCTCTGTCTGTGGGGCTGGTGTTCGCTCTGTGTTGTAGCATCCTGATGACACACAGTTTGTGCTCCAGTGGATGATAAAGTCAAACCTTAAATACCGATCCAAATGTGTTGTTTGACAGTTGTTGTGGAAGTTTTCCATTAAATAAAGCCTGCAGACAAGCGGTGAGCAGTAGCTAACAGTCTTTAATCAAAACACAAAGAACAGAAAAACTAAGCTTGGTGGAGAGCCTGCATGATTGCGGGGCAGACGGTCAGCAGAGTCACCCTGAGCCTAGCATGGCTCTCAGTTAAATACCTTCTTCAGGAACAAAAGGCAGTACACAGCTGTTTCACACCTTAAGGTTCACACTCCCTTGCTACCTCCCAGAGTCCTCAAAGAGACAAAAGATTCTTCCTGTGGAGTTGTCTGCTTCCCCCAACTTCCTTACCAGACCCCCACCATCTGTCTAACTGTATGAGTGTGAGACATGCTAAAATCCAGTGGCACCAAGGCATTATACAATAAAATAATGTGATTAATACATAAATAAAAGAAATTCCTATACACAGTACACATCACATTTTAAATGCCCCCCATTACTAATGGAAAATTCCCAGTCCAAGAAGGCTAAACTATCAATTTTCATATTCTCTCTGGTGAACTTGTGTTGGTTCACCACGTTGACGTGATCAGTGAATTTTGGTATGTCCTGAGATTGGATTTTCATCGCTGAACCAATCACTTGGTGGTGTTCCAGGGTAGGAAAACAAAGCCCTCTTCTTCACTTCTTCCATGTACGAGTTGGCCACAATGGGTGAAACTGGGGAACCCATAACACTGTTAGGGTACCTGGGTCGTCGACTCGGTGTTGTTGTGTTTATGGTTTTTGAGTCTTTTTTTCTTTATTCATGATGGTTTTTTTCTGTGTGACTTGTTTCTAGTTTAGCTATCTGTACCCTCTGGTCATGTTGGTAGGTCATCTAAGTCTTGCCCACGTATAGACTTGTCACTATATTTACTCCCTTGTTCCCCAGTCATGTCTCTGTCCCTGTTGCCTGTACCTAGTCAGTCTGCATCTCAGTGTTTGCGTTCCCTGTAGTTCTTGTTTTACTTAGTCTCTCGAAAGGATAGTCTCCTTTCAGTGTGCGTCGTGTTCTGTTTTGCTTCTCCACCGTCTCATCTGTCTGATTAGTTACCAGCCGTGTTTCCCAGGTGTTTTCTCTTTGCCCCGTTTCACTCTTGAATTTAGTGTCTACATCTCCCTCTGTTCAGCATCACGTTCTCCCTCATTTCCCGCTGTGTGTGTTCTGCCTGCCTGCTAGGGCTGCACGATTAATCGTTAGAAAATCGCGATCTCGATTCATACTTATGTGCGATCTCATTTCCAAATGACAACGATTAAAAAAAAAAAAAAAAAAAAAAAAAAGACGACGATTGTACCGCATTTTGATCCGGGACGTAATCTGCATGAAAACAAGTGCTCACTCTTCCTGCTCAACAAATGACAAGGGCGGAGCCTTATACCACGTGATACAGAATCTGTGCCGTGATGCTCAAATTGGCAGGAAAGAAACAACGGAGAACACGTCAGGGATGGCGAGAAAGTGACAGGAGAAAATTCGTCCCGGTCAACCACCCAAACATCAATAACGGGAACCTTATACAGCGCTTCCCTATACACGTCGAACTCCCGCAGGCACAAAGAAATTACGGAGGCTATTACTTATCACCTGACCAAAGATATATCAACACTGTGCAAAACGAGGATCAACACCCTAGACAAACGCTACACAACTATTTTTCTATTGTTGCACTACCTGCACAGGTACACGCAGTGTCGAGCAACGGTGGAGACGGAATTTCAAGCAGTACAACATTTTGCGGCAACCACAAAATGTGAGGCATTTATTGTTTTTATGTTTATTTATTGTTTTTATGTTCAGTTTCAACTGTTACGAAGTTGATGTGCAGTTAATAAGTGCAATAAATATTTATATTGGAAAAGAAAATCGTGAGAGAATCGTGATCTCAATTCTAAGCAAAAAAATCGTGATTCTCATTTTATGCAAAATCGTGCAGCCCTACTGCCTGCCTGTTTAGTTCACGTGTTTTCCAGTTTGTTTTGTTATCCTGGATTCCAGCAGTAAAGCTGAGGTTTGAGTTTAGTTCTGCCTTTGAGTCTGCATTTTGGGTCCTCCATTCCTGCCTGCTGCACACAGCTTATGACAGGCACATCCATGTTTCTGCCTGTAGTTCTGACCCTTGTATGTGAAATAGGTGGAACGAAGACACAGTTCCAAGAGCAAACACACTTGGTCAGTGAAGTGAAGAGAAATGTAACATCATACAAGACCATTGTTTCATCTGTCTCAATAATGCCATCTCTCAGCTCCTCAACAAAATCCAGTGGTGTTCTGGATATGGTGTTTAGAGCTGCCTACCAACTTTGAGATGTTATAGGTGACCAAGTTAATCATTCAGACAAATGATCTTAAAGGTAAACCAAGTTTATGTATCTTTGGTAAATGATACAGACTTGGTGTAGCTTCCACTGGGTATAGCCTGTCGTATGAGGTCCAGTCAATACCATTGTCTTGTTGTAACTGCTTAAGACAATCTATCACCCTCTTCCTGTAAGCACTTCCTGGGTCTTATTTCAAGTATTTTTGTCACTGAGCAGTGACAAAATATTCTCATGACAGTCTTTCTGGTTTTGCAAAACCGTGCACCTAAGTCTGCCTCTGGCCTCACAGCCCATTTTTTTTGTAAGTGGTGGTAGTTTCAGTCAATATGTATATGTACTGTTTATAAGGTTGGGGAAACCTGCAGTCAGCTGAGACTGAAGAAGTCACTTGGATGAGTAACGAAACATTTCTCCCACTGAAAATGCAACATCCAGATTAACTTATTCAACTTAATCAACTTTTTGGGATATCAGAGAAAACAAAGAAAAAATAAATTAAGAATCCTGCAGTAAGGCCAATAAAGACCAGTTAAAATGGTTTACTCCATGCAGCAAGTGTGAAATAGCCTGGCCTAAGCACATCAGCAGAGCAGCATAAGCCACCACAGCTTGAATGAGGCCACATAGGCTAAGTAGCCTAGACAAAACCACACAGGCAAACGAGCAGTCTGGCCTGGAAATCTAAAAAGTCCAATATGGCAGGCATTCTGGAGCAAGTATGTTCTGCAATTTAATGCCCAGGTTTCTTTATACAGTGTTGTTTAGATTGCATTAGCTTGTAAAGCTAACTTAACGCATCACTGTGTGGAAAGAAGGCTAATGTAAATGCAACAAACGTTGGTCAGGTTGATTAACAATAAGCAAATAAACAGAATTTCAAGAACAAATTTTATTTATATGAACATGTACCACAACCACTATTTTCCATTTCCTAGCAGTTGTGCTGGATGACTTTTTGAGCGCATGGCCAGATGGTGCCCTCTCCAAAAGTATGCGTTGTGGCACACATTGTTGCTCTACCTCTGCCTCTTTCTCTCTCTCTCTCTCTCTGTGTGTCTGTCTTAGAAACACACAGCCACAAACATAGAGTCCAGGAGGCTACCATACCATCCACTATCCCATCTCATTCTACTGGCTATAGCCTCAAACTGTCGAAGCAAAAATACCCACATGTCTGCTGAGAGACCTAATTCTCACACGCTGCTCTCCCAGGGGAACCACAGAGAGAGAGAGAGAGAAAACGAGGGAAAAGACCAATGGTTTTACTTTAGCCTGGTAAGCATAAATCATAGCACAACCATCTCATTGATGGAAAATCCAAACTAAACTTTGGTCTATGAAAAGGAGAACAGTAAATCAAAATCCTTTTGCAGCCTTTTGATAATTGGCATTGGAATTCATTAGAGCTCATTTTTGACTGAATCTCGGCTTTCATTTTTCATTAGGTTTTCATTAGTCTTGAATGCCATTCCCCAGATTTATGCATCTTTGATAGAAGTCAAGGCACAACAAAGAGCAAAACACAGTCAGATATTCAAAATTATATGTATGTAAGCTATTACCATTGAGTAACTGACCTTGGGTGCTCCAGACTGCTTTAGAAATTCTCCCTAAACAAAGATTTACAGATTTCACATTCCCACATTGTGTCATTAATGGCACTGAAAAAATACTGAGTTAGGTGGAAAAGAAATAGAAAAAACTTGCATAAGATGTGGCCTACTTCATATAGTGAATCATATAAGGCTTATATGATTTACTCATGAAAGTGGCCACTTTCTCATTACTTTCATATATTGTTTTAGTATCCAAAACATACAAGTTTCATTTATATAATTTTTCAAGGGATCTTATATCTGTTTTCACTCTTGTATGCTTTTCATACAAGTTTCACACAAGACAGATACAAACTTTATAAGATTTATATATATCTTTTCCATATAGGGTAGATTAACCTAAATGTGCTTCAGGTCCCAAAGTCAAACAAACACAGCGGCATCACTGAGAATTAAAAGCTGTTTATATTCTTTCATCTTTAATAAATTGATCAGTGTTGCTGCTTTACTAGGTGTAACAATTCAGTTTAACATCCAGGCATCCATGAAAACAGAATTTATTAAATTAAACGGAGTTAGAAGTTAGGAGAACGCTAGTTTCCACTTAAACATGATATACCGTGTTCTGACTGAGAGATTTCAGGAAAAAATTAAAACGTACAGCTCTGCTATCACTTCCAAAAGAAATTAAGACAGAAAACTAAACAGCAGTGACTTTTGTAGGGTTACTGAAGTTTGGACTAGCTGGTATATAATGATGTGCTACGTGATCGCTGGCGACACAGCTATGTTAGCATAACATAAACACAGTGAAGCTGGAGGATGAATGATAACGTTTCTCCACTCGATAAAATTTAACGCGAGGGTTCTCGTTGGTTATTGACAAATGCAATCGCATGGCAGGACGCTGTAAACAGACCAAACTTCAGTCGGGAGAATGACTGAGATAATCCATCCACAATATGAGGCTAGTCATTAATATACTGCAACAACACGGGAATAGAGCAGCTGCGAGAGAATTCGACATTAATGAATCAATGGTACGGAAGTGGAGGAAGCAAGAAGTTGAGTAAAGTTTGACTTATCTGGCTATTTTGTTTCGCTTAATGCGCCTTATAATCCGGTGCACCTTATGTATGAAAATAGACCCATTCATCGACGGTGTGCCTTATAATCCAGTGCGCCTTATGGTCCGAGAAATACGGTAGTGATTAAACTGGGCTAAATCCGATAAAATTAGGGCTGGAGCCAGCATTTTGTGTTGTCATGAAGTCAGAGATTGAGATTTTTTTATTTTCTTCTCGACTAAATTTGACACATTTAAACACAGGGACCATTTAAGAGGAAAGCACTGCCATTTCTCATTGTTTAGCCCCCTATAACTGTCTCTGTGACACATTTTGCCTTGTATCCCAGTTTTTGGCATAGGGAATGAACCCAGAACCAAGAAGAACTGGGTCATGACTCTGACATCTATGACAAGATTAGTTTTGGGTTTGGCCAGTTTTTGTTTGACTGAGATGGTGAGGCACCACTGACACAGATATAAGGTGTGAAAGCTTTAAACAGTATTAACCAAATCAGTGTTTGGCGTATCATTTAAAAATGGCACTAGTTAAGCGTTGGAACTACTGAAACCTATAACACGGGAATCTCTTTCAGAAAGAATAACACTTGATGATTATGTTCAGAGAGTGTGAAAATAAACAGTTTTTTCTAGAGCCATCAGTATACTGTGGGTTGATATAACCCACAGTTTTCCACATTTTACTTCATGTTTAGCACGGTTAAAAAGCATAAACAACAGCTTTGTTTGAATCCACTGCTTGGCCACTATGCTTTGGGCATAATTGCATTATTAGAGTTGCAAGGTGAATAGGTGAGTCATTTATGTTATATTTAGCCAAGTGATGCCTATGGCAACATTTAGTAAAAATGTTGCCTGTTTAATGCTGAGCATAATCTTGGTTTTATTAAATAAAAAGATGTTATGAATGCAAATTAGTGATAACAACTGTACTTGAAGGCCACTGTCCATTGTCCTTGTGTTACTTCATTCATGAGGAAAGAATGTTAGATATAAGGTATCAACTTATTGTATTTACTTAGCAACAATCTCTCTGTCCTGGTTTCACATTTTTTAACTATGTCAGATGTGATGTTATACAAAACAATGGTATGGTTTCCTTTTTCTCAGTTTGTCTCTGTCATGTTTTCCTCTTCATCACAGTTTTTGACATAGGGAATGGACCCAGATAAAGACAGAAATAGGTCAACTCTCTAGCCTCTATGTAGAAACAGTAGCTCTGGGCTTTGGCCAGTTTTTGAATGTTTGACTGAGCTAAAGAGGATATACTGAAAGAACAAATTATAAATACTGGTGTACTGTCTATGAGCTGCATTAACAGAGAAGCACAAGCACTGTGCAGCAGAAATCACATTTCAGATTAATTAAGCAGTATCTACAGTGGCTTGCAAAAGTATTCGGCCCCCTTGAACTTTTCCACATTTTGCCACATTACAGCCACAAACATGAATCAACTTTATTGGAATTCCATGTGAAAGACCAATACAAAGTGATGTACACTTGAGAAGTGGAACGAAAATCATACATGATTCCAAACATTTTTTAGAAATAAATAACTGCAAAGTGGGGTGTGCGTAATTATTCAGCCCCCTTTGGTCTGAGTGCAGTCAGTTGCCCATAGACATTGCCTGATGAGTGCTAATGACTAAATAGAGTGCACCTGTATGTAATCTAATGTCAGTACAAATACAGCTGCTCTGTGACGGCCTCAGAGGTTGTCTAAGAGAATATTGGGAGCAACAACACCATGAAGTCCAAAGAACACACCAGACAGGTCAGGGATAAAGTTATTGAGAAATTTAAAGCAGGCTTAGGCTACAAAAAGATTTCCCAAGCCTTGAACATCCCACGGAGCACTGTTCAAGCGATCATTCAGAAATGGAAGGAGTATGGCACAACTGTAAACCTACCAAGACAAGGCCGTCCACCTAAACTCACAGGCCGAACAAGGAAAGCGCTGATCAGAAATGCAGCCAAGAGGCCCATGGTGACTCTGGACGAGCTGCAGAGATCTACAGCTCAGGTGGGGGAATCTGTCCATAGGACAACTATTAGTCGTGCACTGCACAAAGTTGGCCTTTATGGAAGAGTGGCAAGAAAAAAGCCATTGTTAACAGAAAACCATAAGAAGTCCCGTTTGCAGTTTGCCACAAACCATGTGGGGGACACAGCAAACATGTGGAAGAAGGTGCTCTGGTCAGATGAGACCAAAATGGAACTTTTTGGTCAAAATGCAAAACGCTATGTGTGGCAGAAAACTAACACTGCACATCACTCTGAACACACCATCCCCACTGTCAAATATGGTGGTGGCAGCATCATGTTCTGGGGGTGCTTCTCTTCAGCAGGGACAGGGAAGCTGGTCAGAGTAGATGGGAAGATGGATGGAGCCAAATACAGGGCAATCTTGGAAGAAAACCTCTTGGAGTCTGCAAAAGACTTGAGACTGGGGCGGAGGTTCACCTTCCAGCAGGACAACGACCCTAAACATAAAGCCAGGGCAACAATGGAATGGTTTAAAACAAAACATATTCATGTGTTAGAATGGCCCAGTCAAAGTCCAGATCTAAATCCAATCGAGAATCTGTGGCAAGATCTGAAAACTGCTGTTCACAAATGCTGTCAATCTAATCTGACTGAGCTGAAGCTGTTTTGCAAAGAAGAATGGGCAAGGATTTCGGTCTCTAGATGTGCAAAGCTGGTAGAGACATACCCTAAAAGACTGGCAGCTGGAATTGCAGCAAAAGGTGGTTCTACAAAGTATTGACTCAGGGGGCTGAATAATTACGCACACCCCACTTTTCAGTTATTTATTTGTAAAAAATGTTTGGAATCATGTATGATTTTCATTCCACTTCTCAAGTGTACACCGCTTTGTATTGGTCTTTCACGTGGAATTCCAATAAAATTGATTCATGTTTGTGGCTGTAATGTGACAAAATGTGGAAAAGTTCAAGGGGGCCGAGTACTTTTGCAAGCCACTGTATCTTTTTTTACATTTTCATATTTTTCTATATTTAACTTATTTTCCCACTCTGTAAGATAATTTAGCTTCAAATTAAATGTCACACAAATACAAACATGATTTTTTTTATACGTAAGAGATTAGGTGTGTGCAACTTTTTAAACATCATTTATTTATTATTTTTATTTACTTTGCTTTACTTCTGCAACTTTAACCTATGCGAAAAAATTATAACTGTCTGATGTCTTGATGCATGCTCAATCATCAGTCTAAGTTTGAACTTGAAATGAACTTGAACTTCCTACTACACTGGAAACGGAATGGGAATAAACAGACATCAAGACATGACAAACTGGGGACACAAAGGGACAAAACACAGAGAGATGAAAATGGGACAGGAGACAGGACCAGGGGGACTTTGAGGATAACAAAAAACAAATCCAAAGTTGGTTAGCCAGCTGACAGATAGGCGAACTGAAATTTCTGGAAATTGTATGTCACGCAGGCGAAAATGGACTCAGACGCAGACCAGCTGAACTAGAATAGCAGTCGTAAATTTATTTACAAAACACCACGTGAAAGTATATACAGTGTACAGGGCAGGGATATGCAACGGTCCAGGTAAAAAAGGGGAGAAAGTCCAAAACACGCTCCGCTCATTCGCTCCTTCCCAGTTTGACTTCGGCACGCTTCTGCATCCAAACACACTCCGCTCACTCGCTCCTCTCGTATTTTTTTTTTCACACACGTTTGTTTGCACACTCATTCTCACTCCACTCCACACCACGCCACCAGGGAAACAGATCAGGGGTACGGACGAGTCCGAGAACCTAAGCACAAGAGAACTGCGGTTAGAATAAACAGAGTAATAACACGAGAAACAGGGTTTATCGGGGCTGTACTGACGAGAGTAACTCAACGATCCAGCGAAGAAGCCTTCTGAGTCCTCAGCTTAAATAGCCCAGGAGTCCAGGTAATCAGGTGAATTCACAGCAGGTGCCTGAGCCAAGGGTGGGAGCCCAGCTGAGCTCCTCCCAGGCAGACAGGTGAGAGATAGGAGAGGGAGAGAGAGAGAGAGAGACAAACTAAAAACAACATGTAGCCTGAAACCTAGGTACACCAAGGAGACACAGAGACCATGACATTGTAATTTATAGTATTTAAACAAAAATAGTTTTTTATTCTATTACATTTTTTGATACAGAAGAGCAGATCTGCCTTGAATGATTTTAGTAAAAAACTCATTTGTAAACACTTTTAGAAACAGATATCAGTGCTGTAGCTGAAACAAGTTACTGTGCCAAGTGCATTGGGACTTGAAGATAATCCAAGAAAGCTTCTTATATTTTAAACATAAACATTAAAGTCAAAGAAAAGAACATTTACAGAACACTAAAATTCACAACTAGTGCATGTGTAAACCGTAACACTGTGTCAAAAATTTGTACTTGTAGAGGCGAGATGTAAAGTTCTGCTTAGCCTGAAGTATATTCAGTACCCATGATTGTCACTGTTCCACAGCTGAGTAAACATGTATTATTTTTTCTGATGAATTTGGTCCAATGATTTTTCCACACTGTGGCTATGATAATCCAGTTACCAAGGTGAAATCTGTTTGGCCTATGTACTTTATAATATCAGTTCACATTGTTCTAGTATCCTTCTTTACTTTACTATGGTCCTATGTTGTCAGTACTTACACAGTTTTAAGTTGTATGGCAACTAAAAAAAATGTGCACACATAATGTCTAAAACATATAGTGAACTCTATTCAAGTCTATTTTATTTCCATTACATGAAAAACAACAGCCTTTTTTGTCCATATAAGGTTTCAATTTATAATGAGAAAATGCATTGTAATTTATAATTCAGAATGCAAAGATACATAAACATAGACTTAGCTGTTATCTTTCTCTTTCTGACTATGAACTTGTATTTATATGACTTTTATATGACAGTTGAATCCTTGACTCTATTCCTTCCTAATTATGACCCTCAACCTATTTTCTTACCAAGTTGACCTTCCTCCATGTCTTCCTCACTCTGTTGCTAAGACTTCTGTTGTTTCTCCTGCACTCCTGCACTTCTCCACGGTTGGTGCTAGAAACAGTTATGCCTTGTGACTGCAAGGGCTTGTTATACTAGTTGTGTCTGGTACCAGAGCCATTGTATGGGATGGGACTGAAAAGAATCACTTACTAAAGGACTTTGGCTGGTACTATTGTTAATGGTGCAGCTGCTGCAGCCCTAGTAGCTAACATTGGTTAAGTTGACCCATTGTCCATCATTATTAACCACTTCTTCCACACTAAACTCTGTTTATTGCACAGGGAAAGTAGGGCATGGGCCGGTTTTATTGGGCAAGCCAGTGTCAGTAATGAAAATTAACGAATGGGCTGCTGTCAGCACTTGTAGGGCTGTGAAGGGGTCTTTTAAGCTGGCGTGTAGCCTGTATTATTATATTGACAAAGAGAAAAAATATATTGAACTATGGCCCACAAGTGCCTAAACCCACTGGGCAAATGGCTGATATGCCAGATTACCAGGCCAGTCCTGACCATAGCTTTAAATTTATATCAGAACATTTATGAATATGCCTTGAGAAATTTACTTTAGAATTAAGGACACATATTTTTGGAATTCAAGAACACAAAATCAGCATGTCATTGCATAATTGACCCCATTTAGTCAATCATTTCCCCAAAGACTGCTTACTTGCACTTTTCCAATGAAATTCCTCTTTGTTTTATGGGGGCGGGGTTTATGTCATTTGTCAGTAACAAATGACACAAATAATAATCGTACACACTGAGAGACTGCACCACTGATGTCCTTCAGTAGTCACATATCCCATATTCACTTTCTTGTTTCTCTTTTGCAGTGTACGAAATCATACCATCATTTATATGGTGCTTAGTGCTTGTTTTTCTCAAATTATTTTTTTTTAAAAAGAAAGAAAATAAGCAACCCAATATTTACATTACCTATATATTTACATTTCTCTTTTGATTTACTTCATTTTACTGTTTTGTGCTTCTCTTGTCTGTAGGCATAGCACCCCACTGTTTTATGCCTTGTGTTACCTCAGACATTTGTATTTTTGATTCTTACTCACACAGATTTAAATGCTTCTTTTTCTGTTTTTACTCCTTTTTACTTTCACTTATTAGTATTGCAACTTAACTTAATCCTACAGACACAGAAAGAGTTTGGGTCCAATCCCAATAATATCTCTTTTTTTGGTACAATATTAATTATATTAATATTATAAATCATATATAGAAACTTTATGTGGTATTCTTATGTTATTTTTATAATGGAATTCTGCATCTGTCTCAATGAAAATGCAGCAAAGTAATATATGGTTACATGCAACCACTTTCACACATATACACGTACACACACAAACACATACAGACACACACAAAACATATTGCAGAAACTGAAATAGCAAGGACAATGTGACTCATACTGTAATAAGAGTGTTAGAGCGTGGGTGTCATTTTATATTAGTAGAAAGAACAAGTCTAATCTCTCTTGACAAAATTGGGCAGAACATACTAATGAACATAACTTTCAACCGTTAGCGTTGACACCACAAATCAGTGTTTGTTACACACTTATTATATCCTTAATATTCAATGACTGTTTGATACACTTTAGCTAGTCGTTGTCTTTTCAGACATTGTGTAACATTTCTGTGATGGTAAGTGATTCAGTGAATGACTGAGGAAAATGTAATTTGACAAATTACTCTTTATGGGACAAACCTAAAGAGTCCATAATAATGAAAGCAGATTCTCTGAAAAAAATATTTCTTATTTAAGTATTTTAGCTGTTGATATTCCTTAATTATTTTCACTTTCTCTTCTTGTTTTTGTTTTTCCATTTGCACTTCGTTAAACCTGTTCCTTTCAGTGGGCGCCTCTCTCAAAGTGTATAATTTGGTTTGAATTTGTTACATGTTTTCATTTCCAGTATTTATGCCAATGTTTGCTTTGCCTTACCATTTTTTTGTAGTTATTTTTGTGATTGCCATTTTTCCTTGATGTTTGCCTATCTGCATTTAGGTTTTTGTGGCTTTCACAGATTTTTGTAGCCTTTATCAGCTTGTAATTTCTTAAACCTGTTTGGCTTTAGTCCAGCAGTTGGGGAAAGGAGCACTAAATTGTGCTAATGATCCAAAGATGCTTATGGATTGTGGTTTAAAGAATGTTTTATCATCGCTAAACTAGGTTCCTGAAGCATAAGTAGACTATGCATAAAGGAATTACAGCTGTTTTCAACTTTTTTTCTCTAGAAAACCTTCTTTTTAATGGAATTGTGCATGTTTTTCAAGCAGTGCCACATAACAGTTTGAAGGTCAATGCCATGCAGTGCTGGTTTACATCTTAAGTATTATTTCACCACATAGTCTCACACAGAGCAGCAAACCTCTAATCATATTTCTTTCTAAAAGACTCAGCCTTGATATGCTACTCTGTTTTTGAAGATTTGTTTGTTTTTTGGGGTTTTTTTTCAGTTAAATGTTGGGTCCAAATCACTGCAAATAATTGAGTTTAGTTATTTTCTTCTTCTTTTTTTTTTATGGACAATAAACTCACAAACAGTCCATAGACTCCCAGTGCATGCATGATTTTCTGAGGTTTGAATGCTTCTCTACATAACTGACACTTTTTCCCCAGAAGTCTATCTAATGAATTTGCATTCAAATATAGAATCAAATGTAATTTTCTTGAAGACAAAAGAAGATTAAATTGAATGCTATAAATTGTTAATAAGTTATTGCTTTCCAAGTTATTATTTTGGGGCTTCATTTGAAAGACTGCAGAATTTGCTCCCTTTTCAGGTCTGGTCTTTTTAAAACTTTTAAAGGAAGAGTTACAAAAAGCTTCACAAAACCCCCCCTAAAAAACACATTTAAAAAAATGAAAGTTTTTTCGTTATGTTATGATGTCACTGAACCATACTAGAATCAATATCTGAAATAGGTACTAGTAATAATGATTAAAAGCAATACTCCCTTTTACAAAGAAGAGGGGAATATTAATGGAGGGAGAAAGTAATGAGGACAGAAGAAACTGGCTGGCAGGGGAACTTGGGGCCAAAGAAGATTCCAGTTTATGCAATAAACATTTACCACCCAAAAAACTAGTTTTCTGTATGCATCATTACATTGCACTCCTTAAACCCATTTAATGGTCATGAGTAGTGATGTGCGGATTGATACTGAAATATCGATTCCTCCGATACCAGTCATTTATGTTCTAGAATCGATTCTCACATTAAAATATCGATATTTTAGTAATTTAGGGTAAATTTGTAGTTTATCATTAACAGGAACACAGTGGAAAGAAACTATATCATTCGGATTGTCTACATTGGAAGGAACTACTTCCTCTTCCGCCTTTCATAGTCATGTGCGAAATACGGCTGTATAAATGTGTCGCAGCCCCTTGGCGTGCACACTCACAACAATGGCTGAGCATAATTGGAGTTATGTGCGGACGTATTTTACATCCACAAACAGCCAAGACGTGGTTTGCGATACATGTGGCAAGAAAGTGAGGTGTTGTGGCAACACCACAAATTTGTCAAACACCTCAGAGTAAATCATATCACAGAATATGACGAGCGTATGTTGAGGAAGAGGAGGAGTGGACATGGACAGGTGCTGCTAGGGTGAGACAGACATCTTTCACGGAGTCCTTTAGTGCTGCAGGCAGGCAAGGTGTTCAAATAGCGCACAACTTCAGGTTTTTTATTTCTATATGATGAATTCTGCATTTTTAAGTGATAAGAACAAGTAATCTGATGTCCTGTAATCATTATGACGCTATAATTTGAGATACAATAAAAGATGCAATAAATAAAATAAGTTTTTGTACAAAGTATCGGTATCGGATCAGTATCGTCGATACCACCCTGAATTTTACTTGGTATCGGATTGGAAAGGAAATCAGTGGTATCGCACATCACTAGTCATGAGTATGCGATCACTGATAAAATGCAGAGGTATACCTCTTGAGAATTAAGACAGAACCAGCCAACATAGGCATAAGGACTCACAGCAAGTAGTGTAGGATGGAGTGGGGAAGTGAATGAAAGACTGAGATAAAGGGATAGACTGTGAACAAGGGCTCATTTAACAGTGAATTGGTCTGTTGTACCAGAAATCAAGTTACATTCAACGTGGGCCACAAACTGAGTGACAAAGAAGTTTTTGGAAGACAAAGTTTTTAATATTCTATGAAACAAGAAAGAAGCTCATATAGTAAAAGTAGGAGCATGGGTAACACATTTACCTCTGCGCAAATGTTTGCAGTGTAGTGTTATGTAATAGCCAAGCATAATTCCCACTGTGCACACTGAAACCAGATGTTGGGTGGGCAGGTGAAGATTTGAATCACATTGTAATAGTGGTTTCAGATGTCATAATCCTTTAGATAGTAGTCAAAAACAATAAACCAAGACATGAGAGAAAGAGAAGATGAGTAAACAACTTATGTCACTACTCCTGGAATTACGAAAAAAAGTTTTCTGAGCAGAGGAATCAACAACGTGAGTCACGATGCTGGGCTCTGCCCACAGTAAGATAGGTTTTGTTTCCTTTTAGAGTTGCTGGAGAACTGTATCCAATATCTGGACATTTCAAAAAAGGACAAGATATTAGAGTAGTATTTGATCCCATTTCTAAAATCGAAAGACAGCTTTATTTATGTTCAACTGCTTATCTAAAGTGTATGTTTGGAATAATTAGTGAATACATATTTTATACTATACTGTCCACTCAAGCCCAACTCTGACATTTTAAATGATTTTTCTTTCTTAATCTAATATGACTTTTGTCAATTTTAATATCCACATGGAAGTACATAAAATTCATTCACAAAAGATTTTTTACCTAGTCTGGATACTTTTGGTTTGAACCAATATATGGACTGTTCTGACTATTGTCAATGTAGTACATGGACTTTCCTACCCTACTCCAAAGGACAGATTTTGGACCATATTTGGTGTACTGGTATCACCCCATTGAACTGTTCTATATCGGACTTGCCTTTTCCACAGATGACCACGTATCTCATTATATCAGTAGACCTTGAAGATACCTTGGCTCCTCAGAAAACATGAATTATTTCCTTTTTTCATCCTGCTCAGTGGGATTCATCAGAATGTATTCTTCGAATGTCTCTTCAGGAAAACTGGAGTTACTATTTATAAGGATAAAGTACTACGTCATTATACAATATACATACTACTACATTATATTTAGTATACATACAACTACTACTAGAACAACAACAGTATAAAGAAGCTATTTCTCATGTTAACTCAGCCTACTGTGCAGTCTGCTGGCAGAAACGCCCCTACTTTGTTTTCCACATTACATAACATTGTTAAACCTCCAGACACTCTTGCCACACATACACACTCTTCTAAACTCCGTAGAAAAATTCTGAACTTATTTTTTTATACCAAAATTGTAAACCTTCATCAACAATTGACCTCTTTTTGCAATATTGTGAACTGTTCTGCATTGATCTTTTCCCCTATCCATCTGTTTTTTACCTAGTTTTGAACTTCCTACAATAATTCAAATATCTTCCATTATTAGTAAGTTAAAATAATTTACATGCCAACATGATCCACTGTCCACCCCCTTTCCTTGCTCACTCATCACTAATATTGTATCTTGATGCATGCTCAATCATCCAGGTAAATAAATCCCAAAACGTTGATTCTGTTCATCTGGACGTAGCGTTTTCGAAAACGCTACGTCCAGAAGAACAGAATCACCGTTTTGGCACTAATATTGTACATTCCTCTTCAGTTAATTGCGGTGTGCCCCAGGGCTCTGTTCTAGTTCCTTTGCTCTTTATTATCTATCTCCTACCTCTTCGCAATATTTTCAGGAAGTATAACATCTAATTTTACTGTTACACAGATGACACCCAGCTCTATGTCTCTTCCCACCCACATCTGTCTCTCTTTAAATAAAATAAAGGGTTGTTTAATCGTAATGCCAATAAAACTGAATGTATTCTTATTAGTACAAAATCTGCTCTGTCTAAATCCAGTAGTTTTTCATTATCTACTGATAATTCTGTTGTCATACCTTCCCCTCAGGTTAAGAATAGGGGTGTCATTCTCGGAAGTACTTTCCCTTAACGGCACATATAAATAATATTGCCTGGTTGGCCAACCTTTATCTTCACAGTATTAATCATTTATGTCTCTCACTTACTCCAAACAATATCACTATACCAGGGGTCGGCAACCTGCGGCTCTTTAGTCCTTATATTGCGGCTCTGCATGGTTTGGAAAAATAAATTATAAGTATTTCACTGAAGTGTATTTTATTTGTGTTAGTTCTTTTTTAAAACTTGTAGCTCTAAATTGGAAGATTATTGTGATCTTGAATAATAAAAATAAAGTTATATTTTATTATTTTTCGTTGCTCAAAATAAGCGTCACACTCGTGGAAGCCAGTATACCCGCCGAAACAACATGCATTTACCGAGACTTTAAGCCCCAGGTAGGCCAAGTATGGAGAAATCTAAGAAAAGAAAAATATCTCAAGAAAATACAACATTTAATGATGCCTGGGCAGATTCATTTGTATTTACTTCTGACGAGAGTGGCCTACCAGTATGCCTAATTTGTGGAGTGTCGATCTTTGGATCCACATACCTATGTCAGCAGCTATTCTCCACCATGAACTATGTTAAAAACAAACACCGCTCACGCCTCACAGATGACAGCTTACAGTCCTGCGTAAAGATGAAAGGGACTTCGTACAGCCCCGATCGTACAGCAGACGCTGTGCGCAGAGGTTCAGGAGCAGAAGTCCGATTGTAAACACATCACGGCAGAACCAACGATGTTTACATGAACATGCTCTTCAGCATCTCTTTATTGACCACTTTTCACACACACAGCTTTCCAGCTCACAGCCTGACACATACAAACAACAGCACAACAGCAGAGAGAGCAAGCCGGTGAGGCGTGATTGCGGATGCCACTCAGGTAAGTCTGCCTCTCCTGCAGCGTCACTGCGGGCCATGCCCCGCGAAGCACATTAACCAGGTAAAATAAATATTATGCAAATATTTTGAAAATATAAATTTTTTAGGAGCATAGTGCTTTTTTTCCAATAATTTTTTTTAAATTCTGGTCAAGGCTCCGCTACACTCAGAAAACCCAGAAGGCGATATAAGGATGACGGCTCACTGTTTTTGTTTGCTACATGGACAATTTAAGTAAAGCTTTTTAATTCATTTAAAAGAGACCTTCAACTGGTTGACTTCCTTTTGGTTATTATTTTTTAAGGGTTGACAATGTGTTCATTACATAAATAAAATTTAATTTTCTCCGTAGCACTTCATGGATTTCATAAGAAACACACTATAGTTCTTTATACAAAGCATAAAGGTAAAATAAACAATATACACAGTGTTATCTTCATTTTAGATGTCAAAAAGTATTTGTGGCTCCCAGTGTTTCCTTTTCCGTAGAAACCGGGTCCAAATGGCTCTTTGGGTGTTAAAGGTTGCTGACCCCTGCACTATACCCACTGCACAAAGTCACAGTGATGTCTTTTATAAGTCATTTTCTTTTTTTCCTTCTATGTCTATTAAACTAGCGTTAACATCCGTAGGACCTCTATGTACAGGCTTTTATAATCCAAATGTGGTCATTGTGGATGTCTTTTCAATGTCAAACTTAGACTCATTTTAGATGTTGTCTTTATAATGCTTTTTTTTTTTTTTTTTTTTTTTTTTTTTTAAACCTGTCCCGTTTGGTTCTTTTGCCATCAGAATTATTGTCTAAAGGCGAAGAAAGATGCCCAACGGATTTACTTTACCAAATGGACCATCCCAGCCTTGCCGTAATGGTCCATTTGATTTACCTTTTATTGTTTATTTTATTTAATTAATTTTTTTTATTTTTTTTACTTGCTAGATACGGGACAGGGGAAAAGAAAAGGGAGAAAGAAAGAGGGGGAAGAAAAAAAAAAACAGCGAAGAAGAGGGACGGGGATAAAGGGCAAAAAACAAAAACCAACAAAATAAGCAGACAAAAAATACATATATCGATCACCTGGATCACCTGTTGGGAAAGAAAAAAGAAAACAAGCAGAAGAAAACGAGAGTAATAGAATAAACAACATCACAATGATATATGGGAATATAACGCTAAATACTTAATATTAAACATTATTGTGCAGCACGTAAGATCGACAGCGCACAGTGTGCTCTGAGGTAGGAGCCAAAAAGGGTGCAGTTTGTGTGTGTGATCACCTGTGTGTACACCTGTGAGCATGAGCGCGCCTGTATTCAAAAGGTTCCTCAATGTAATGATCTGCTAGAGGGTGTGGGGGGCCACAGTCCCATCCTCCAGGGCATGAAGCAGGCATGGAGGAGATAAAAACTCCAGACATCCAGAGGCCCCCAGAACACAAGAGACCAAGGAAGACCAACAGAGGGGCAGCCGCGCCACTGTCCCAGAAAGAGCTGAGGAGAGTCCCAGATGAGGGATCACTCAGCAGCCGCGGAGCAGAAGCCAGGGGGGGTTGCAGTGACGTGCCCGTGAGCTCCGCCGGCTGCCAGCTGTGCCTGAGTGACCAAGCCCCAGGCCGAGAGGCCGAGGGCACCCCACCCCCGAAGTGGCCTGAGCGAGCCCCAAGTTCCAGGCCCCGATAAGCAGCCACCAAGGAGTGAGCCGGTGTGTACCCGGACGCCCACCCCCGGACACAAAGAACCACCAACGCACCGATGTCTGAGGGCGTCTGCCACCGGCAGGGGAAGTGGTGGGGGGAGATAGGCCTCCAAACCTTGGAGGGCCTGAGATGTCCCCAGAGAGGTGGCGTCTGATACCCAACCTGACATATAGACACAGACATACAGGCACACTCAAATACAAACATTCCCATTCCCACCCTCATGCTCTCATAGGCAATTACTCCACACTCAACCAACGTGGAGACAGACATAAAGAGACGCTGTACACACAATCACACTCCCCAAGCGTACTCTAAGAACCGGGTCTAGGTACCCTTGCCCCTGGAGGGGGAAACTGCACCCAGACCCAGGTGGTGTTACCCTTTTCCCTGCAGTGGGGAGAAGCAGACTGCCCTGACTCCGCAGCAGCAGGGAGGCCCCACACACCAGACCCCAGTCGGACGGCCAACTCCTCCTCCTAGCCCCCCCGCTCCAGCAGGCCGCAAAGACCGGGGGTGTGAGAAGACTCCAAACCTCCCTCTACCCGCTCATATGTAGTGTTGATGTATATGTGTTCTAAGGTGCAATTAAAACCCAGGAGGGCATGGAGCTACCTGCCAGAGAGCAGCAGGTAAGCGCATAGCCCCTCCTTTATAATGCTTCTACATCTACAGTACGGTGTACATTTTAGGACATTCTCAGGTCTCAGGAAAAAAGCTGTCAGGTCTCAGGAAAAACGTCGTTAGGTCTCAGAAAAAAAAATGTCAGGGCTCAGGAAAAAAGTCGTCAGGTGTCAGGCCTCAGACAAAAAAAATGTCAGGTCTCAGGAAAAAAGTTGTCAGGTCTCAGGTATCAGACAAAAAAATGTCAGGTCTCAGGAAATAAGTCGCCAGTTCTCAGGAATACATCGTCTTTGGAAGCCCATTCCCGCCACAAAAAACAAAATAAAGCATCCATAATTTGAAATTTCGAGTTAATAAGTCACAATTTCAAATTAGCTCTGCCAATCAGTAATCTACGTGGATGAGGTCATTTTCTTGTTACCCGGAAGGATATGGTGCACAGGAACGCGTACTGAAAACCGGATCCCAACAAATTTGCGCTTTCGAGAGTACGTTTGCTGATAGAAGCACCATGTGATTCAGCTAATAACATATTTGTGAAGCCACGCTGAAAACACTAAGCAATTTGTGCATTCATGACTGGCTGTAATTGTCGATGACGATGTCGAGACGGCAGTATGGGACCCGAAGGTCGTGTGGCCCCCGCAGCACTAGGCAAGACAGAGGCTGGACCAGGCGAGGCTGAAGCGGAAGCGGAAGCGGAGGCTGGACCAGGCAAGGCTGAGACTGAAGTGGAGACTGGACCAGGCGAAGCTGAAGCTGAAGCGGAAGCTGAGGCAGAAGCAGAGGCTGGACCAGGCGAGGCTGAAGCTGAAGCGGAAGCTGGATCAGGCGAAGCTGAAGCTGGACCAGGCGAAGCCGAAGCTGGACCAGGCGAAGGCGAAGCTGAAGCTGATGCTGAAGCTAGACCAGGCGAAGGCGAAGCCGAAGCTGGACCAGGCGAAGGCGAAGCGGATGCAGAGCCTGGACCAGACGAAGCTGATGAAGCTGAAGCAGAGGCTGGACCAGACGAAGCTGATGAAGCTGAGGCAGAGGCTGGACCAGACGAAGCTGATGAAGCTGAGGCAGAGGCTGCTGCAGGCGACGCTGAAGCTGATGAGGAGGCTGCTGCAGGCGACGCTGAAGCTGATGCGGAGGCGGGACCAGGCGAAGCGGAAGAAACTGCTGCTGCAGGCGTGGGTGAAGCTGCGGCTGCTGCAGGCGGCGTGGGTGAAGCTGCTACTGGATGGACGGGCTCCTCGGGCCCCCCAGCTGACGAGGCAGGAGGCTGGACGGGCTCCTCGGGCCCCCCAGCAGACGAGGCATGAAGCTGGACGGGCTCCTCGGGCCCCCCAGCGGACGAGGCAGGTTGCCGGAAGGGCTCCTCGGGCCCTCCAGCAAAAACAGTCCCAAAACCAGCGGGCACCGGGGCCCCTGGCACACACAGGGTGGAACCAGCAGGCACATGGGCCTCTGGCAGGGACAAAACGGAACCAGCAGGCGCACGGGCCTCTGGCAGGGACATCACAGAACCAGCAGGCACCCGGGCCTCTGGCAGGGACAGAATAGAACCAGCAGGCACCCGGGCCTCTGGCAGGGACAGAACAGGACCAGCAGGCACACGGGCCTCTGGCAGGGACAGAACAGAACCAGCAGGCACCCGGGCCTCTGGCAGGGACAGAATAGAACCAGCAGGCACACGGGCCTCTGGCAAACACAGAGCAGACTGCAGCTGCGCGGAGCACCGACCCTGCTCAGGCAGCGACAGCCGGGTGCAGTCCTCAGCTGGGTTCTTAGCCTCCAGGGGTCCAGAGTTAGCTGAGGGCTGTAATTTAACCTCTGGTGAGGCCCTGGAGCAAGTAACAGTCTCTAAACTAGCCAGCTGTTGAGGAACGATTATATTTTTAACGTGTTTGTCTCTCTGCAAAAAATACGTACTAGAAAAAGAGTCCAAAATGGGAGGCACAGACACAGCCTCCCGTAGAGAGGGAGTCAGTGAAGACGGAGATGGCATAGATGACTGGGCTAGCGGGGATACCGGAGACCGAGCTGAATGTTGCTGGACAGCTAAACGAGCTTGTGGCTGGGCAGCTAAACCAGCTTGTGGCTGGGCAGCTAAACCAGCTTGTGGCTGGGCAGCTAAATGAGCTTGTGGCTGCGCAGCTAAACGAGGTAAAGACAGCTGAGCAGGAGAATGAGCAGGCAACAAACAGTTCTCCTTGTTATCTGCTGCACAAAACAAAGCCCCTGAATAAACTGTCCCACAGTCCAAAACAGAAAAAGGGTCCTTCTCACTCACCACAGCCGGCAGTTCTGAAGTCCCAATATCCAGCTGTGGGGTGACGCGCAGGCGGCGTGATCGTCGCTTCCTCCCTGCCGACGGCTCCGACGGGCCGGGATAACCACATCCGACGGGCCGGGCAAAACCACATCCGGCGGGCCGGGCAAAACCACAACCGGCGGGCCGGGCAAAACCTCCGGCAGGAGAAGCTGACGCGACTGTTCCGGGGAGGCCGTAGTCCGCTGCTGCTGGACAAAGTCTGTGGATTCCCGAGCTTGCACCACCTCCCGGGCTTTATGCAGGTTGCAAATTAAGTCCGAAACTCCCTTGAGCTGGCAGAGGTAGGAATTTCCTTCCAGGATCGCCTCGATGGCTTTTAACCCCACCACTTTCGCCCTTGCGTTGGTGGTGTGGGTTACCCAGTCCATCAGGCGTTGGATGCGTGCGAGTTCACTCTCCCCAGACAAAGCTGCTGGATCCATCTTGTGGTCGCGTCGTACTGTCACGGCTGGGGCGGCAGTCGTGTGGAGGTGAGAAGGAGGATCCAAATAGCAGCCAGTGGGTGAGGTGTAAGTGAGATTTATTTACAATGAGCAATAACCAAGATGTGAGCAGAACCGAAACATAAACCTAAACTGGGAAAACTAACACAAAAGGAGGACACGGGGCGAGGAGCAGAGAGACACGGTGAAACACGGAGTAATGCTGAGTACACAGAAGATTCACAGAGAAACACAGACGACGCGACGAGGAGCACAGGCAGACACGCAGTATAAATACACACACCAGGTAATTAGGAAATGGCACACAGGAGGGGACACAGCTGGAACTAATGGGCATAACGAGACACAAACCTACAAAGTAAAACAGGAAACTCACAGACTGTTTCACAATACCAACTCGGGGACACGAACAGAACACAGAGGAAGGACACAGGTAGGGATAATAGAACACTAAACACACAACTCAAACCCTAAGAACAAATACAAAACAGCAGAAACTGGAAAATAATAACAAACTCAAAACACTGGGTCGACGACCCAGGATCATGACAGTAATACTGGTAGCTTAGCTGTAGCATTTGTCGCTGAGGGCTTTAGCTTCGGGGTAACAAAGAAATGACGTCATTCACATAGATTACTGATTGGCAGCGCTAACTCGAAATTTTGAGTTTTCGCAAAATTTTGAGGTAATAACTACAGAGTTATGGATCCTTTTACTTATTTTTTAGTGGCAGAAACGGGCTTACCATTAACTCGAAATTTCGAGTTATATATCCTTTTATTTTTTTTGTGGCGGAAACGGGCTTACCATAAACTTGAAATTTTGAGAAAATGACTCGAAATTTTAACTTATGGATCCAGCTTTTAGCCCGAGACTTGTAACCTGGCAGCTTTTTGTCTGAGACCTGAGACCTTTTTTTTTTTCCTCAGACCTGACGACTTTTTGTCTGACACCTGAGACCTGACATTTTTTGTCTGACACCTGACGACTTTTATCCTGAGACCTGACATCTTTTTGTCTGAGACCTGACAGCTTTTTTCCTGAGACCTGACATTTTTTTTGTCTGAGACCTGAGACCTGACATTTTTTTGTCTGAGACATGACGACTTTTTTTCCTGACACCTGACATTTTTTTGTCGGAGACATGACAACTTTTTTCCTGACACCTGACATTTTTTGTCGGAGACATGACAACTTTTTTCCTGACACCTGACATTTTTTTGTCTGAGACATGACAACTTTTTTCCTGACACCTGACATTTTTTTGTCGGAGACCTGAGACCTGACAGCTTTTTCTCTGGACCTGACGACTTTTTTCCTGAGACCTGAGGATGTCCTCTGTAGTCCAAAGTTTTTTGTACAGAAGCAGTTCTTGAACTAACACAATAGTGAGCAGCTGCACGGTGGATTTTGAGCAGAAATGTCCTCAGCTTCTCACAGGCAGTTTGCAACCTGTATGCATCAACAAAGACTGCCGAGCAGATAGTCCAGTTCATTACTTACTTGTAGTCTTAAAAGGAATTCGAAAATTTTCTAAATACTTTAAATTTTAACATGAATTTCAATGTTTTTAATATTTCAACACATTTTAATAAATGTCAGTTTTAATCTGGTTCCAAATAAGTTGATTAATTAAAATAAATAAACCAGTTAAATAAAAACCTGGAAAATGTAAAACAACAACCAAAAAAACAACAACACGTGTACTGAGTAAATAAATAGGCTAACAAATAATAAATCATGTTTGTTTATAAAAAAAAACATGATTTATTATTTGTATTCATATGTATCATGCTGATAACAACAATGCTGATATCTGAATGTCCATATTGAGGTCCAGGTTGGGTCATGGTTGGATGTCCAAATTGTGGACCAAGTTCGGACCTCGTATAGATGTCCAGAATTGTTCATGGACCGACGGACCCAATATATACATGATCTGCATGTCTATCCGACGTCCAGTGTTTAGTGGGTACTTGTCAGTGTGCTTATTGTGCATCTTGAGTATTGTGATTCTCTTCTTTACAGTTTACCTTATAAATCTCTCCATAAACAGCAGTTGGTCCAGAATTCAGCTGCCTGCACCAGAAACAGATCCACTGAATAATTAACACCTGTTATTAAACAGTTCTATAGGCTTTTCAGTTAAGATGTGCAACAACTTCAACTGATTCTCACTTTCAAAGCCCTCGATAACCTTGCTCCTCCATATTTGTCCAGTTTTCTTCATACTTACTCAATTTTCTTCTCTTTAGCTTCTATTTTGTCTATTCCATCTGCTTCCTGGACTACTATGGGGCTAAGATCTTTTAGTTGCTCTGCCCCAAGATTTTGAAATGCACCAGATCTCTCTTTCAATTTTTAGATCACATTTCAAAACCCACCTGTTCAGAAATGCATACACTTCATTACAACATGGCCTTGTTCTATTGTTACCTTGATCAATTTTATTATTTTGTAGTGTGCTTATGACCTTCATTTGCAATATCCATGCTTTGTATGTACACATTTCACCTAAAAATAAATAAATATTGTCTAGTCGATTAACCTACATGGTGGGATTTATGATACTTTTCCCCACCCTCTTTCTATTTCCTCTTTCTCCACACTGTTGCCAGCTAAATTCAGATTATACATCTCATAATATTAGGCAATCATAATAAGGATATTCAGTTGTTTTTTGTTTTTAAGATTGATTCAAAGGGAAACACACCAGTTCATTCTGTTATTCACTGTGTCAGTCCAACTACCTATGCGTAACCATGCTAAGAAATGTCAGCCTAAGCCTTCAGATTTGTCCTTAGTGCCCCTGAGTAGCATAACTTTGAAAGTATTTCAAAAAGACCATGCACTTTCTTTCCCTGCTCAATGTCTATATGATCTCCTTCCTGGAGCCACTCTCCCCACTAGTTTTTCCTCATCCTGAAAGAGAGGCAGTGGAAGAATACATCTCCAAATCATCAGGTGCACCAGTTGTAAAGGATTTCCAATCGGTGCTAGTTCCTTTTTTATCGGGAAGGATGACTCACCATTCTTGTATCAACTATAGTGGACCTAATAACATTACAGTTAAAAAAAAATATTTCACCAATAATCATCTCTGCTTATGATCTCCTTCCATTTGATCATAGTTAGAGGTGGGCAGATCGATCCAAGCAGCGATAGTATTGATACCAACACCTAGTATTGGTATCAGATCGATACTTTTCTTTTATCCTTCAAGTTCAGTATGTAGCCTGCTGAACTGTGTTAATTATTTCTTTGGAAAAAATAAACTCAAACATGCACTACGAAAAATGTCTGAAACTTTTTGTGTGCTTTAGAGACAGAAAAAATAATAATCCAGAGCTCCAAAAACCAGAAATCAGTGTTATCGCACATCACTAATAATAAGAGAGGATTGGAAGATAAATGGCTATGCCGCAGGTTTCTGCCTGTTAAAAGGAAATTTTTATTTCCCTCTATCGCCAAAGTGTTGCACATTGGCAGTCATCTAAATGGTGGGGGTTTCTCTGTGTTATTGTAGGGTCTTTTACCTTACAATATTTATCACCTTTGGGTGACTGTTATTGTGATTTGGCACTATTTAAATAACATTGAATTGAAAGTTGAACTGAATGTCTTCTTTTGCTATCTCTCCCCAGCACAAGAAAACTGCAATGCCAGTGACAGAGTTCTTAGGACACAAACTTCAGGCTCTATGTTAAAAATAATTATTTATTTGCATTAGTTTTATCGCTGCCTCGAATTCTCTTCACCAATGCAACAAACTGACTTGTGTGTGTGTGACAATTGGATCTGATAAATATTTGTGCATAAAGAAGAGCAAGAGGGTTCTGGTAGAAAATTTGTCTTTGTCAAGTTGAAAAGCAAAAAACAGAGTTTATGTTCCAGTGAGCAAATAACAGAGGGAAGACTGAGTGATGAAGTGATGCAAGTAGATGAAAGGCAGAAAAAAAGCAAACAATCAGGTGTGAAGTCATTCTACAGAGCTTAAACCTTTGAGTATGTCTGCAAACTTTGACAGTCTGTGTCTTTTTGGCAAATGTGTGACAGGATTCATTTGTACTGCTATTTCATATGTGCATTGGCAAGGATATTAAAGAAAATGGACTGGACATATGGTTGAATGTGATAAATAAATAAATAAATAAATAAATAAATTTTTAAAAAAGCTTTACGAGAACTTGCCACACAAGATACAATGGTTATTGTGAGCAATACAGTTTGGCTTCCCTCCAGCAATCCAGGAAGGCACTCTAATTTTTCAGACCAATAGGTATTCCCAAAGCTACAACATTAGGTCAGCTAATGTTATTAGCTTAATTTTTTTCATTTTCAGACATATAAAAACGACTTGGAAAAATAAATAAAGAGGAAATAAAGTCAAATCAATATAATCTTATGAATCAATATCATCTTATCTGTTCAGCTGATGTCTGTCTACTTTGTCCAGTAATTAAGGTTGGCTAGATCATTCATGATTACATCTAACAAGGTAAACTGCAATTTGGTACTCCTGATATATGCTTTACTCTTTTTTTCTTGTTGGGTGGGAAGTAAACTGCCTGGTGTCTGTCATCTCTCTTCCTTTGATGAAAGCTGAACATACACAGACCCAGTAGCAATTAATTAGCATTAATAGGAGTGGATAGTTTTCTCTAAATAGCAACATTAAAGTGTACATTGAATTATATTGTGGTAGTGGGGTGTAGTTTCCGGCTTAGTTGCACAAATACAGGGGATGCAGTGGAGGTGGAGGTGAGTGGTACACCTGGTTCACCTGGTGTGCATCTTCCAGTACTTCTAGCTTACTCTCTGTTTAAAACAGAAAAAACAAACCTAAATAGAAAATTTTAGGGGGAAATCCAGAATCAGAATTCTAAACATAGATCATTATTATAATAGCACATGACCTTAAGAACTCTGACATAAAGCAGAACAAGTTACAATGCATTAGTCGATTGCACAGGATGCTGGCATAGTTCAGTGTGGGAGTATGGATCATGGTGAAGTAAACAAAAATAAGTGCTGACAGTCACAGTTACACACCACCAATTGCATATAGGTAGAACAACAGGAGGAAAGCTTGTTGGTTTATACATCTATGAATCATATCATATCTCATTTCCTATTTTTCCATAGGAAATTAGGTTGCAATGTACAGTGTCTTAGCCTAGGTCACCTTTGGCTCAATGACAGGACACATGTATCAGTTTAAAGTATTTTAATTTTACTAAATGTTTATATCAGGCCTTTTAGTGGCAGCATGTTTACTATAAAAAAACATATTTTTAATACAGAATAAAGTCTGTTTTCCGCTAGCTTGCCACTTGAATTTTGTGGGTGGATGCAAAGCACAGTGGTTATGTAAGCACTATCCATCGAAGCTCATGGGATATGGTAGAGTCAGAGCTTGTCTTATGGATGTCAGTGCTTACTCAGGAATATACGGTTTGGAATCTATGCCCATTTCTTTATTTACTCAGAGAACTGCTGACAGTAGGAAGTTGTAGCTCTGAATGAGTCACATGTAAAGGTATAACCAGAGAAGGGAAAAGGGAAAAAGACACAACACAGTTTAAGAGGCCAGCAAAGATTAAAGGAAACATAATGCATGGATAAGATAGAGAAGAAGGAGAGAAGGACATCAGGCATGTGGGAAGTAGTGATGACTGAAAACCAAACCCCCCCCCAAAAATTGGCATTTGACATAGTTCTTGAGGTTTTTGCTTTGTTCATCGCCACAACTTATTCTTAATCAAACTATCAATATGTGACTGAGTTACAGACTTTCAGCTTTAATTCAAGGGGTTTGACAGAAGTATTTCATTGACTATCTATGAATTACAGCCGTTTTTCTGCAGAGTTCGCTATTTTTAGAGGCTTGTAAATAACACAACAATTGACTGTGAAGCAGTTTCATGGCAAAGTGAGTCCTGTTCCCTCATTATTCCATGACATATAGAGTTCATATCAAATACTGAATTCTCAATGCAAGAAAAAATTAAATAAATCTATCAGAGTGAGCAACCAGTTTAATTGTGGCAAAATCAACAATCTGATACATTCTTAAACAGAAGAAATTGACTAGCTAGTTCAACAATACTCAAAGCCCTGAAAGACCACAGAAGACACTTACTGTTGTGACTCATTTCCTTCTTTCAATATAAACTCTTCAACATCTAGTCAAGTCACAAGAAATATAGATGATTTACAACAAGGTGCAAGCCATTGGTTGAATTCAAGAACAGGAAGCCCAGGTTAAACTCTCACAGAAAAAATCTTAAGCTTGTGAAATGAAGTACACCAGTCAGTATCTTTAAAAAAGCCACTGAAAATACATGACTTTGTCTATAATTAATAAACACTTTATGCAGTTCTTGTTAAACTCCTTTTAATTAAAGCTAAAAAATTGCACTTGCATCTACAATTTTTGCTAAAAGTTCTTTGTTGTGGTGCATAACAACAAAATTACCAAAATGATGTAACTGTCTTAATACTTATGTCATGATCCTGGGTCATGTTGACCCAGCATTCTTAGTTTTCGTATTCTGTTCTTTATTTATGCCATGGTTCCTAGGTTGTTCTGTTAAGATGTTACTTATTTGATTTCCCCTCGTGACTTTACCCCCTGTGTGCCCACTCTGTGTATCTGTGAGTCCTCGTTTCCCCTCCTTGTGTTTTATTCCATGTTCTCCCCAGCCCGTTATGTCTGTGCTCTCCCCGTGTTCGCTCTCTCCCCCTGGTCTGCCCCTGTGTGCTTCCTGTTTTACTTTGATAGTCTCCCGTCAGTGTGGGTCAGTGTTGTGTTTGCTCCTGCCGTGTCTCGTTATGATTATCAGTGTCACCTGTGTTCCCCGTGTGTTTCTACTTCCCTCGTTAACCCTCTGTGTATTTATGTCCACATCTCCCTCAGTTCAGTGTCGCGTCGTCAGTGTCTCTTCCCTAAACCTGTGTGCCTTTCTCTGTGTTCCCTCGATCCCCAGTTTAGCTTTCCCAGTTTAGTTCTGTTTCTTTGTGAAGTCTCCAATAAAGCAGAGATTTTGAGTTCAGCTTTTGTCTCCGTGAGTTTTGCATTTGGGTCCTCATCTGCCTGCACACAGCTAGTTCATGACAACTTATGGATTTAACTTTATATCTAGGGTCAGGTTTAGACTTGGAAGACAACACATACCTCATAGAGTTAATGTGCTCCTGACATTTTTTTTTACAGTGGCCCTGAGAGGCCAAACAGACTGCAACTTAAGAAAACACCAGCAATAAGAAAAACGCTGCAAAAGCACACAAAACACAATGGAAATAGGAAAAATGACAACAGAAATAGGAAAAAAGAAAACAGGAATAGGAAAAAAACAGATTTCCAAAGGCACAAGGGAAGTGTTTCTGGGGAGATAATAACCCGGACCAGTTTCAGGAACCAAAATATGCTAAGAATTGCGCTGGGAGACACTTAAAAGAAGTGGAGGATCTATCGGTTTTGTGAGGAAAGAAAAGATGAAAGGTAAGTGTGTTAGCCCTAACCTAACTATTCACCTAAAAATCCATCGTCAGTATTATGAGTCATGATAAAACACGCCTACCATGTTTTGAGTTTCTGCAACTGGTCAGTCGGGTTGTCTCCCCAGAAACACTTCCCTTGTGTTTTTTCCTATTTCCGTTGTGTTTTGTGTGCTTTTGCAGCGTTTTGCTTATTGCTGGTGTTTTCTTAAATTGCAACCCATTTGGCCTCTCAGGGCCACCATACATTTTAGATAATCACATACTGAAGTTTTAGATCAACACTAGAGCCTACAAAACCTTTATCATTCCAGACTTTCCAGAGGCACATTCATAAATTCTCATCTGGTGCACTATGCTTTGACAAGACCATGCCATTTAGCGCCACCAAAGAAAAGATCTAAATGATGCTGAGTGAAAGAAATTACCTTCTTTCAAGAACTTTTGTGACTGCATCATATGATTTTTTTAAACATGGCTTTTGCACAAGACAACCAAAAAATAGGTTTCCTTTTCCCCTTTTTTCTGCTTCCATCTGTCCATTTTTTCCACTGTACCAAGTGAATTTATGCATGAAGGTGCATTATCTGTCTGCCCTCTCTATTCATATAGTGACAATTGAATGTTCTTCTCCATTTGCATTCTGTGACTCCGTCACCAACACACACATACACCATTTTGCTAGGAATAAGTGTAAGTGGTGTTCAGTGCTCACAACGCATACCATTACTTAAGAATTACCCTTTGAGATGAAACTGCATTACTATTTATGGTCTTCCTCATTTATTTGAGTCAGGCAGCAAAATGCTGATTGCTTCTAAAACCTCACTTTGTGGCTCTGCTGAAAGTGGATTTATTGTAAGTGGTGGACTAGATTGTGTCTTTAACTGTTTATGCATCTTTGTATATGTACTGATGTGTCTTTTTGTATGTGTTTCTGTAGCCTTATAAAGAAAATTAACCCTATTAGGAGAGGAAAAAGTGTAGTAAAGTGTAAGACTATTCAGTAGGTAGGTGCAAGCTGCCTTTGTATAGAAAGTAAGCTGACAGGGCAATTTTACATACCTTGCACATCATATGGAATACAATTATTCTAATTCACATATAAAACCCACTCAGTGTGCTGCTAACTTGTCATTTATTGCATAAACCCTGCTTCCAATAAATCCATATTCTTGGCATATATGTAATTAAAGCCCAGACACTCGAGGTATATTTGAACAAGTCAGAAAATGGTTTTAATGTCAGTGGGTAAGACACATATCTGAGTATTTTTCTATGTCTCTAGCCAGCAAAAAAAGGGGGCTTTTATGGCTTGTACAATCCAACATTAAATACCTAGATCTTGATTTTGTATGTCATTTTTAAGTCATAATTTTTCTGCTGTCCTTTTTTTTTTTTTAATCTTCTTCTTCTTCTTCTTCTTCATGGAAAATGTAAAATATTTGAAAAGCTATATATGCTTATACTTTGCCATGCCTTTGATTAGATCCACAGTTGTAAAATATGTACATGTTCTTTGATGACAGCTTCCTTTCACTGTAATGTAATTTTGTGTAGTTGAATTACCATGTCGTATTGGCAGGGATAATTAATACTGAGATCATCACCATAGCTTTCTCAGTGCCACGAAGGGAAAGGTTTAAAAAAAAAATTAATAATAATAACAACATAATAAAATACAACATAATAAAAGAATAAGAATAATACACTCTATGTTCTTGACAGAACAACTGCCTATAAATAAACACATGGATTTAAAAAAAACCAAAAAAAAAAACAACACATGCATTGCTCGTGCCTCTTTTACTGCACTGATATATATATATATATAGATAGATCGATCTATCTATCTAGATCTATCTATATATATCTAGCTATCTATATCTATCTATATATATCTAGCTATCTATCTAGCTATCTAGCTATCTATCTAGCTAGCTATCTATATATAGAGATATATATATATATATAGAGATATATATATATATATATAGAGAGATAGATATAGAGAGATAGATATAGATATAGAGAGATAGATATAGATATAGAGATAGATAGATATAGAGATAGATAGATATAGAGATAGATAGATATAGAGATAGATATAGAGATAGATAGATATAGAGATAGATAGATAGATAGATATAGAGATATATATATATATATATATATATATATATATATATATATATATATATAAATAACAGATTCAAACCCCCGATCTGTTGTTCCTCTACATGGATGACATCAAGCTGCCAACACTTAATGACATTAATTCACTGATCCACACCACTAGCATCTATCTACAGCAACAACATTGGAATGTCATTTGGACTGGAGAAGTGTAGTCGGATTATAACAAAAAGAGGGAAGGTAGTCAGAACTGAGGGGATGGACTACCAACATTGGCAACATTGCATTCATGCCATTAAGGATAGCTATAAGTGCCTTAGACCACCAGTACCTTGGCAAATGGCAACAATGAAGTGGCCATTAGGAAAGCTGCTGAGGTGTCAGCTGAATGGAAAGAACAAGATTTGGGCAATTAATGCCTACACCCTGCCCATCATCAGATACCCTACTGGGAATATGAGCTTCCCAAAAGAGGAGATAGAAGCCACTGGCATCAAGAAAAGGAAGCTTTAAACCATGTCTGGGAGGTTTCACCTCAGATCTAGCACCCTGTGACTGTATGCTAAGTGGGAGGAAGGAGGTCAAGGACTAGTGACTGTCAGAATCATAATCCAGGATGAAACAAAGATCCCCGAGTCTATGATCCATGATCCATGAGAGGCACATCTTGATTGACCCTTTATCAGCAAATTCAGCAAGAAGTTGCTGATAAAAACGAAAGAGGAATTGATTGGAAAAAATGTAAACGTAGCTAAAAATTTAAGTGTGCATATCATGCATGATACATTCTGTGGGCATGTGATCATATAAAAGTATTTGCATTAAGGATATTTTGCTTTGAATAGTAACAGATACATCACATCAAAATCTAGTCCTTTTTTAGACCACTTCACTTTTGATTGTGTGTTGTAAGACACTGGCTCAAACCATGCAGTATTCACAGGTGTTGCAAAATGAGTGATACCCTCCTGTGTTCAAGATCCATTTTATCCTTTACAAATCCCCTACTTTTAACATCACCGCAGCATGCTCAAACCATCACAGGAATTCTTCAGGAATTTATTTCTTCTCTCACAAATGTTCTCCTTTCTTAGCCAAACAAGTCAAACTTAGATTTAGTCTCTCTATAACTTCTTTTTTCAGTCTCCTGTCTGTTTTTTCATCCTGCTTTCATTTTTTCAGACCATCTCTGCAACTCTGCCATAAAGGCCAGGATGCTGGACACCCCTTTCCATTACTGACTCTGATAGCAGCATTTTGCCAGTATGATTTGATGAAACTGATCTTATTATTCGAGTCACCTTTTAGTAAACTAGAGATTGTTGCTCAGTTTTCCATCAGGATCTTCCTCCTTTTCTTCTATTCTGGTTTGAAGCAGTTTGAACTTGTTCTTATATAGTGCTTTTCTATTCTGAGCACTTGAAGTGGTTTATTCAACATGCCTCATTCACCCATTCATACAAGCACTTTTTTCTGTGCTTTTCAACCTAAGTGCTTTTAATCATTTCCACACATTCACACTCCAATGGATGTATCAGTGACCAACTTGGGGTTCAGTATCTTGCCCAGGGTAACTTTGGCATGTAGACTGGAGCATCCAGGCATTAAACCATAATCTTTCCAATTAGTAGGTGATCTGCTTTACCTCCTGAGCTACAGTCACCATACGATTAACCTATTTTAAAAACTGAACTAGTATGATAAAATACTTGACTCTCCACAACAAATGCAAAAGGATTTCTAAGATTTACATTATTTACGATGGAAAAACTCCCACTAGTTGACATGGACGGAGGTAACACAGACGATCTGACACTGAATAAAGGAAGACAGAGGACTTAAGTGCAGACAGGAGGTGATCAGGGGAAGTGGAAACACATGGGGAAACAGCTGACTGAAATGAAAATAATGACGCCACAGGGGAAGTGAAATTAAACAAAATGAACAAAGAAACACAAGACTCTTTTAAAATAAACCATGAAACACTGAGAGACGTGGACATGACAACTAACACAGAAGACAAGAACAGACTCACAGAAGGGGACATAGATGGAAACCTAAACTAGAATAAAACTCAACCAAATCTTACCTAATAATGGCAACACAAGAACTAAGCATATATTCAATATAAGAACTCCAAAAAACACACAATGAACTAAAAATTGCTGGGTCACAGATGCAGCCCCTGACAATAAGCCCACAATATAATCGCATGAACTTAGGCAATACATCTTCAACAGCCTCAGTAAACGAAAGTTTAAATTTGATAGCAAAGTTGTATTCTGACCACAATTCTCCTTTACCTCTTCACTAAAATCAGTGTACTTTAGGGGAATTATAGTGATGACTTAAGGTACATAAGAAATTTCAGTACTGCTCACTGAGTTCTGGCTCTCGATGAACTCATTACTAGGTGCATGAACATGAACCAGATGTTATTTCCTGCCAGTGACTTTTCATGTTTTTGTTGAATATTACGATCATATGCTCCTTTAGCAGATCTCTGCAACTTGAATAATCACATAGTACACTCCATCTGTGCAGTCTTATGTTCACAAATGATGACAGTCCAGGACAAAAATATCTTTTGGTGTTGGTGTTTGACTCTGAGACTAACAGTTTGCAATTGCTTTTCAAGGCAAGAAGTGCAGATCACTCATCTGAGTATCACATGGATATCCCTATATATTCTTAGTCTTCTTAGTCATGTTCCAGCAACAGCACCCTGCCCACGTCTTAGTTAACGGAGCAGCAGGCCCGTTGTCTGCCATTTCTGTTACTAATAGACATGTAATTTTCTATGGTACATTTTATGTCTATGGGTTATATTCGAGCTATATTTATAGAAACCTACACATGAATTTGTTGCAAGAAAAGACAGATTTTAAAGGATTGTTACGTGACTGAGAAAAAAAGCTTTGCATCAATTTAAGTATCAGTCTTTCACATATTCTAGTTGCATGTTTTCTTTGTGGCTGCTACATATTCATATTATTATTATTGTTAATATTGTTGTAAATATCAGTTTACATTGAATTTTGTTTTGTTTTTTGAAACAACATTAAATCATATTATAGCATTTTTATAATAAAACATTTTCGTCATATACAAAAATATATTACATTATTTAAAAAATAATAATTTTCATATAGTGTCGATAAAGAACAAGTACTCAGTTAGACTGCCTATAATGACATGCATTATACAAAATACCAATCTTGCATATTCTCATTAGCCATATTATGTTATAGAAAATAACATAATATGAAGAAATGATGCCAGAAATATCACATATTCTTTTCCAGTTGTTAAATTTATTGTTTTCTCAACCTTTCCCTCTGTTTGACCTACAGTTAAGGGGATGTCTCTCATATCTCCACTCTATAAGTGACAGAGCAGAAGTGCAGCATCATTTGGTCCATATGGTTCTGTTGTATTGAGAGTATAAATCCAGCAAGAGTTCCTCTGCAACAACAGTTTGGTTGAAATATGACATCTGGGATTTGAATAGGCTGGTATAGCTGCTGAATACCAAATAAAGTAAGTGAAGCTGTGGAAACATTATTCTCCTATGAACCTCTTAAGAATAGATATGTCTGACACCACATGGATGACATGAATGAACCTCAACTGTATGCTTACATCTTTGGGAATATGTAGTTGATTTGACAAGAATTAACATCATATTTCAGTTTCCCTGTATACTTTCCATGTATTTACCTGCATATTAATAGTGGTAACTGCTCAACATCATATTATAGTTAGGCATATATTTTCTGGATAAAACCTCAGTATGTACTAAACATTCCTTGTTGTTCCTAGATATTCCTAGAGTAGAAATGTAGCTGACTCTAGTTTCCCACAATATTAGTTAGATGGCAAAATCTGCATGCTTGTGTATGTTTTGTGTGTGGGGTTTTTTTGGGGGGTTTTTTTGTACATAAAGGGTGGACATAGCAACAGTCATGTCCTTTAGTTTGTTAATTGTGCTTTATGAAGCCTTGATTTGCTGGAGCCAGAACTTACTACATTTAGATGAAAGAGTGGACAAGTTAACAGCCAGTGCTAGCAAGCTTGGTTAGGATTCCACATCCATAAAATGGATAGGTCCATTGTGCTATTTAGTGCTAAGGAACATACCAATACTAGAACATAATATTTTTAGATGTTGGTCTTTAGTTCTTGTTATAATTTCCTCCTTAGGTTTAAGCATTAATTTGTTCCCTCATTGCTTCCTATCTTATTCTCTTGTATAAGCTTCCCTAGGTTAAGTTTGTGTGTCTGGATTTTCCTGTTTAGTTATGGTTCTCACTAACTTTTTTCTAATAGTTCTTTGTCTCTTTAGTTTCACTTCCCTTCCTGCCTCATTTTATTTAATTACTGTAACCCGCATCTCGTTACACCTCCTGCGTCCATTACCCCTAATGACCTTGAGTGTATTCAAGCCCTGCTCTTCCTCTGTCTTTTGTTGCATTGTTTGTTAACCTCCCCTCTATTTTTCCAGTCAGTCTTTTTACTTTTCTGATGGACTTTGCTTTATGGACTTTTCAAAAGCCAAAGTAAAAGCTCACTTTTGGTTTAATTTGCCTGGTTCCATGTACCTGCATTTGGGATCCAGGCTCTGCAATTCATGACAGGCTTTGCGTCTGCAGAAAAATGAGCCCTCTTTCTGAGAGACTGTGTGTTTATAGATACTATGGAAAAAAAGAGTCACAAAGTTAGTGTTTAGTGTTTTTGCTCGTATGTTTGCTGTTTTTGTAGATGGTTAATTCCCCCAGACTTTGCTGTGACAGTCTCATTAATGAACCAGAGCCTGAGTTGAAAAAGGATGAGGACTCCTTCCTCCTCACTACTCTCTTATTGGATTTATCTGTCTCTCTCCCCTCCTTTCTTAACCTTTTGTCCCCATCTCTCTATCTCAAACCATTGCTTTAGCACCTGATGGGTATTTTTTCAGCCATCAGGTTATCATTCATGGCATTGGCCTTGACACTTGATCTCAAAAAGCACATTTTGACAAATATTATTAATTCCTGTCCTAAAATAAACCTGGAATCAAACACTCTAGCGCGACATCTGTGCAATGGCACCTGTGTGAGATGGTTCTGTCTTAATACTGGTAAACAGTTCAATAGGCCAGGTGCTGATTTCACAGCACACAAATCCTGAATACCATCCAGCAATTAGTTACTTTTCTGTTTATTTGTTTGTTTTTGCCCCAAGTGTTATAGCAAAGTGCTAAGCCAGTCTGCAAAATTGATTGTTTTCAGATATCTTGAGAAGCGTGCTAACGAGGTTTCGGCAATATCCAAAGCACAGCAAAATATCACAGTAGTTAGAAATGCATGATTTTGAATAACATCAAAAATACAGACATTCCTCTTTTATTTAACCTAATCAGAGATACTGCAATGAGGTGATATATTTTATACACCACACTACACCAAAGGTAGTCTCTGTATGTGGAACAGGCAGTTTCTGTCAGAGACATTGATTGCTAGGATACAAATAATATATGATATTCATGCCAAATGATATGGCATGTATATGCAGAAGCCTGTGGTTTGCATCTCATGACATCAAATCCTGTCAAATTAAAAATTATACACAAGGTGTCCTCTATTCCCACGGGTGGTGACTTGTCCAGCCGTGGCAATATTGTACACACAGAGTAAAAAGGTAAAAAAGATCTACATAGTCCACATTATGAGGTTTGAGATGGAGCAGTGAGAAAGTAACAAGATTTCTAGCCAGCAAATTGCAAATGATGAGTGCTTTGTATGTTGAACCTATTTTGCTGTTTCATTTTTATTTTTATTTTACTCATTTTTCAATTGTTTTGGATATTAGAAAACATGTTTTGTGTGTGTGTTTGCAACTGGACAATGACACTGGTTTTGTATTTTTGCCATGGTACACCGCCGCAGTATATTTTAAATCAAAAAAGATCTTACTGAAGTGCAGGCTTTCAGCTTTGATGCAAAGAGGTTTAGAAGAGTATTGCATTAATGGTTAGGAAATTATATCCATTTTTATACAGTCTCTCATTGGGTCAGAGGCAACTGGAAAGATTTTCTTTCTCTTTTTTATATATATATTTACATGAAAATTCCATTACATTCACTGACTGCCTAAAGTCCAGAATACACAGACATCACCAAATGTTGCATTTCCTGCATCAAGATGCTTTGCTGAGAGTGTTACTTCTTTTCTGCGCATCTCTCTGCCTTAGGCTTTGTCTTTGTTGCATGCTTTAATGAGTTGTGAACAGGCAAATTGTTTGGCTACTGAAAAATATCCCACTTCTCTGTCTTGAGAAAATGTTGGGTTGCTTTTGCAGTGTGCTTTGTGTCATTACCTATTTGCACTGTGAAGCTCTGCCTGATCAGTTTTGCATTTAGCGGACTCTGAGCAGAGAGTATAGCCCTATACTCTATAGAACTGAAAATTCATCTTAATACTTTTACCAGCAATCACATCATCAGTGAGCACTTGAGGCCTGGTTCCCTTAACAGCCACACATGCCCATGGCATATATATTGCTTTCCTCATGTCTGACAGATAATATGGTATGTTTTGGATGATTTTTCTCCTTCTCCATATCTTTCTCATTCTATCATTCTAGTACAAAATAAACTGTAACATTTTTCTAAATTATTTATTTAAGAACAATGTAGGCTCTAGATGTTTTCTGGTAAAGTCTAATCTGAGCCTTCCTTTTCTTGATTGTAACCAGTGGTTTGCACCTTGTTGTAATTATTTTCTGTATTGTGGTTTTAGACTTTGAAAATGATGAGAAGTTTTTTTCTTTCTTCTTTTCTTTTTTTTTCAAATAAGGAAAAACTTTAGTTTCTCCTGTGGTCTTTCAGGCCCTTGGGTTTTTTTGAGCTGACCAGTGTAGAGATTCTTTATAGAAATATGCTATAATATTGGCCATTCAAATTTTTGATAGGTTTATTTTGCTATTTTAGGGTAATGGCTCTAATAATAATAATAATAATAACAGTTTCTCTTGCATCTATGTATTTTTGGACTTCACATTCAAGTATAATGAACAGCTATAACTGCCAGTTCAACATTTTGAAGTAACTCCAGATCATCTTATTTGTTTAATTTGTCATAGAATAAACAGGAACCAGGCCACACCTGGCCATGAATCGACTTCTCAGTCAACTATCGAATTACTTTTAATCCTCTAAAGGCTAAAAATTAAACATTTTCTTAGGGACTATGTTCCCTAAGAAATGGCAGTAATTTGTAAACCGTTTATGCAATACTTTTATTTTTGAGACATTTAGAAAACCTTCATCTGATTTAGTAAAAAGGAACCGCATTACAGCACAGCCAGGCAAAGAGTCAGAAATTTAAACTTGGAGCTAACCATCAACATTTCAGTTAGACCTGCAAATCTGAGAAGAAAATAAGTCTTACCATTAATTAAGTCACTAATTGATTTTAAATATGATTATTTAAGCTGTATTAATAGGCTGCATTTGAAAGACTAGTGTTGCTACTGAAGTCCTTACTTAATCCAACTGTCCTTAGAAATTATAGACAGAATTCTAACCTTCTTTTTTATTTATTTTTAACATTTTGTGAAACCTTTGCTTTAAACCAGCTATTTGATTATTTGCATAAGAATGGCTTGAAAGCATTTCATTGCGGATTTAGAGTTTATGATAGTGCAGAAAAACAGCTAATGAAAGTTACTAATGACCTTCCTCTGACGGTGATTTTATCTCTGTGGTGCCCTGCTAGAGCTTAGTGCAGCAGCACCATTGAAACATTTTTAAACAGAGACTTAAAATATAAATCCAGTTCCAAAAAAGTTGGAAACCTGTATAAAATGCATATAAAAACAAAATGGAATGATTAACAATTTTCATAAAAAAATATTAATAACAGAACATAGAAAAAATATATCAGATTTTCAATTAGATTATGAATTCGATGAAAACAATATGTTTTAAAAAATTACAATACTGCGGCCGTTACTGAGACTAACCAGCTGATCTACACTATGGCAGCAGTGATCAATGAGATGCTTGGCTATAAGATGAACAACCACAAGGAGCAGTACCCTCCATGGAGAAGGTGACTAGAGGTCAAGATGCAAAAAGCAGCTCCAATAGTTGGCTAGTGGATCTAAGAGCAGACTACAGCAACCTCCCTGAACAAGGAGCAATAACCATCACAGTGTCAGACATCCAAGAAAGGTTCTCCAGTATGAAGAGTTGGACAGAATATAGAGGCAGGAAGTAATAAGCACTTGTTTCCTCCTACTCTTTTTCAAATGGGAGATGGTCAACTTTTTTTTCATGTGAACATGATGGTGTTTGTCTTTTATGTGAATTAACATTTGTTTAATTACATGTTCAAAATAAAGATTTGACTCATTGTTTGGTTGACAATACAGCTGTGTCTCAGCAGTGGAAATGAGAAAAGGGCTGGATGCTTTGGTTGTTTTTGGAGCAATAAGGACCCTTTAAGAAAATGATCCTCAATCTGCTATCTGTGAGAACAGATTTAATGCCGGCAGTGACACTGGTATTTAAAAAAATGTTCATCTGCTTCTGTACTTTGTTAGTTCACACATACTACTAGGTCATCCAGGGGGATCACAGTAATGCCATATGACCACAGACCCAATCTATTACGCTTAAGAACACCAGCTGTCTAGGATAAAACGAGGATTGTCCAGGATTTTTTGCCCTTTAGGCAAAGGGGATGAAAAAAACTGCATCACTTATGTCCTTCATCATCCCATAAGGAATACACAGATTCTACAGCTGTTGCTTGGTAGCCAATTTGTTGTTCTATAGGACTGTACTCAGTGAGTCCATCACTGCATGGATTTTTCTAGCCACCATAAGCAAACTAGTAGTAAAGTGGATTGTCAGAGGGAGCAAGGTAAATAATTCCACTAGAAAGCAATTTGCCTGTTGATTTCATTAAGAGACTGAAAATAAATGAGCCATTTTTTCATTTTCTGGTGAGCAATAATGTGTCTCATCGAAGACTCTGTATGTATATACTAAAACCACCTGTGGGCGTGTGTGTGTATGTGTTTGTGAATCTGTGTGTATGTGCTAATATTTGTATATACTTGTATGCCTTTATATGTAATTCTGTTGGCAAATGTATATGTGTCTGTGGCAATTTGTGATTACTCTTTGTTTCCTCTTTCATCCTCTTTACCTCTCGACTCCACACATTTGTCAAAATGTGTAGACGTACTTATGTGTGCAGACATAGACATACCTAAAATATGTGCACACATTCTTTTATCTTAATTCACCTGCTGTCTTTTATCATGACAACAAAAATACCATTGAGCCTGTGCAATTTTATAATGATTATCATTATTATTAGTATTATTATTACATAATTTGCTGGGGGAAAGGGGGTGTATTACTTTACCCCAGTTGTGGTAGTTGGTGCTAGGAATATTAGTGTTTTTTATTATTTTGTTGGAATTAAAGAATTTCTCAGAATAAGTGTATAACTGTTGCCTTTGGAATGGATCAAAGCTATAAGCAAAGTGCCCAAACATTGGCTTTGCCCTTTAGCTCTTTACTGACTCACCATGTTTAGACTTGAGCCCCACTTCTTTCCACTATGCTTTAATAAAAGTATTATTCCAGGGTAGCTTTGGGGTCATAGAATGTCACCTGTTGGGTGTTCAATGGACCTGAGCTAATGCATATCTTTGGTCCAAAGTAAATATGGTGGGGCTCTTGTCTAAGCAGATGGAACCAAACTCCATGAAAAGTGCTGGATTCTTTCCTTTTCTGGAATGGCTCATGGTGAAAGGGACTGGGAGTGGGAATACTCACAAGCAGAGACAGCACACAACTCGGTAACACTTTAGTAATGGTTAATCGTGTGACGTTATTATAAAGTATTAGTAAGTGCTTAAATCATCAGTTATAAAGCATTACTCCTTCTTAGTATGTAATTAATAAATAACACATCCCTGTTTCCTGTGGGGTTGTTCTGAGAGTGTGGGGTAGCAGGCATATTGATGTGGATTATCCTTTCCCTGTTAACTGTTGCAAGAACTTACCTGGCATTTCTGGCAATAAGTCAGACTCATTCTTGGTGGGTGTTTGACTTAACCAGGGCTGTCCTTGGTCACTGGTTCTGTTCGCAATTTTTATTTGCAAAATTTGTAGGTGCAACCAAGGGCTGGATGGTTTCAGTGGCCTCAGGATTTTATACAGTCAGGTCCATAAATATTGGGACATCGACACAATTCTAACATTTTTGGCTCTATACACAACCACAATGGATTCCAAATGAAACGAACAAGATGTGCTTTAACTGCAGACTGCCAGCTTTTATTTGAGGGTATTTACATCCAAATCAGGTGAACAGTATAGGAATTATGACAGTTTGTATATGTGCCTCCCACTTCTTAAGGGACCAAAAGTAATGGGACAATTGGCTTCTCAGCTGTTCCATGGCCAGGTGTGTGTTATTCCCTCATTACCCCAATTACAATGAACAAATAAAAGGTCCAGAGTTCATTTCAAGTGTGCTGTTTGCTTTTTGAACCTGTTGCTCTCAACTGCCAGGATGAGATCCAAAGAGCTGTCACTACCAGTGAAGCAAGCCATCATTAGGCTGAAAAAACAAAACAAACCCATCAGAGAGATTGCAAAAACATCAGGCGTGGCCAAAACAACTGTTTAGAACATTCCCAAAAAGAAGGAACGCACTGGTGAACTCAGCAACACCAAAAGACTAGGAAGACCACGGAACACAACTGTGGTGGATGACCAAAGAATCCTTTCCCTGGTGAAGAAAACACCCTTCACAACAGTTGGCCAGATCAAGAACACTCTCTAGGAAGCAGGTGTATGTGCGTCAGAGTCAACAATCAAGAGAAGACTCCACCAGTGTGAATACAGAGGGTTCACCACAAGATGTAAACCTTTGGTGAGCCCCAAAAACAGGCAGGCCAGATTAGAGTTTGCCAAACAACATCTGAAAAAGCCGTCGCAGTTCTGGAACAACATCCTATGGACAGATGAGACCAACATCAACTTGTACCAGAGTGATGGGAAGAGAAGAGTATGGAGAAGGAAAGGAACTGCTCATGATCCTAAGCATACCACCTCATCAGTGAAGCATTGGGGTGGAAGTGTCATGGCGTGGGCATGTATGGCTGCCAGTGGAACTGGTTCTCTTGTATTTATTGATGATGTGACTGCTGACAAAAGCAGCACAATGAATTCTGAAGTGTTTCGGGCAATATTATCTGCTCATATTCAGACAAATGCTTCAAAACTCATTGGACGGCGCTTCACAGTGCAGGTGGACAACAACCCAAAGCATACTGCAAAAGCAACCAAAGAGTTTTTGAAGGGAAAGAAGTGGACTGTTTTGCAATGGCCAAGTCAATCACCTGACCTGAATCCGATTGAGCATGTATTTCACTTGCTGAAGACAAAACTGAAGGGAAAATGCCCCAAGAACAAGCAGGAACTGAAGACTGTTGCAGTAGAGGCCTGGCAGAGCATCACCAGGGATGAAACCCGGCGTCTGGTGATGTCTATGTGTTCCAGACTTCAGGCTGTGATTGACTGTAAAGGATTTGCAACCAAGTATTAAAAAATGAATGTTTGATTTATGGTTCTTATTCTGTCCCATTACTTTTGGTCCCTCAAGAAGTGGGAGGCACATTTGCAAACTGTTGTAATTCCTACACCGTTCACCTGATTTGGATGTAAATACCCTCAAATAAAAGCTGACACTCTGCAGTTAAAGCATGTCTTGTTCGTTTCATTTGGAATCCATTGTGGTGGTGTATGGAGCCAAAAATGTTAGAATTGTGTCGATGTCCCAATATTTATGGACCTGACTGTATCTGCTCCTTGTGCATGATGTGTCATCTTGCTGTCCACTCCAGATGGGGGACAAGAATTTAAGCATCTCAGGGTCTTGTTTATGAGTGAGGAGAGAGTGGAGTGGGAGCATGACAGGCAGATTGGTGCAGTGTCAGCAGTGATGCGTACTGGCCTCTTGTGGTAAAGAGAGACCTGAGCATGAAACCAAAGCTGTATATTTACCAGATGATCTATGTTCCCAACTTCATCTATGGTCACAAGCTCTGGGTAGTACTGAAAGAAGACAATGTGGATTAAAGAGCAGAAATGAGCTTTCTGTGAGGGAGAGGCTTCTACTCCATGTCAAAAGCAGCAAGTTAAGGTGGTTCAGGCATGTGAGTAGGTGCAGGTTGGGCTAGGTGAAGTGTTGCATTGGGAGGAGACCACGGGGCAGACACAGGACACATGATAGAAATTACATCTCTTTGCTGGCATGGGGAGACCTCATTTCCAGTGTTTCCCTGGATGAGGAGGTAGACAGAGAGACTGAGAGACTGAAGCAACAGGAAATGGATGAATTTTTATTTTGTAGTTTTTGCCAACTACTGGGGAATAAATTCATTTACTTTCCACCAAGTTTTTGATTAATTTGAATTAAATGTTTTAAACAGCAACATATCTGTTAACTGTGAAGCCAAAGAAATGTCTTTAAAAAGGAAATGAGACAGCTAAAGTCAGCTTTTCACAGTCTGAGGAATATGGACCCAAACGCAGACTCTCAGGCAATGTAGGTGAAAGTAAAAATTGACCTTTATTTGAGGCAAGAGTCCATAAGGTGCAAATATCCAATAGAACAGGGGTAGGCAACTCCAGGCCTCGAGTGCCGGTGTCCTGCAGGTTTTAGATGTGTCCTTGATCCAACACAGCTGATTCAAATGGCTAAATTACCTCCTCAACATGTCTTGAAGTTCTCCAGAGGCCTGGTAATGAGCTAATCATTTGAGTCGGGTGTGTTGACCCAGGGTGATATCTAAAACCTGCAGGACACCCGCACTCGATGCCTTGAGTTGCCTACCCCTGCAATAGAAGATATTGTTTATACACGTATACATATATGGGTGGATGTAGGAGGTAGAGCAGGTCATCTATTAGGTCATCTGTAGGGCGATTGTGGCTCAAGAGTTGGCAGTTCATCTTGTAATCGGAAGGTTGCCAGTTCGAGCCCCGGCTCCGACTGTCTCGGTCGTTGTATCCTTGGGCAAGACACTTCACCCGTTGCCTACTGGTGGTGGTCAGAGGGCCCAGTGGCGCCAGTGTCCGGCAGCCTCGCCTCTGTCTGTGGCTACAATGTAGCTTGCCATCACCAGTGTGTGTGAATGGGTGAATGACTGAATGTAGTGTAAAGCGCTATACAAATACAGGCCATTTACCATCTATTAATTGGATGGTTGGGAGTTCAATCCCTGGCTATTCCAGTCTTTATGCCAAATATCCTTGGGCAAGATACTATGCATCCATTGGGGTTAAATAGAAAGCACTAAATCAAAGCATAGAAAGAAGCCCTTACATGAATGGGGTGTGAAAGAGACATGTTGTATAAACTGCTTTGAGTGCTCAGGTAAAGTTTAAAAGCACTATATAAGAACCAGTCCATTTATCTCTCACATATGGACTCTATACTCAGACCAAGCACTTTGTTCCCCGCTGTGTGCCTTTCTCTTTTTTGTATATATTCCTCTACTTTGTATAAGAAGAATATATATGATACCTATTTGGGGGGGGGGGGGGGGGGGGGGGGGGGGTGAGGGGTGGGGGTGTGGGGTGGGGTGTGGGGTGGGGGGTGGGGGGTCAGGGGGTCAGGGGAGGGGGGTTTTGCCTGGGGGCATTGCCCCCCACACCCCCTTTGCCGAGCTTAAAAACTGACATCTTGTGCACGTACGAGCACGCGCGCATGCACTCTCATGTACGCGCTTTCAGTCTTCCGAAAAGGGACACTTCCTGCGGTCCCACTGCGCATGCTCTGTCTCCTCCTAGCAGGGTGTTTTTTAATTAAAGGTTCATCAACCGCTGTAGGCATTTCGGGCTTTTCACGGTAAATTTACACAAACAGGAATGACTTTGTCTTTTATTCTATAGAAAGACTTTTGTTGTCAGAAAATCAAGCTGAAACGTCAGTGTGTTTTATAAGCAGATTTTCTACAGTTAGTAGCTAGTTAGTTGGCTGTTTCAGACTTTAAGACGCTGTTTATCTCAAGAAATGGTGAATAAGGGTGTGGAGAGAGACCAAACTTTTATCCCTTTCATTAAATAACTGCATCCCCCCCCAAAAAAACCTTTCACCTAAGAACAGCGCCGTTAGTTCGCATTCATTTTCAGTTAAAATTTAAAATAATTAAAACAAAAATAGGCGAGGGCTTTCCCAGACATTCTTTAAAACACAGATGTGCAACGCATTATTTAATTAGTGTTTATCAGCCGATGCGTTTTAGTTTTCAGTGTGAATATATACAAACAGGAGTTACTTTTGCAATAGTGTTTTACACACTCTAACCGAAATGGTAGATTTTGTGTGTTTTTTAACAACTGCACTTTGGGGAGGGGGATAGTTAAGGCGAATTTGAGGTCTGTGCTTTGGGGTGGGGGAAGAGGCATAAAGGTTTATAAAAGCCAGCAAACTCTATCCTTGAGCCTGACACCCGCACGTTAGTTTGTGTATTCGACCGTAAATTTTTAGAGAAAATACGCATTGAATTTTGATGCAATTTTTAAAACATAGATGTGCAATACATTATTTTAATGTCGTTTATCAAACGCTGTGTGCGTTTTGGTTTTCACTGTGAATGATTTACTTTTGTAAATGCAGGATCACATTTTTTTAATGGTGCTTTTGAGACACTGATCTGAAAGATAAATGCTTTCGGTAGAAGCAGCTTTGCTGGATTTGTTTTTTAACTTGGTGAAACATAGTGCGAAACTCGTAATTTAGTATTTTTACAGGTTTTAACTGCGTTGTCTTTCTGTCTTTCTGGAAAATGTTGGTAAACTTGTGACATGAGAGCATGCACCGTACTCTTCAGACCTGTCAGCTTTGCTCGTTTCATAGATCCTCTGTTGATAAAACTGATAAAACTCTAGATGTAAAATTTTAAGGCTACATATTATTTATCTCGCACTAAGTCTGCTTGGCATATGCTATGTATAAAGGCTCTTTCCAAAAAAGTGTAGAGGCGACTTTAGCGTGATTAATTTATTACAATGTCAGTTTTCCCTCCTTTGTCTAGCTGGTGCAAGTTTTTTGTTTATTTGTGAAACTGAGCGCGGTTGTGGACAATTCCGACTGTGCTGTTTGATTTGTGTTTCGTGCTGGATCACTTTCTTTAATTGTTACTTCTCTGCGAGCAGTGAAGAACCAAACTAGTACTTCAAAGTTTAGAATCAGTTTTGCCCCAGTGGCCAGTGCGAAGTTGTGCTGCAGATCCCAGCATGAAAGCTGAGGGTCCAGCCAGCCGGCAGAAAGGCCAGTTGATGCCTCGATGGGCATTGGAACCGGTTTTGCCCGCACAGAGCGTTTCTGACATGCTGACGTTGCTTATGCATAAGAGAAAAGCAACAGTACAGCGGGCTTCTCTGCTCCAGGACATCCTTTCACACGGTATGTATGTCTGTCTGTCAGCGCTAATTATTCAAACCCTGTTTAAAAGGCGACTCATTTGTTGTCCAAAAACATTTCCTCTAAATTTGCAAAGTTACTGATTTAAAAATATATATTTTCGATTTTAGCTGGATGTCACACTCTAGACTCTTGAGCATATTTATATAGCAAAATTCACAATGGTATAACCATGTTAAATAAAAGATGCCCAAGTGTCCACCAATGCACTCTAATGCATGCCATTAATTACCTCTATAGCTGAAAAGAGTCTGTATCTATAATTTGTGGATCTGCTGATTTGTTTTTAATGTGGCACTTTTTTTTCCACGAACTGCAGATGATGAAATCCTCTTTATTTGAGAAAGTGTCCCTAAGCTATTGTTGTTCATACTTACTGAGTTCCCTAACCACTTCTTTGCTATGTCAGCAAACTTTCTGAACAGGAAAGGTATCGTAGATTTAAAGACACATCTTCATTGAAGCAAAGGCAAAAAATTGGAATGAATTTTATGTTCATATTAAAGAGTGAAAATCCAAAATCTGCTGCAATCTTTTGTATTAATGATCTCTCTCTCTCTCTCTCTCTCTCTCTCTCTCTCTCCCTGTGTGTGTGTGTGTGTGTGTGTGTGAGTGAGTGAGTGTGTATAATGCTGTGTGTGTGTGTGTGTGTGAGTGAGTGGGTGTGTATAATGCTGCGTGTGTGTGTGTGTGTGTGTACAGGAGAAAGGTGATGCCAGGAGCTTTTTTAATGCATTTCGAATCAACTTTTTTTTTTTTGTTTTACAAGAAGTGTATTTCATACATTGGAACAAATGTAATCTTTTCTATACTTTAGAACTATGAAACTCTAAAGATTTTAAGTTCATGCACATTGTCAGATCTAAATCTTTCTGTCACTATGATTTCTATAAACGCATGATGTTTATGGGGATAATGTGAAAAATCTTTTGTGGGCTCTAATAATGATCAGTGGTGATTGAAGAGGAAGCTTGAACCCTGGCTCTGGAGATTTTCATGACAAGTGACAGTGCAGACATTTGTTAATGAGAGAACATGTTTTATCATCATAACGACTGTGAATTTAAGCGTCGTTAAAGTGTCACTTCAGCAATGCTGCCAGGAGAAAGAAGTGTTGACTGATGTTTTTTTAATAGAAGACTTAAAACACTAAACTCTAATTTCTGGGGTTTATTTTAAGTTTACAGAATATAACGTCTGGTATGACAATGAGTTTTACTCCTCACTGTCTGTGTTATGTGTATCCATTTATCATGTATGCTACTTTGCTCTGTGGACTAAAATGTTTCATTGTATTCATGAAATAAACCAGAATTTCAATGTCCGAATCTTTTTACTGTTTTTCTGCTTTTGTTCACTCCAAGTTTGATGAAACCCACAGCTCACTAACAATGTGGAGCAGTCTCAGTGTATTTAGCTGCTTTTTCCCTAAACACAATCAGTTGACTGGGAGAAATGCCTGTAGTCCTCACTTTGGTCATTGTGAATGTTGAAGGAGATTTGCTCCATAGACACCTTATGCTAGTGTTTCCTACACTTAATCCAACACTACTATGTTCTATTTAAACCCAGATTCCTTTTATAGTTTGCAGTGAAATTTGTTAAACCATTGCTTAATGGGACAGCAGTACAAGTCACTCTTCCCTAACACATTGTAGATAAGTTTATCGCTGGACAACACAGCTAGCAGTCTCACACACTCTTTAGGTTTTTGAAGTTTTGTGTGTAATGGTTTATTCTATCAAACCTTACCCTTTTCTCCCAGTATCACAACAGTATGACTCCCAAAGTACGGAGCAGTAAACAAACAAGGACTCTGAAGTCAGAACAGAAAGATACAGTTGGAAGATGAATGATTGTGTTTTTATGATGCGTAGTAAACTACCCCGTCTTCTTTTTCTCTGTGTTGTTGTTCTTGTGTGTGTGTGTATGCTTTTAAAAGTCAAAGTATACATTAGCCAACCTTTAGGTTGTTATGAACGGCTTATATTTCTAACATTTTGTGATGTAAAAGTGAATCATGCAGCTTTTTTATTTTCTGTCTGATGGAAGGACTTAAGACACGAGTTATTTAAACAATTCTAAATGACAGTGTGATGGCCATAGTACTTTATGCGGGTGAAATATGTTAAGGATAATGTTTCTCAATGTAACATGGCAAAGAACTTTTGGTTAGGATACAACATTTTGTAAACAGTTACCTCAGAAGCTGTACTGTCAGATCTATGTATGTAAGGTTAAACTTTCCACAGTACTTCCACTTAAGTAAGTAACCAAACACATAAAGTCACCCTTACCAATAATCAACTGTTCCTTGAAAAAGGTAGCACAAACAGACAACTGACTCAGCAATGATAAGTAGAGCTACCCGAGGCCGAGACTCAAGCAGAAGAAAATTAAAAGTTGTTTTGGCTCGAAAGATTGAAGAAAAATATGTTTAATAATTCAACAAGACCCTGCACCTTCAACACATGTGCATTCAAATTTTGGAACAGGCTCAACATTGCTGTTGTTCAATAGTTTTTATCCACTTTCAAAAGTCATTTTATGGTTTTAATATTTCCAGCTGATAAGGAGACTTACAGCATTTCAAATGCCCGTCCAAATGCTTTAAACATCCGCATTGTCTGTAACGACAGTCTCAAACTGCAGAGCATTGTTTTTACTCAAATTCAGCATTTTCTGATGAAAATTTAGCTGCTTTTTTTTTTCACTGTAACACCCCCTCAGTGCCATTTTTTAGGATGATATTCTTGGAGATTCATTTTTTATATATATACACTTATGCTTTGGGAGTGAGGGTATCTAATACGCACGTTGTCACTGTGTTTTGTACTACCAACTGTGAGGGCTCTGCTTTTACTTTGAGCAGTCTGGTTTTATTTTGTCTCGTCAGTGTGTGTGTTTTTCAAAGGAGATCTTCATCAGTTTCATTTTGTTACCACAAACTTTGTGTAAAGTTCACAACAGAGGTAAAGAGATTTAAACACACCAGTTTAAGGAGGCATGCAGGGTTTTGGACCAGTTGCACAGGAGAGGTGAAGAAGAGGGTGTCAGCGGAGATGTGCAACAGAAGCAGAGGGAACATTTTACAAGATGATAAATGGCAGATTTAGATGATTACGAATTATGTTGACAAGATTAAAAGACACGTCCGTCAGAGTTCAGCAACATTTCAGTTTGATTAAATTAAAGTTGTTGTTTTTTTTTTTTTGTTTGTTTTTTTTAACTACACAGGGTTTATTTTCTCCTTTGATAGTAATCATATTGAACATGTCAGTGATGGAAACAAGAATATAAAGAAAAATGCTAAACGCGTGTCTAATTAAACTGTTCCTGTGAACCATAAATCATCCTTTAGTATGTTCGGTGTTACAAACTTGAAAAAGCACAGAAAAGATCATCGGACATTAATCTAATCAGTTTTCAGCCTTCATTCATATTGAAATGTTGAAATCTTTCCTGCTCGACCAAAGTGTAGCGTTTGATACCGTTGGCCATTACATTTTATTACATCTATTATTAAATGGAGAGTCCTCTTCACACACTGAAGTCAATTATGAAGCTCCACAGGCTTCTGTGCAAAGACTAGTTCTGTTTACATTATACTTGCTTTAGAAGGCATAGCATACATTTTTACTGCTATGTAGATGATACCCGCTTTTATTGGTTAAACTGCTGGTATGTCTTAGATACATAATGAGCTTTAATTTTCTGCTTCTAAATTCAGATAAAACTGAGGTTATTGTAATATGGCATAAAAATCTTAGAAACACTGTGGCTAACAAGATCCTTTCTCTGGGTGGGATCGTCTGTTGTAGGGATTAGACACATTATAAGTAAAATTGAGGCACACAATCCCGTCGCACAACATCAACATTTATTTATATACAAAAATAAAAATGCTTTTTTTTACATAAAAGAATTGTAACTTTACAATTCATCACCGATTACGTGGGTACATAGTCCTCATCCTTAGCCCATAGTGGTTCGGGTAATTCCTCAGGGCCTTGGAAGGGCGGCCATGCCCAGTCTATCTCATCAATGTCGGGAGAGTCGCCGAAATACAAAAAATCTTCCTCGTCGTCGTCGGTGTCCATAGTCCACACTTGTGGCGGTGAAGGGGGTGGGCTCAACTCTGATACTGGTGAATACGGTGCGTCTTCACTCCAATCTTCAAATGTAGGGTTTGTGGATGGATCTTCAGAGACTAAAGATTGCCCAGCGTCCCTGATAGTACCAAGTACCAAGTATGTACCAAGTTCTGCCACTTTGATGGTTGATTGAGCAGAAGGGCTGCAAGGTGTCATTTTTTCATGGAGATATTCAACCCCAACAGATAAGAAAGGACATTACCGTTCTTTTCCAAAGTTGACGGCCAGCTCTCCGGTTTTAAAAATCGCTGCCACTCCTACCTGCCCCTCTAAGAACATCCCACTTCCAGACCACGCCCGCCTTATTTTACTCTAAAAAGAAGACCGCTTTCTCATTCTTTCAAAAACCTAGCTCAAAAACAGAAAGAAAGATGGACTCTGCACCCCTGCGTCGCGCTGAGGAGGACAGTTCCTTGGCCAGTTCCTCGGTTGAGGGCACAATAGTACCCGACACGCCCGGTTACTATCGCCCCTTGGAGAAACTGCAGCAAGCCGACGAGCTTGACGGTTGGGCATCTTCTTTATTCATAGATACCGTGAAAACCGCGGTGTATCATCTAGTCAACCTAGTAATCAACAAGTACCGCACCGAAGAATGCAACGGCTGTAAGTTCGATCAACCCAGCCAGAAACAGCACGAGTGTGTGCAAGTCTTGGAGGATGACTTTTACGCTGAAAATTATTACAGCATCAGAAAAAGGCTACTCACCACTCGTTTCATTCCTTCCATTCAACGCCTGCTGATTGCCCGGAACATCAAAACGGACGATGTCAAAGTCGGCACAGTGGCAGAGACTCTCTTGCATGAGCTCAAATCAGTGAGGAAAGTCTTTGACGCCATTACCGAGGCCTACGACAATCTAGTGGGGGAGGATGTGGTGAAAATCGGACAGCTGTGGATGGTCACAGAATGTTACAAAGGAGGCCGCTAATGCTTTCTCTGAAAGACTGATTTTTTTTTTAAACGCAATCTGCATTTTGCCACATCTTTTAAAAGCATGTACGCTTTTTCAAGCATGTATCATATATTTTAGCACATTTTCAAACATGTATCATACATTTTAGCACATTTTTAAACATGTATCATACATTTTAGCGCTTTTAAAAAAAAACAAAAAAAAACAACCATGTATCCTGATATGGCCCTGAGGAATTACCCGAACCACTATGGGTTAAGGATGAGGACTATGTACCCACGTAATCGGTGATGAATTGTAAAGTTACAATTCTTTTATGTAAAAAAAAGCATTTTTATTTTTGTATATAAATAAATGTTGATGTTGTGCGACGGGACTGTGTGCTTCAATTTTACTTATAATGTGTCTAATCCCTACAACAGACGATCCCACCCAGAGAAAGGATCTTGTTAGCCACAGTGTTTCTAAGATTTTTATGCCATATTACAATAACCTCAGTTTTATCTGAATTTAGAAGCAGAAAATTAAAGCTCATTATGTATCTAAGACATACCAGCAGTTTAACCAATAAAAGCGGGTATCATCTACATAGCAGTAAAAATGTATGCTATGCCTTCTAAAGCAAGTATAATGTAAACAGAACTAGTCTTTGCACAGAAGCCGTGGAGCTTCATAATTGACTTCAGTGTGTGAAGAGGACTCTCCATTTAATAATAGATGTAATAAAATGTAATGGCCAACGGTATCAAACGCTACACTTTGGTCTAGCAGGAAAGATTTCAACATTTCAATATGAATGAAGGCTGAAAACTGATTAGATTAATGTCCGATGATCTTTTCTGTGCTTTTTCAAGTTTGTAACACCGAACATACTAAAGGATGATTTATGGTTCACAGGAACAGTTTAATTAGACACGCGTTTAGCATTTTTCTTTATATTCTTGTTTCCATCACTGACATGTTCAATATGATTACTATCAAAGGAGAAAATAAACCCTGTGTAGTTAAAAAAAACAAACAAAAAAAAAACAACAACAACTTTAATTTAATCAAACTGAAATGTTGCTGAACTCTGACGGACGTGTCTTTTAATCTTGTCAACATAATTCGTAATCATCTAAATCTGACATTTATCATCTTGTAAAATGTTCCCTCTGCTTCTGTTGCACATCTCCGCTGACACTCTCTTCTTCACCTCTCCTGTGCAACTGGTCCAAAACCCTGCATGCCTCCTTAAACTGGTGTGTTTAAATCTCTTTACCTCTGTTGTGAACTTTACACAAAGTTTGTGGTAACAAAATGAAACTGATGAAGATCTCCTTTGAAAAACACACACACTCACGAGACAAAATAAAACCAGACTTCTCAAAGTAAAAGCAGAGCCCTCACAGTTGGTAGTACAAAACACAGTGACAACGTGCGTATTAGATACCCTCACTCCCAAAGCATAAGTGTATATATATAAAAAATGAATCTCCAAGAATATCATCCTAAAAAATGGCACTGAGGGGGTGTTACAGTGAAAAAAAAAAGCAGCTAAATTTTCATCAGAAAATGCTGAATTTGAGTAAAAACAATGCTCTGCAGTTTGATGCTGTTGTTACAGACAATGCGGATGTTTAAAGCATTTGGACGCGTATTTGAAATGCTGTAAGTCTCCTTATCAGCTGGAAATATTAAAACCATAAAATGACTTTTGAAAGTGGATAAAAACTATTGAACAACAGCAATGTTGAGCCTGTTCCAAAATTTGAATGCACATGTGTTGAAGGTGCAGGGTCTTGTTGAATTATTAAACATATTTTTCTTCAATCTTTCGAGCCAAAACAACTTTTAATTTTCTTCTGCTTGAGTATCAGTCTAGGGTAGCTCTACTTATCATTGCTGAGTCAGTTGTCTGTTTGTGCTACCTTTTTCAAGGAACAGTTGATTATTGGTGAGGGTGACTTTATGTGTTTGGTTACTTACTTAAGTGGAAGTACTGTGGCAAGTTTAACCTTACATGCATAGATCTGACAGTACAGCTTCTGAGGTAACTGTTTACAAAATGTTGTATCCTAACCAAAAGTTCTTTGCCATGTTACATTGAGAAACATTATCCTTAACATATTTCACCCGCATAAAGTACTATGGCCATCACACTGTCATTTAGAATTGTTTAAATAACTCGTGTCTTAAGTCCTTCCATCAGACAGAAAATAAAAAAGCTGCATGATTCACTTTTACATCACAAAATGTTAGAAATATAAGCCGTTCATAACAACCTAAAGGGTTGGGAGTTGAAAATGCAAACCAATGGACGCAGAAGTAGAAGACTATAATGTCACAGAGCACACGGTGTCTATTATTGTGTAGACATGTATAAATAAGAGCTTAATAAAGACGCTTCATTTCTTAAGAAATATGCATGTGGAGTGATCTTTATCAAAAGTAGAAGTCACATCTGTGGCTATACCATTGTACACCACAACATTAAAAATCTATAGTGTGTGAGGCTGTGCAAATAAAGGGGGGCTTGTCCTTCATGAACCTGCTGTTGTGTTGCTTTTTGAGTGTTTGAACCCAGTGTGTGACAAACCATCTGTTGGGGGTTGTGGATTTGACACCTCAGCATTGTGAAAGTGGGGAAACACGCTTCTGGCTGAGCATAAGATTCCTGCTTACAACGTAGAATCTCAGTTCTAAATGAAATTCAAAATGTTTTTTGTAAGTGTGGCTAATGTATACTTTGACTTTTAAAAGCATACACACACACACAAGAACAACAACACAGAGAAAAAGAAGACGGGGTAGTTTACTACGCATCATAAAAACACAATCATTCATCTTCCAACTGTATCTTTCTGTTCTGACTTCAGAGTCCTTGTTTGTTTACTGCTCCGTACTTTGGGAGTCATACTGTTGTGATACTGGGAGAAAAGGGTAAGGTTTGATAGAATAAACCATTACACACAAAACTTCAAAAACCTAAAGAGTGTGTGAGACTGCTAGCTGTGTTGTCCAGCGATAAACTTATCTACAATGTGTTAGGGAAGAGTGACTTGTACTGCTGTCCCATTAAGCAATGGTTTAACAAATTTCACTGCAAACTATAAAAGGAATCTGGGTTTAAATAGAACATAGTAGTGTTGGATTAAGTGTAGGAAACACTAGCATAAGGTGTCTATGAAACAAATCTCCTTCAACATTCACAATGACCAAAGTGAGGACTACAGGCATTTCTCTCAGTCAACTGATTGTGTTTAGGGAAAAAGCAGCTAAATACACTGAGACTGCGCCACATTGTTAGTGAGCTGTGGGTTTCATCAAACTTGGAGTGAACAAAAGCAGAAAAACAGTAAAAAGATTCGGACATTGAAATTCTGGTTTATTTCATGAATACAATGAAACATTTTATTCCACAGAGCAAAGTAGCATACATGATAAATGGATACACATAACACAGACAGTGAGGAGTAAAACTCATTGTCATACCAGACGTTATATTCTGTAAACTTAAAATAAACCCCAGAAATTAGAGTTTAGTGTTTTAAGTCTTCTATTAAAAAAACATCAGTCAACACTTCTTTCTCCTGGCAGCATTGCTGAAGTGACACTTTAACGACGCTTAAATTCACAGTCGTTATGATGATAAAACATGTTCTCTCATTAACAAATGTCTGCACTGTCACTTGTCATGAAAATCTCCAGAGCCAGGGTTCAAGCTTCCTCTTCAATCACCACTGATCATTATTAGAGCCCACAAAAGATTTTTCACATTATCCCCATAAACATCATGCGTTTATAGAAATCATAGTGACAGAAAGATTTAGATCTGACAATGTGCATGAACTTAAAATCTTTAGAGTTTCATAGTTCTAAAGTATAGAAAAGATTACATTTGTTCCAATGTATGAAATACACTTCTTGTAAAACAAAGTTGATTCGAAATGCATTAAAAAAGCTCCTGGCATCACCTTTCTCCTGTACACACACACACACACACGCAGCATTATACACACCCACTCACTCACACACACACACACACACAGCATTATACACACTCACTCACTCACACACACACACACACACACACACACACAGGGAGAGAGAGAGAGAGAGAGAGAGAGAGATCATTAATACAAAAGATTGCAGCAGATTTTGGATTTTCACTCTTTAATATGAACATAAAATTCATTCCAATTTTTTGCCTTTGCTTCAATGAAGATGTGTCTTTAAATCTACGATACCTTTCCTGTTCAGAAAGTTTGCTGACATAGCAAAGAAGTGGTTAGGGAACTCAGTAAGTATGAACAACAATAGCTTAGGGACACTTTCTCAAATAAAGACGATTTCATCATCTGCATTTCGTGGAAAAAAAAGTGCCACATTAAAAACAAATCAGCAGATCCACAAATTATAGATACAGACTCTTTTCAGCTATAGAGGTAATTAATGGCATGCATTAGAGTGCATTGGTGGACACTTGGGCATCTTTTATTTAACATGGTTATACCATTGTGAATTTTGCTATATAAATATGCTCAAGAGTCTAGAGTGTGACATCCAGCTAAAATCGAAAATATATATTTTTAAATCAGTAACTTTGCAAATTTAGAGGAAATGTTTTTGGACAACAAATGAGTCGCCTTTTAAACAGGGTTTGAATAATTAGCGCTGACAGACAGACATACATACCGTGTGAAAGGATGTCCTGGAGCAGAGAAGCCCGCTGTACTGTTGCTTTTCTCTTATGCATAAGCAACGTCAGCATGTCAGAAACGCTCTGTGCGGGCAAAACCGGTTCCAATGCCCATCGAGGCATCAACTGGCCTTTCTGCCGGCTGGCTGGACCCTCAGCTTTCATGCTGGGATCTGCAGCACAACTTCGCACTGGCCACTGGGGCAAAACTGATTCTAAACTTTGAAGTACTAGTTTGGTTCTTCACTGCTCGCAGAGAAGTAACAATTAAAGAAAGTGATCCAGCACGAAACACAAATCAAACAGCACAGTCGGAATTGTCCACAACCGCGCTCAGTTTCACAAATAAACAAAAAACTTGCACCAGCTAGACAAAGGAGGGAAAACTGACATTGTAATAAATTAATCACGCTAAAGTCGCCTCTACACTTTTTTGGAAAGAGCCTTTATACATAGCATATGCCAAGCAGACTTAGTGCGAGATAAATAATATGTAGCCTTAAAATTTTACATCTAGAGTTTTATCAGTTTTATCAACAGAGGATCTATGAAACGAGCAAAGCTGACAGGTCTGAAGAGTACGGTGCATGCTCTCATGTCACAAGTTTACCAACATTTTCCAGAAAGACAGAAAGACAACGCAGTTAAAACCTGTAAAAATACTAAATTACGAGTTTCGCACTATGTTTCACCAAGTTAAAAAACAAATCCAGCAAAGCTGCTTCTACCGAAAGCATTTATCTTTCAGATCAGTGTCTCAAAAGCACCATTAAAAAAATGTGATCCTGCATTTACAAAAGTAAATCATTCACAGTGAAAACCAAAACGCACACAGCGTTTGATAAACGACATTAAAATAATGTATTGCACATCTATGTTTTAAAAATTGCATCAAAATTCAATGCGTATTTTCTCTAAAAATTTACGGTCGAATACACAAACTAACGTGCGGGTGTCAGGCTCAAGGATAGAGTTTGCTGGCTTTTATAAACCTTTATGCCTCTTCCCCCACCCCAAAGCACAGACCTCAAATTCGCCTTAACTATCCCCCTCCCCAAAGTGCAGTTGTTAAAAAACACACAAAATCTACCATTTCGGTTAGAGTGTGTAAAACACTATTGCAAAAGTAACTCCTGTTTGTATATATTCACACTGAAAACTAAAACGCATCGGCTGATAAACACTAATTAAATAATGCGTTGCACATCTGTGTTTTAAAGAATGTCTGGGAAAGCCCTCGCCTATTTTTGTTTTAATTATTTTAAATTTTAACTGAAAATGAATGCAAACTAACGGCGCTGTTCTTAGGTGAAAGGTTTTTTTGGGGGGGGATGCAGTTATTTAATGAAAGGGATAAAAGTTTGGTCTCTCTCCACACCCTTATTCACCATTTCTTGAGATAAACAGCGTCTTAAAGTCTGAAACAGCCAACTAACTAGCTACTAACTGTAGAAAATCTGCTTATAAAACACACTGACGTTTCAGCTTGATTTTCTGACAACAAAAGTCTTTCTATAGAATAAAAGACAAAGTCATTCCTGTTTGTGTAAATTTACCGTGAAAAGCCCGAAATGCCTACAGCGGTTGATGAACCTTTAATTAAAAAACACCCTGCTAGGAGGAGACAGAGCATGCGCAGTGGGACCGCAGGAAGTGTCCCTTTTCGGAAGACTGAAAGCGCGTACATGAGAGTGCATGCGCGCGTGCTCGTACGTGCACAAGATGTCAGTTTTTAAGCTCGGCAAAGGGGGTGTGGGGGGCAATGCCCCCAGGCAAAACCCCCCTCCCCTGACCCCCTGACCCCTCACCCCCCACCCCACACCCCCACCCCTCACCCCCCCCCCCCCCCCCCCAAATAGGTATCATATATATTCTTCTTGTATATATTCCTGTTGGCTGTATATATTTCTTCTGTTTGCTATTTATTCCTGAGGTCATTACAATTTTTTACTCCTGCACAGTTGGCATGGAGCACCCATAATTTTGTTGTAAATGTACGATGACAATAAAGGGCTATTCTATTCTATTCTATTCTATTCTACTCTATTCTATCATTTATATATGATGGAAGACCAAGTCCTCCCATAGGATGTACATCCACAGACAGAAAAGTGGCTAACATCAGTACCAATGTCCAGTCTAAAGGTTTACACAAATTATTTAATCTTTAATTATTTAATCTTCCCCATATGTTTAGGGAGAATGTACCATTTGCTTTTCCTCGGTTTTTTTTTTTAATGAAAACTACACAATTTGTGCTCAGACAAATTGAAACAAGGCAGAAATGACTGTGTAATGTCATGCCAAAAAATACTGAACTGAATGATGGTGACTTTGTCACCATGCAAACTTGTTTTATAACACCATGAATGTCATTTTTGTTATTGCCAGGGGTCCGAAACAAAGCCTATCATTCATGTCAAAAGGGCATGCTTTTGGCAGACTAACTGGTAAATTTGCAAAAGTTTGACCCTTATTCTACATCATCCCAGTTTAACTGGGTACTGTTTTGTTTCTCTGTAGTAAAATAATATGATCAGCATGCCCTGTATTAAAGGTCTCATTAGAGAGAATGTTTACAACCATTCCATTTCCTTGATCCGCCAGACTATGGGGCAAATATCTGAGGAAAAATAGGTCAGATTATTTTTCCAAATCATTTTCCCATCAGTTACATCTGTCTTCTGGAGTGGATTGGGTACTTGAGGACACACAGTTTCTGGGCAGAGCTCAATGATGCTTACTTTTTAGTCACAGGGCCAAAGGTGTGCGACAGACTGTGGATAAAGTATGACAGCTTTTAAAAAACCAGAAAAGTGTGAGTTTATTATCTGAGCGAACTGTTCATATTGATGTGGACATCATTAATTCCTAGCTTTTATTTATTTCTCGTGCAGTGCTTTGTGACTATATGTCTGTGAAAGGTGTTTTATGAATAAACTTTTCTTACTTATTTACAGATACATGTCAAACTGGACCTGATAAATAAATTACAAAAAATATGTCAAGGCAGATGAGCCTGATTATGAAGAAAAAGATGAACAAGAGACTAATATGGGTCACATCTGTTGGCTTTTTATCCCAGTAAAGGGTGCCTATGGCTAGTAGGCTCCCCTGCACATACACTCAAACAATTTCTGTTCACCTCCTCCTTTCCGAGAGGTTCTAAAAGTGCACACTTCATTTTCAGTTACACTCAAAAATAAATCACACAAATACAGAAGAAGATGCACCCTCAATCACACACAGTTTCAAAAATTAGACACTCATTGCAATTCAGCTGCTTTGGCTGTGTGTGTTCTATTATTTCTCACTTCTTTTCCACTTTTCGCTAGTACTCTTTGGAAACCTTTGCTCAGGGAAGCTAAATCTGTAATCAGCTTAGTCGTGTTGATGCATCAGACATTTTTAATCAGCGGTATTGAAAAGAGCAGCTCAGCACTAAGGCGCTTGGCAAAACCAATGCGCTGAGAGGACAGGATAGACGGATGAAGAGAGAAGTGCACATATATATATATATATATATATATATATATGTACATATAATGCAAAACATCTTTGCATCTTTTGAGAAAAGCATTATTATTTTTTTATAATGACTTAAGAGGACCTTTTCATAAAATGAGAGTTAAAAGAGTTAAACTGGAATGACTGTAGGTTAAAATAGTAACTAACTAAATGTATCATAAATGAACACCATTTTAGATAACAGCTTTTCTGTATACAAAAATACAAATGCTTAGAAAAAGAAGACAGCAGACTTGCTGTTTACTTTGTTTCTCATTACCTTTCCCAGTTGCCACGTGAAATGAATAAAAATTGAAAAAATGAATGAAAACTAAAGAGTGAACATGTGCAAGTTTAGATATGCTATGGTTGCATTTTCTTTTGTTAGATACTAAGTTGCACTCCTCCCTCACTAAGCAAAAAAGGAGAAATATTCATATAATAATCATTCCCAAATCCCTCACACTCATTTCAAATTTTATCACATATCTGAAAAAATATTCCTTTGAAGTAAAGAGAGTCAACAGCAAGTGAAGCATATGCCTCTTTGTACTGTAAATTCAGAAGGAGGTTAGGACCACCACAGCAAAACAGCTTCTCTCTAGCTTCAAACAGCTTCTTGGGGATCCAATTTTACTCTTAGACTAAAATTATTCAGCACTAAAGTTTTACGTAAACACTATATATGTGTGTGTATGTATATATATAAAAGAAAACACCCATCTCGCCCCTGCGGGCGGTTTATCCTTCAAGCTCGGGTCCTCTACCAGAGGCCTGGGAGCTTGAGGGTCCTGCGCAGTATCTTAGCTGTTCCCGGGACTGCGCTCTTCTGGACAGAGATCTCCGATGTTGTTCCCGGGATCTGCTGGAGCCACTCGCCTAGCTTGGGAGTCACCGCACCAAGTGCTCCGATTACCACGGGGACCACCGTTACCTTCACCCTCCACATCCTCTCGAGCTCTTCTCTGAGCCTTTGGTATTTTTCCAGCTTCTCGTGTTCCTTCTTCCTGATATTGCTGTCATTCGGAACCGCTACATCGATCACTACAGCCGTCTTCTTCTGTTTGTCTACCACCACTATGTCCGGTTGGTTAGCCACTACCATTTTGTCCGTCTGTATCTGGAAGTCCCACAGGATCTTAGCTTGGTCATTCTCCATCACCCTTGGGGGCACCTCCCATTTTGACCTCGGGACTTCCAGGTTATACTCGGCACAGATGTTCCTGTACACTTTGCCGGCCACTTCGTTATGGCGTTCCATGTATGCCTTGCCTGCTAGCATCTTGCACCCTGCTGTTATGTGCTGGATTGTCTCTGGGGCATCTTTACACAGCCTGCACCTGGGGTCTTGCCTGGTGTTATAGACCCCAGCCTCTATGGATCTTGTACTCAGAGCTTGTTCTTGTGCTGCCATGATTAGTGCCTCTGTGCTGTCTTTCAGTCCAGCTTTGTCCAGCCACTGGTAGGATTTCTGGATATCAGCCACCTCCTCTATCTGCCGGTGGTACATACAGTGCAGGGGCCTGTCCTTCCATGATGGTTCCTCGCCTTCCTCCTCTTTCTTGGGTTTCTGCTGCCTGAGGTATTCACTAAGCACGCTGTCAGTTGGGGCCATCTTCGTGATGTATTCGTGGATGTTTCTTGTCTCATCCTGGACTGTGGTGCTGACACTCACCAGTCCCCGGCCCCCTTCCTTCCGCTTAGCGTACAGCCTCAGGGTGCTGGACTTGGGGTGAAACCCTCCATGCATGGTCAGGAGCTTTCTTGTCTTTATGTCAGTGGCTTCTATCTCCTCCTTTGGCCAGCCTATTACCCCAGCAGGGTACCTGATCACGGGCAGGGCGTAGGTGTTGATGGCCCGGATCTTGTTCTTACCGTTCATCTGACTCCTCAGGACTTGCCTGACCCTCTGCAGGTACTTGGTGGTTGCAGCTTTCCTATCGGCCTCTTCATGGTTCCCATTTGCCTGCGGGATCCCCAGGTACTTGTAACTGTCCTCTGTCTGCAATGTTGCCTTCTGGTAGTTCAATCCCCTCAGTTCTGACTACCTTCCCTCTCTTTGTTACCATCCGACTACACTTCTCCAGTCTAAATGACATTCCAATGTCATTGCTGTATAGCCTGGTAGTGTGTATCAGTGAATCGATGTCTCGTTCACTCTTGGCATACAGCTTGATGTCATCCATGTACAGGAGGTGGCTGACAACTGCTCCGTTCCGTAGTCGGTATCCGTAGCCAGTCTTGTTAATGATCTCACTGAGGGGGTTCAGGCCTATGCAGAACAGCAGTGGGGACAGAGCATCTCCTTGGTAGATCCCGCACTTGATGGTGACTTGTGCTATGGGCTTGGAGTTGGCCTCTAGTGTTGTACACCACATTCCCATTGAGTTCCTGATGAAGGCTCTTAGGGTCCTGTTGATCTTGTACAATTCTAGGCATTCCAGTATCCAGCTGTGGGGCATTGAGTCGTAGGCCTTCTTGTAATCAATCCAGGCTGTGCACAGGTTGGTCAGTCTGGTCTTGCAGTCTCGGCTGACTGTTCTGTCTACCAGTAGCTGGTGTTTTGCGCCTCTGGTATTCTTGCCAATCCCTTTCTGTGCCCCGCTCATGTATTGACCCATGTGCCTGTTCATCTTAGCCGATATGATGCCTGACAGGAGCTTCCATGTAGTACTGAGGCAGGTTATTGGTCAGTAGTTGGATTGGGGTCCTTGGGGATCAGGACCGTCCGACCTTTGGTTAGCCATTCCGGGTGTCTCTCGTTAACTAGCAGCTGGTTCATTTGTGCTGCCAGACGCTCGTGGAGTGCAGTCAGCTTCTTCAGCCAGTAGGCGTGAACCATGTCGGGCCCTGGTGCTGTCCAACTCTTCATACTGGAGACCCTTTCTTGGATGTCTGCCACTGTGATGGTTACTGGACCCTGTTCAGGGAGGTCGCTATGGTCTGCCCTCAGATCCACTAGCCACTGAGCATTGCCGTTATGGGTTGCGTCCTTCTCCCATATGCTCTTCCAGTATTGCCTCTCCAGCCTGGGTGGTGCTGTTCTCTTATTGTTCCCTTGCCACTGAGAGTACACCTTTGCTGGTTCTGTGAAGAACAGCTGGTTTATTCTCCTGCCTTCTATCTCTCTGGTGTACCTCCTCAAGCGGCTGGCCAAGGCTGTGAGTCTTTGCTTGGCAGTTTCCAAGGCCTCAGGTATGGACAGCTTGCTGTATTTCTTATGCACCTTCTTTGTCGCGCCTTTCTGCAACTCCGTTAGTTGGCTAACCTCCCTTCGTGCTACCCTCCTTCTCCATGGAGGGTACTGCCCCTTGTGGCTGTTCAACTTGTAGCCAAGCATCTCACTGATCACTGCTGCCGTAGTGTAGATCAGCTTGTTAGTGTCGTGGTTGTAGGTATCATCTGTAGTGCTGCATTAACATCATCTAGCAGACCTTCTGAGGGTACTTCACGTAATCTTGGTAACCGGCTACGGGGGATCCAGGTTTCAAGCTTGGCCATGATCCTATTTTTCAGGTCAGTTCCTCTCGCACTCAACGATCCTTCTTCTATCGCACTTGGGGCTATGTACCCAATCTCGGGTGGGGGTGATGATATCTCCCCCCTGACCTGGCGTCCTGACTCCTCCTTGCCGTAGCATTTATGTTGTACCTCGTCAATCTCTAGCTGTGAGAGCAGTTCCTTCTTTCGAATGTTGGAACACTGAGCTACTAGTTGTTTCGCCGTCATTGTGGATGTTGGGTATCGAAGAATCCATAGGTCCCTCATCCTATTCATGTAACCCCTTCCGCCAGGGTTACTTGCGTAGTAGCATTCCAACAACGCCCTGTTTTCGTCTCTTGCCCACCGATGCCTTCTTGTTCCAGTAGCCCACTTGTCGTCAGGGTGCCCCTGGACCTTGTTGATCCGGGCGACGTCCGAGCCGGCATGCCTTCATATTTATCTGTCTCGCTCATGTCTGCGGTAGGCTCGCTTAGCATAGGGGGTCTAGCCTTAGGACCCTTACTGGATACAGTAAGGGTCCCGCCCCAGGCGGGAATCGAAGCGTTGAGTTTTTACATATATACGTATGTATATATATATATATATATATATATATATATATACAGTGTTGGGGAGTAACGGAATACATGTACCGCCGTTACGTATTTAGAATACAAAATATGAGTAACTGTATTCCGTTACAGTTACCGTTTAAAAAGGTGGTATTCAGAATACAGTTACTTTGTTGAAATAAATGGATTACACGGCGGTACTTTCCTGTTTCATATTGTCGCGGGTCAGGACTGTTTGGGTTTGTTTGACAGCTATGTTCTATTGTTCCAGGCGGCAGCGTTACGGTTGCCATGGTTACAGGGTGACGCTCTCTCTCTCTGCGTGTTTCCTGGGTGAGAGCGCGCTTTTTTGTTGTTGTTGTTGTGCTAAGCTAAAAGGCAGAATGCTACAGGCATGGCCCTAAAGAATGTAGCCTCATGGGCAGTGTAGTCCGTGCTGCAGCGAGAATGGACTACCATACACGTTATGTGTCTGTGAGCGAGGGAGGGAGAGAAAGGAAAAGTCCGAGCTGTCACGGAGCAAAAACGGGAGCTGGAAGCATGTAAATATAATAATAACCACTGCAGCCAAGAAGAGTGCCTGACGAGCCCATTTGTAAGTAAGCTATTAAGACTCAACTGTACACTGTGTTCGTGTTTTCCTCCGGAAAAAATAAGTTCCGTTGGAGCAGTCTTTCAACGCCTCTCTCTGTCTCTCGCTAGCAAAGTTGACCCAGACAACAAAGTAAAGCTAGTTTTCAGCTACGAGCCCGACACGGAACCCACCGTATTAGCCAGATGTCCCTTTACTACGGTTCGGAGCCGCGGACCTTCAGTAACAGTAATAAATCACAGCAATAGTACATTCACGTAGTTGTAAACAGCATGATAATATATTAAGTAATCCAAAGTATTCAGAATACGTTACCCTCATTGAGTAACGTAACGGAATACGTTACAGAATACATTTTGGGGCATGTATTCGGTATTCTGTAATGGAATACATTTTAAAAGTAACCTTCCCAACACTGTGTGTATATATATATATATATATATATATATATATATATATATATATCATCATCATCATCATCACCTTTATTTATAAAGTACTTTAAAACAACCACAGCTGACACAAAAGTGTCACAAAGTGGGTATATATGTATATGAGTGCTGTAAGCGTTAATCTCGTTAAAATGACCTTAACGCCATAACCGCATTAACGCGGTAAATCTCCATTAGCAAGTTAACGCAGATCGCCCCATGTGTGGGGCTGCACGGTGTCCACGCGCTAGCGTGGTTAGCTTGTTATATATATAATATTACATTTGGTAATATTATTACTAAATGTCATATATATATATAAAAAAGAAGACGGCCGTAGTGATCGATGTAGCGGTTCCGAATGACAGCAATATCAGGAAGAAGGAACACGAGAAGCTGGAGAAATACCAAGGGCTCAGAGAAGAGCTCGAGAGGATGTGGAGGGTGAAGGTAACGGTGGTCCCCGTGGTAATCGGAGCACTAGGTGCGGTGACTCCCAAGCTAGGCGAGTGGCTCCAGCAGATCCCGGGAACAACATCGGAGATCTCTGTCCAGAAGAGCGCAGTCCTGGGAACAGCTAAGATACTGCGCAGGACCCTCAAGCTCCCAGGCCTCTGGTAGAGGACCCGAGCTTGAAGGATAAACCGCCCGCAGGGGCGAGATGGGTGTTTTCTTTTATATATATACATACACACACATATATAGTGTTTACGTAAAACTTTAGTGCTGAATAATTTTAGTATATATATATATGTATATATATATATATATATATATATATATATATATATATATATATATATATATATATGTATATGTGTGTGTATATATATATGTGTATATGACGTTTAGTATTATGTATTATTATATATATTATATCATTAATATATTAATAATTAGGTATATGGCTGGCAGTGGACAGATGCATTGTTAGTGGTGGTTACACCCTCTGCAGTAAACAGGAAAAACAGGAAGTCTGTTGTAGCACAAGATGGCTGATCAACTTGTTTCTCTAATTGATCTAAACAAGGCCTTTTGTAAAGGGTGCAGCACCCCTGGTAGTTTTTCTTGAAACAGCAACTCTAATCAGCACATTTCAACTTTTTTCTCTAAAAAGAATTACGACTTTAATCTTGAAATTTTGACTTTATTTTCAAAATGGTCAGTCTTATTGTTTTTCTTAATGTGGCCCTAATACTTCTTTATATTAAATTGGTATATAGTCGAGGAAAACATATTTTTGTTCATATGTGTATTGGGGTGGGAGTCTTGTCACTCCTTGTCTTTCTGTAAAAGTCACCACATGCTAGTGTTCTCTCCTCCTACTCATAAAAAGCCCATTGAAAGCTCGCTCCCTCTTCTTGTATCGTTCATTGTGACCAAATTCTCATTTTGATAGTATTCAGTCATTCATTATACTCATGTGACAATTTTTTTTCCACAATTTTTTTCTTATTCAGTCACTTTGTGTACATGGTTTATTTTTTGTTTTTTAGTGTGCATGCCAACACTTTCTTTTTATTATTTGCACTGTCCATAGCATGCTTCAATTCAGTTTTATTTATATAGCACCAAATCACAACAACAGTTGCCTCGAAGCGCTGAATCCTGTAAGGTAAAGAACCTACAATAATAGAGAGAAAACTTCCTGCCCTATCTCTATATGTTTCAATGCAACCAATGCCAACCTCTTCCTGTATCTCATTCTTTCTTTCTGTTTCTTTTTAGCTGTCTGGATTTGTCCTTCATGTAATCACCTGTCTAATTTGAATGATGGCCTTCTCTGTCTCAACTGACAGCCGAGGTCAGACTCAATCCCACTTTGCCATGGTGTTAAATAGTATTTTCTGCATAACTCTAAGGGATGTCTGAAATGCCTCTTGTTATGCGATTAACCAGTTGAGCAATCCTTTCATAGCCATGCCAGTCATGGATATGGGTATACATCCTGACAGTTCTTGAAGGTATTTCAGGTTTATGATGTAAGGTATAGGAGTCATTGGGATGAATGCTTAACTTTTGTAGTTCATGTGAACATGGTCCATTTTGTTTCTAGCAAATATATAGCTGAAATTATACATGTCTGGAAGATAAATCTGTTGATTTTTTAAACAATGCATTTTTCATGAAAAAAAACTTTAACACTAGGAGAAAAAAATCCTCAAATCAAGAATAATTTATTTCTTTAACTAGTAACTGGTGAATTGCTAGCCTCACAAGGTCTTTTAGTTGACTAATGAAAAGCATTCCTCATTAATACTAGAACCACCAAGGAGGTCCTTTTGTCCCATTGGCATTTTAAAAATTGCTAAAACTCTGTTAAAATAAAACCCCATCATCTCATATTTCATGTCTTCTACTAAAATGGTTTATTCATCAAATACTGAATTTTGGAGTGTGTGGGCTCAAAGGAGGAAAAAAATACCACTTTTATCTAGAACTACCAAAATCATCACTTTTAACTTAAGATGTTAGCTAAAGATAACGTGAGCCAGAGATAGCGACACATTGATAACAAAATTTCCAGTGAACTGTAGTTAGATATAAGGAGGCCAGGTGACAGGTTGTTTACCGGACCAATAGAAACTTATTTTTCCTCCTCTGGCTGAGTGTACCAAGCAGCGTCAACAGCTGACGCAATCAGTGCTAGTTTATGCAATAAAATAATTTTCTCTCCTGCAGACCTGTTTATGGATGTTAGGCTTTCCAATCATCTTTGGTAAAAAACAGTTATGTTTTTGGTTTGATACCTGTGATGTAGTAAACTGTTTGGTTGTGTTTGCAAAAAAAGAGAATATTTTATTGTTTAAAATAGGGCCGATTGCATCATGCGAACATCTGCTTTGCCAGCTGATTGCACAGCCTGGTACACCAGGCCTGATGAGGAAAAGCTGCACCCCATCTTGTCGGTCTGGTGACTTAAACAGGCTCTTCTCCACACAGACCTCATTTATAAAGTGCTTTACAAACTTGAACATTACGACTAACAACTGGATTTTCCTGTTGTAGTGCAGCTAGCCAAAGAGCAAACACCCGATTACAGCCAAGAGGCAGAGAGTGAAATTGGACAGTACATCGTTTGTTTCTTAACGTCTGTGAAGGTTCTCAGTCATCCAGGTCATGGTAGTCTAAAGAGCTTGGAAAGAAAAGCATCTGGACTTCTTTAAGTTGCTTGAAGACATTTCACCTCTCATCCGAAAGGGTCTTCAGTTCTAAGGTTAAATGGTGAAGACTCCCAGATTTAAGTCCTAGGGGAGTGCCTTTTTACCATTTCAGTACAATTCCTTCTTTTTGGATTGACGCTACGTCCAGATGAATAGAATCAACTTTTTGGAATTTCCTTACCTGGATGACTGAGCATGCATCAAGACAGATCTAAAGGAAAGCATGTCACATCATCTGTCAAACATGGTAGAGACAGTGTCATGGCACCAGCACTTATGGCTGCCAATGGAACTGGAGTACTATTGTTTATTGAAATAGCAGATGAATTCTGAAGTGTAAAGGGGTATGCTCTCTGCTGAGATATCAATCCCAACACAGTATGATTTTCAGTTAAGACCAAACTGAATGGAGAGAGATCTGTAAACTCACAAAGCAGCAGCAGCGGAGGGAGGTGTGTTTTGTAATCAAGGGAGGAAGCATTTAAGCACTGAAGTACATATTACTAAATCAAATGTCTAACTTGAGTTTTTTATGCTTTTTATATTTTATTGTTATATTTTCCATTATTATAATAACATAAGTTGTTGTACGGTGTTGGAGTCAAATTGTTAAATGTTGCCATTATTGTACCTAAATTTTTAAGTCTTGGTTCAAACTGTATGATCAAAGACATTCCTTTGTTTTCCTGCCCCCTCCCCAGCCTGTTGAATGGTGGGGGAGGCTGTAGTGTTTTATTATAGGCACATCCTAGGTGAAGGTTCTGTTTAGTAAACTCCCTGCCTTTATGACCCTTTGGTGAGCAGGAGGTCACACAAATGCACCCACAAACACACACACTCACGGGCACCTACACACACACACATTCTCGCACATGCATACACACACATACAAGGGCCCGACACACCACAAGGGGTGTTACAATGGGTGGTGCCTGTGTAAACTGTAACTGTGTTCAATAAAAAGGCTGCAAGGAAGGCTGTTTATTTGAAGTTGGCAAGGAAACAGGTGAGGAGCGTTCAACTCCAAGAGCCTCGTTCCGACCAGCCTCCCTTGCTAGCAAGTAAAATCAATTGATTGCTGTTCGTTTTGCTTCATTAACGGGAATAAGTCTAAACCAGCGGGGCCTGTGGAAGCGCAGACCCAACATTTATTTGGTCCTTTGGACATCACGTCCACCGAGGAGGGGGAGACGACACACTGAAGTCTGCTAGCAGCCAGGACGTCCGGGACGCCTGATGAAAGCCCCGGTACTTAATTTGTGGCCAGGCCAGTGAGTTAGCATCTGACCTCCCCTCGGGTTGGATGGCGATTGACGGGATCCAGAGACTCTCCCCATGAACGAGAAGCAACACAACAGTAAGTAAAGAGAGAGGGCCTTATTCGTCACCGTGACCGTGCGGTTAAACACAGGTACGGGAGCGCGCTAGCTGTGCATGCAGACGCAAGCAATCCAGTTCTCCGCCAGTTTTCAAGGAGGTCTGGTTTCACTGCCAGTTTTTTTAAAGAGGGTTCCCCGCCATTTGGAGCGTTGAGTTTTTAAGGATGGTTTCTCCACTGAAAGGAGGTTTTTTTCTCTGCCGCTGAGGGCGTTGAGTGTTTGATTTCCCCACCAATATGTAAGGAGGATAGAGCTCTCGTTGGTGACTCCGCTGTAAGGGAGATCATAGACCTGTTTTGTGTGTGAATACGCGTGTGAGTGAGTGAAGACCAGATGTGGTCTGTGTGTGGCCGATTGTTGTCTTGTAATGGGGAATAAACTGAGTAAGTCTGCCTTGAAAGGGAATGGAATACATTCCCACATGCAATACAAAGTATTCACCGGGCAGCACGTAGTATGTAGATCATTGAAGAAAGGAAAGAAGTGAAATTGTCCACAAAGCAGAAGTGAGTGTGAATGTGTCTGACGTCACTGTGTGTGTGAAGCGGTCTCCAATTGGGGAAGAGGTGATTCTGCAGGTCACCTTCTACCCCAGTGGACACAAAAGAAAGAAAATAGTTGTGTTGTTGATGAAAACGAGCAATAATAATATGGAGAGTTTTTGGTGTTTCTCAGCCTGAAACAACTACAATCTCACTTTCTGTTATTAAGAAAGGAGAGTTTAAAAACCAGAGAGAGGAGATGTGTGTTGTTTAAGCAGTGATGAGAATGATGAAAATGTCTCAGTGTGTAACTTGCAGGTGAAGAGCAGACCTGGATCAATTTTCCACATGCAGCAGTTGGAGGAAAATTATAGGTTAAACATCATTAGAAACACTCAGGCCGAGCTTTTGGCTGAATTGTGTTCACAGCTTCCCTTCTGTGTTCCTCACCCTGAAAAAGCAAACTCCAAGGAAGCTAACCTCTGCTTGAAGACAAGGAGTGCAGTTCCAGAAGCACAGGCATGAACATCAACAGTTGACAGCAGCCCAAGAGACAACAGCAGAGTCCTGAGCAGAGAGTTCCAGCAGCGCTATTGGCAAACGGCATCAGAAAGAGAAAACCCATCATCATGGATGGATGGAGATGCGTTTCCAGCAAGCTGCAACTTCACTGTGTGTGAAGAGGACTTTTGTGGAGACTGTCTGAGTGACATTTGCCACGTTTGGAGTAAAATGGCAAGATGAGACAGTGGAAAACACAGGACAAAGCTGAAGAGAACTGACTGCCATTGGACTGCAGAGTAGGAGAGGAGAACGGAGTGAGAGGAGCAGGTGAGAACACAGAGGAATGCTGTTGTTTAGTGTGGGAAATAAACAGTGTTGGAGAGTAACGGAATACATGTACCGCCGTTACGTATTTAGAATACAAAATATGAGTAACTGTATTCCGTTACAGTTACCGTTTAAAAAGGTGGTATTCAGAATACAGTTACTTTGGTGAAATAAATGGATTACACGGCGGTACTTTCCTGTTTCATATTGTGGCGGGTCAGGATTGTTTGGGTTTGTTTGACAGCTACGTTCTGTTGTTCCAGGCGGCAGCCTTACGGTTGCCATGGTTACAGGGTGACGCGCTCTCTCGCTGCGTGTTTCCTGGGTGAGAGAGCGCTTTTTTGTTGTTGTTGTTGTGCTAAGCTAAAGCCGCGGACCTTCAGTAACAGTAATAAATCACAGCAATAGTACATTCACGTAGTTGTAAACAGCATGATAATATATTAAGTAATCCAAAGTATTCAGAATACGTTACTCTCATTGAGTAACGTAACGGAATACGTTACAGAATACATTTTGGGGCATGTATTCAGTATTCTGTAATGGAATACATTTTAAAAGTAACCTTCCCAACACTGGAAATAAAAATTGGGTTAGCAATCCTGGGAAAAAGGAAAATGACTGCTTAAAGTGGGAAAATTGAAAAGGAGTCTGGACCACAAAATGAGAAAGGTACATAAAAACACACACAAACAGAAAATGTATTAACCATACTAACCCTACATACACATACAATGAAACTCATGAAGACCAGACAGCATCTTAAGTATGCGATTCTGTTTGTCATCTTGTCCAAGTCGGTTAGTAAGATGAAAAGTGATACATAGACTTGTGGACTAATATTATAGTAGGAAAGATGATTGCATTATAAATGCTGATGAGGGGTCTTGAATGAGTGAGCTGAGTGAGCTAATAGGTTGTTTTTTTTTTTGTTTTTTTTTTTATTTAAACCTGTCCCGTTTGGTTCTTTTGCCATCAGAATTATTGTCTAAAGGCGAAGAAAGATGCCCAACGGATTTACTTTACCAAATGGACCATCCCAGCCTTGCCGTAATGGTCCATTTGATTTACCTTTTATTGTTTATTTTATTTTTTTTATTTTTACTTGCTAGATACGGGACAGGGGAAAAGAAAAGGGAGAAAGAAAGAGGGGGGAAAAAAAAAACAGCGGAGAAGAGGGACGGGGATAAAGTGCAAAAAACAAAAACCAACAAAATAAGCAGACAAAAAATACATATATCGATCACCTGGATCACCTGTTGAGAAAGAAAAAAGAAAACAAGCAGAAGAAAACGAGAGTAATAGAATAAATAACATCACAATGATATATGGGAATATAACACTAAATACTTAATATTAAACATTATTGTGCAGCACGTAAGATCGACAGCGCACAGTGTGCTTTGAGGTAGGAGCCAAAAAGGTTGTAGTTTGTGTGTGTGATCACCCGTGTGTACACCTGTGAGCATGAGCGCGCTTGTATTTAAAAGGTTCCTTAATGTAATGATCTGCTAGAGGGTGTGGGGGGCCACAGTCCCATCCTCCAGGGCATGAAGCAGGTATGGAGGAGATCAAAACTCCAGACATCCAGAGGCCCCCAGAACACAAGAGACCAAGGAAGACCAACAGAGGGGCAGCCGCGCCACTGTCCCAGAAAGAGCTGAGGAGAGTCCCAGATGAGGGATCACTCAGCAGCCGCGGAGCAGAAGCCAGGGGAGGTTGCAGTGACGTGCCCGTGAGCTCCGCCGGCTGCCAGCTGTGCCTGAGTGACCAAGCCCCAGGCCGAGAGGCCGAGGGCACCCCACCCCCGAAGTGGCCCGAGCGAGCCCCAGGTTCCAGGCCCCGATAAGCAGCCACCAAGGAGTGAGCCGGTGTGTACCCGGACGCCCACCCTCGGACACAAAGAACCACCAACGCACCGATGTCTGAGGGCGTCTGCCACCGGCAGGGGAAGTGGTGGGGGGAGATAGGCCTCCAAACCTTGGAGGGCCTGAGATGTCCCCAGAGAGGTGGCGTCTGATACCCAACCTGACATATAGACACAGACATACAGGCACACTCAAATACAAACATCCATTCCCACCCTCATGCTCTCATAGGCAATTACTCCACACTCAACCAACGTGGAGACAGACATAAAGAGACGCTGTACACACAATCACACTCCCCAAGCGTACTCTAAGAACCGGGTCTAGGTACCCTTGCCCCTGGAGGGGGAAACTGCACCCAGACCCAGGTGGTGTTACCCTTTTCCCTGCAGTGGGGAGAAGCAGACTGCCCCGACTCCGCAGCAGCAGGGAGGCCCCACACACCAGACCCCAGTCGGACGGCCAACTCCTCCTCCTAGCCCCCCTGCTCCAGCAGGCCGCAGAGACCGGGGGTGTGAGAAGACTCCAAACCTCCCTCTACCCGCTCATATGTAGTGTTGATGTATATGTGTTCTAAGGTGCAATTAAAACCCAGGAGGGCATGGAGCTACCTGCCAGAGAGCAGCAGGTAAGCGCATAGCCCCTCCTGATAGCCCTCAATGTCTACGTGTATTTAAAATTGAGAGGTGGGCAACGACGCCAGGGGTGAGGTGTACACCCTGATGGTAATTTGGAGTCCGTGTTGTGAGCCCACCCCCAAGATCCTATACGTATGTGTTATGAGAGTGTGAGTAATGTGAATGTCTAAGTTGTGAGATAAAATTGAGGCAGAGGCAGCCAGAAGGGGACAGAGGGGGGGGGATGCCTCCTCTGCACCCTGGTGACACACCCCTACCCCAAGGCCCTGCATGTGTGGGTGATTGTGGTGGAGCGGGAAGAGGGAGGCAGCTGGAGATGGGGAGGGAAGAAAGGGAGGGGCAAGTGACCCCTCCCTGGGGCCAGCTCCCCCGCTGACCCCAGTAGGCACCCCCATACTCTGCAACCCGCCAGGGAAAGGGGGCCCAGGCCCATCCGGACCAGGGCCCAGTGCAGCAGCGCCGCCCGGCCCCACAGAGCCCGGGACAGCCCACCCGACCCCACTACAGAGAAAACTGCACCCGCCCCATCATCCACTCATCTTCCAGACTACACAAGACAATAGACGCCCAGGCTGAGATCTTCCTCCACCTTACTTTCCCACTTTAGTGTGGGAAATAAAAATTGGGTTAGCAATCCTGGGAAAAAGGAAAATGACTGCTTAAAGTGGGAAAATTGAAAAGGAGTCTGGACCACAAAATGAGAAAGGTACATAAAAACACACGCAAACAGAAAATGTATTAACCATACTAACCCTACATACACATACAATGAAACTCATGAAGACCAGACAGCATCTTAAGCATGCGATTCTGTTTGTCATCTTGTCCAAGTCGGTTAGTAAGATGAAAAGTGATACATAGACTTGTGGACTAATATTATAGTAGGAAAGATGATTGCATTATAAATGCTGATGAGGGGTCTTGAATGAGTGAGCTGAGTGAGCTAATAGGTTGTTGAGTTTCTGAGGTGTGTGAAGAAGTTTTAACATGGCACGCATTTGGTTACATGAGAAGAAACTCATTATGTGATAAGACAACAGGGTTATGTTGTGTGTTGTATGTTGTGTGGTGTGAGGTGTGTGGCTGATGGATGAATGTTTGAGATTAAACTGGCTGATGATTTATCTTTTGTTACAAAGTTGAACCTGCCAATTAGGTTTGGTATGATTTACCCTCCTGGGACGAAGAATATGTGTCATGATTTAACAAGGCTTTTTTTTTTCCTTTTTATGTTGTTACTTTCACAGTGCACTGAAAGTTTTGTTTGATAATCTCTGTCATTTAAGCAGGTCTGAACAATTTGAACAGTAAGAGCTACGCAGCGTGTTGTCGGGAACCAGAAGCGGTTTTTGATACGGGCAATACGGGCGGTTGCGGCATTGTGATGGGGGGCGGCATCACGGTCATCGGCAAAAAAAAAAAAAAAAAAAAAAATGGCTCGTACTCATGCTGCCCCGACGTCATGCCAGCGCATATTGGGAATGGCATAGACACCGATCTGTTTTCTATCGCCCACTTGCTAGGAGTAAGGGCACACTCCGTTTGCGAGGTGCGCCTGCTGCTTGCGGCACAGGGAGGAGAGGGCGGGGCGGCGGGGGATTCTCTGGCTGGCTGGAGCAGCATCTAATCACCAACTCGCAAAATAAAACAAAATAAGAACAAACCAACAAACACGAAAACACCAGACATAATGATGCAGACTTATAATTTGCACCGATGTTTTTTCGAAATTCTGTATGCGAAAAGTGAGCGCGAGAGCCCTCGGTGCGCCTGCTTGCTGCTGAAGTCAGAGTAAACTTTATTGTCATCTCCGCTATATACAGTCCAGTATATAGAGAGACGAGACAACGAGGATCCAGTTACAGCAGTGCAAGTAAACAAACAATATATATAAGAAGAGTAAGAAAATAAATATACACTTTAGGACTAGGGGTAAAGGGATCAATAACAATTTAAAATTTATATTTTATAGTTTGATGATTTAAAGTCTCACACACAACCCGTCGAAAAGGGAGGGGGGCCGGCTGCTTCCAGATAGAGCACATTTCATTCATAATGTTGTAAATCCAAGCCCATTATGTATTCATGATTTGAATCCTGGGTTGTGCGAAATCCCAGAAATAAACCCTAGACAAAATGAATCTGTGAACTAAGGTGTAGGTCTATTAGGTTATGTTGTGGTGATTCTCGGGTTGGGGGATTTGTGTTCATACTGGAGTGCAAAATTAAAACCAAGATGGACAAGAAAAGTTCGAAGCCATCAGGTCCTCAGTTTAGAAAAAAGAGAAAAGAAGAGGAGGAGAAACGAGCAAAAGATACAGGTAAGCAGATGTGTCATTGGATAATGGCAGGGCATCCTGAAACAATCAGAATCAGAATACTTTATTAACCCCTAAGGAAATTATGTGGATTACAGTTGCTCCAAGAAGAAATGGTAAAAATAGTAACAGTAACAGACTAAACTCCAAACAATACATTATGTTATAGATTTTAATATTAATTAGTCATTGTCAATTGTTGATTTGTCCTGTTCTCATTGTATGACAAATTATGATGGCTGTCTGGTAGCTGTTTGCATACTATGCATACTCTCTCTCTTCATATGTGTGTGTGTATGTTTCTCTGGTGAAATTCAGTATGGTTCCGACAACAGTTTTATGTTTTATGTTAATGTACAATTCGTAATATTATACACACATTTATACACACACACACACACATATAAAGTTTTATGTGTGTGTGTGTGGGGGGGGGGGGGGGGGGGGGGGGGCAGAGGGAATGTTCGCCCGGGGCGCCAAACAGGCTAGGACCGCCACTGCCGCCAAAATTAAAATGGGCTCGGGAGAAAGTCACTTATTGGGACAATCAGAAAGCGAGTCCCTGTCTAAAAGGATTCCGCGAGGTAATCCGATCTAAATTCTTTTTCTTTTTTGAAATGGCGTCATATTTCTGAGGGTGGAAACGAAATGCGACGATAGATTCCACTATCAGCAATGAATAAATGAATGAATAAGCAATGAGTGAAAGAATGGGGAACTGACTGGACTGGTAAAAGCTGACAAGAGTTGACTGACTTGACACCACTATGCAAAGTTAACTCCCACCCAGATGTGACAAAGGGGTGGCTGTATGGATGTGTGTGTCTTTTGTTGCAGGAGCAGGAGGAGACCAGAGTTGGAAACTTTGGGTCACATGACACTGTGTGAGCTTTGCAGATTTAACCTTTGACTGTAATTTTTCTGGATTTTTGTGTGACGGAAACTGTGTTTACAGGCTATATGTTGATTATGCTATTACACTGTGTCGTTGAGAAAATGGTGGATATTACAGGGGAAAATGTGAATACAGTGTGAGACATACTGTGTTACTTCTTTTTACAGCAGATTGTTAACTCTGTGGAAGCGCAGACCCAACATACGAAAGAGGATTAGGGCCACTGGAAAAAGTGGGCACGTCTTTTTTTTTTTTCTTTTCCAGAATTCTGAGAAAAAAGTCAGAATTCTGATTCTGACTTTTTTCTCAGAATTCAGACTTTAATCTCAGAATTCTGACTTTTTTCTCAGAATTCTGACTTTAATCTCAAAATTCTGACTTTTTTCTGAGAATTCTGAGATTAAAGTCATAATTCTGGAAAAGAAGAAAAATCAGATGTGCCCACTTATTTTTTTACCCCGTTGCCCTAATCCTCTTCCGTATTGTTGATTTTACACTCATGAGACAAATATTGATGGAACACCACATAGAACAAGTTGTACATTGTCACAAAGTTTATGTATACAGACATAAAATTCCATGACAGTGACTTAGTGCATGTATGAATTACTGCATGTAAATTGTAAGTGTGAGTAAAGTGTAAGTAATATTAAAGTGTGAATATTTTTGTAACAAATATCTTTGTAAACAAAGGTTTTCAGCCACTTAATGTATTTAATGCATCCTTTCTAATACAGATGCATACCCTGCTGGCTGCAACTGACCTACTCTGCCACCTGAGGCAAAACTTTTGTAAAGGGTGCTCAGAAAGCATTTCAGAGTCACTTTAAAAAGTCAAATAAAAGAGCAATTTAATATATTTTATGTAATATCTTGTTTACATGATGGTGTCCTTTTTATTTTCATTTAAAAGAAAAAATTCACTTTGAGATTTTATCAACTCCTGCAATTAAAAAACTAGCAGAAAACAATTTCCTTTTCCAAAAAGACTGACCACTGCAGACTACAGAAAATGACTGGTAGTAGAAAGTGAAGACGGAAAGATGTGTATTAAACAACTGTAAAACCAATTAACATATTTTTAAACAGATTTTATATCTTATACAGGAAAAAAAAAGAAATAAAAAGATATTCCTCATCTTATTTCCCTTGACATCTTATCTTTGGAGATAAAAGCACATTTACATTAGCTGATGTGTGTGTGTATGTGAGTGTGTGCGACTATTAATTCCTAATAATTCCTTCTTGTCCTATCGTTTTTTTAGAAGATAAATTAAAAAAAATGTTTGCCTGATCAAGTATACTTTTGCTATGTGGTTTATTATTACAGAGAAAGGGTAATTCTGGAGGTGTATGAGTATTATTTACCCAGTGTGTGATCACTGTTCAGTGAAGTGATGACTGATCCTCCTTACCTCCCACTCAGACTGCCACAACTAAGGTGAAACAGGGAGTAAGACCAAATGCAAATGTGCTCTACCAGTTGAACAAGGCAGAATCCTTATCAGACCCCAATGCAATGCTTCTACTACAGATAGCTAAGTCATGGTTAAAATAAAGTACTTCCTGTTAAGTCTAAAATTTTACATATCGGAACATATCAGACAATTCGGTAGTTCTCACTAGGTCTTAATTTTACTTAATTAGGTAAACCACAGATGAGCAATTACAAATAACATATTACACTGACATTATTTAGCAAAACTAAGCCAAAATGAAGAACCAGTATGTGGAAAAAACTATACTGTAGAACCCCGCAGAGCCACCTATAGCAGCTATAAAGTAGTTGTAGAGAAATTTTGGCTCACTCTTATTTACAACATTGCTTCAGTTCATGGAGGTTGAAGGCTGGACAGAATGGGGTTAACCTGAGACACATGGAAAGAGTTGTGAATTTTCACATGTCAGGGTAATCTCAGAAGGACAGCGACAGGGCTGATGATAGACAGGATCTCAAAGGGACAAACGATCTTGGAGACAGTTTTTTAGACTTAGTGTGCAACAAGATATTTTTGATAGGCAACCATATTTTTTGACCTGGGGTGTACTCAGGCGCTGGGACTTGATGGCAGTCAGCACGCTGCTTGTTGCCATTTTCAGCAAGGCATCCAGGTTGCCCTCCAAAAGTGCTGGCAGTGGTGGGGATGCTGCTGGACAGAGGGGGTGCTCAACTCAGCATCAAAGGATGATAAGTCTGTGTCAGCAAATGTTAATGAGTTCCAAAAAGTTGATTTTGTTCACCTGGACGTAGTGTTTTCACTAAAAACGCTACATCCAGATGAACAAAACAACTTTTTGGAATATCCTTACCTGGATGATTGAACATGCATCAAGACATGTTGATGAGTTCTTGGCATAATCAGCCCACACCAGGTGGGGGCTCCAGTTGGTTTGATTGGAGGATGCTGCCTCTAGCTCCTAAATGAGTCTCCCAGTATGTTCATTGGTATGTGGATGGAAAACTGATGACAAACTGACAATTTAAATGTAGAATTCTTTCCAGTTTAAATTGGCAGGCTCAATCAAAAACATAGTTCAATTTTTCAATTAAATTTTATTTCATAATGTCCAGGGGAATGCCATTGAGTCGGAATACATGCTAGGTTAGAAGCTGAGCAGTTTCCAAAGCCATTGGAAGCTTAGGAGGAGCGATGAGTTGGGCTGGTTTGCAGAAACGATCAATGATTGTAAAAATAGCGGTGTTACATGATGCAGAGGGATGCCCGTTGATGAAATCCAATGAGATCTGGGACCACAGCTGGCCAGGTACACTTAAGGGTCTCAGTAATCCAGCTGGATGTGAACAGGGTGTTAGTTATTTTGTGTTCTGTTTTCAGAACATGCTCCCACATACTCCGCAAATCTTTGGCCAAAGATGGCCACTAAAACAGCCTCTGAGGGAATGTTAGAGTTCTCTGGAACCTGGGATGACAGGTGAATTTGGCTGTGGCTCCCCAATGCAGTAGCTGAGATCTGGTGGAAAGTGGGATGAAAAAACTATAAGGAGTCCCACTATCTGGATCTGGTTTATTTCCCAGGTTATACAGGATGCCATGGGGCTGTGCCATGGGGGAGTCCAAGTCTGAAAACTGACAGGAGAGAGCAAAGCACCAAAATGTTTGCTTTTTTAGAGTTGGTAACACATGCTGATGATGCATGTTTCCAGAGCATGTTTCCTGAGCTCACAGCTTCCTAGCTCGCAGTGTCATTTGATAATAAAGTGTGTGAAATCTTTATTTCAGTATCCAGCACTTGGGTTTTGTTCTTAGCAGCCTTGGAACTTTTCATTCTTCTGGAATTCCCATTTCATTTTCCTATTTTTGTTAAGTAAATAATAACACAGTGGAATATGTCATTTATTTGTAGTTTATCTGTTAAATTTAAGAAACTTTTGTGCGTGGTGCATTTACGTGTGATATGTCCAGTGTTGGGGAGTAACGGAATACATGTACCGCCGTTACGTATTTAGAATACAAAATATGAGTAACTGTATTCCGTTACAGTTACCGTTTAAAAAGGTGGTATTCAGAATACAGTTACTTTGTTGAAATAAATGGATTACACGGCGGTACTTTCCTGTTTCATATTGTCGCGGGTCAGGACTGTTTGGGTTTGTTTGACAGCTACGCTCTGTTGTTCCAGGCGGCAGCGTTACGGTTGCCATGGTTACAGGGTGACGCGCTCTCTCTCTGCGTGTTTCCTGGGTGAGAGAGCGCTTTTTTGTTGTTGTTGTTGTGCTAAGCTAAAAGGCAGAATGCTACAGGCATGGCCCTAAAGAATGTAGCCTCATGGGCAGTGTAGTCCGTGCTGCAGCGAGAATGGACTACCATACACGTTATGTGTCTGTGAGCGAGGGAGGGAGAGAAAGGAAAAGTCCGAGCTGTCACGGAGCAAAAACGGGAGCTGGAAGCATGTAAATATAATAATAACCACTGCAGCCAAGAAGAGTGCCTGACGAGCCCATTTGTAAGTAAGCTATTAAGACTCAACTGTACACTGTGTTCGTGTTTTCCTCCGGAAAAAATAAGTTCCGTTGGAGCAGCCTTTCAACGCCTCTCTCTGTCTCTCGCTAGCAAAGTTGACCCAGACAACAAAGTAAAGCTAGTTTTCAGCTACGAGCCCGACACGGAACCCACCGTATTAGCCAGATGTCCCTTTACTACGGTTCGGAGCCGCGGACCTTCAGTAACAGTAATAAATCACAGCAATAGTACATTCACGTAGTTGTAAACAGCATGATAATATATTAAGTAATCCAAAGTATTCAGAATACGTTACCCTCATTGAGTAACGTAACGGAATACGTTACAGAATACATTTTGGGGCATGTATTCGGTATTCTGTAATGGAATACATTTTAAAAGTAACCTTCCCAACACTGGATGTCTAACATGACATGCTTTGTATTTTGGGGATACATTTGTTCAAGAGCTGACATTCTTTAGCTCTCATCATCTTTTTTCTGGATGGTTGTAGTTCAGTTTGACTGTTTGACCTGCTCTTCAAGGGTAAACACAGGCCACTTAGTTCCTTCAGACCCTGAATTTCTGTAAAAAATAAATAAATAAATAAAAAATAAAAGCAATTCTGAGGGGGAATCAAGCCCCGACCATCTGGTTATGCTTACTTTGCTCAAGCTAAATTGGCCCAGTGTTTCATAAACTTCTTAGACATATTAACTTCCTGTTTTCTGTTTTCTTAATCCCAGAGATGTATTCTGAGGCATTCCAAGAACAAATTCTGTTTCATAGCCATGAATAACGCCCATCCACTCTGGCCAAGGACTGATTGATGAGTGGTGGTCAAATAAATAAACAAAAGTCTCACCACCATGTTGACATAGCCTACAAAGGGTAAATAATACAGACACATTCATTTAAGATTATCCTTCATCTCACTCTCCCTACCATCATCTGTCACACCAATTCTGTTGCTGTCCTCCTTCACTATATCCATGAACCTCAGTTGAGATATTCATTTTTTTCTCCTGCCAGGCAGTTCAGTCTTCAATATGCTTTGGCCACTATATCCATTATTCCTCTTCTGTACATGTCCTAACCATCTCAACTTTGCTTGTCTGACTTTGTCTCCAAAATGCTCAATATGTATAGTCATCTGTTGTACTCATTTTCCAATTTTGTCTATGTCAGTTAAAACATCTTCGGGTATACCACATCCTGCTCGGCATCCTTTCTGTTTCTTACTGCCACAGTCTCCAAACCAGACATTATAACAGGTCCTTTTCTATCTTGCTGCTGTTCTTCTTTCACAAATCACCCTGATACTTCTCTTCTTCACCTCTCTAGTGAACTGATCATTGTGTTGGATGGTTAACCCTATGCATTTAAACTCATCTACCTTCACTTTCTCTATTCCTTGCATGTTCACCTTTCCACCTCTGATTTGATCTTACTTCTGTTGACTTTCATTCCTCTCCAGTGCATATCTCCACTTCTCCAGACTCGCTTCCCTGCTCCCTACTCACACAACAGATCATAATTTCATCTGCATCATAGTCCAACATCATAGTTCACTCCTGCCTAACCTCATCTGTCAAACTATCCATCACCATCACAATCAAAATGGGCAGATCCCTGATGTGATTCTGTATACATTTCCATCAACACTCCCAAAGCAAACATTTCTTTGGTAGTGCTCTTTCTGGACATGAAGCCATACTGCTGATCAATGATCATCACCTCTCTTTGTAACCTAGCTTCAACAACTTTTCCTATATCTTCATGGCATGGCTTATCACCTTCATGCCCCTATGGTTACTACAATCCCGCACATTAACCTTGTTCTTGAAAATTGGTAACGGTACACTTCTTCTCCATCCCTCAGCCTTAGTCTCACTCTCCAAGACTGTGATAAACAAGTTTATCCAAAAGTCCACTACTCTCACTTTTAGACATCTTCATACCTCCACAGGTACGCCAACTAAACCAACTCCCTTTCCAGTCTTCATCCTCTTTATAGCTTCCCCTATTTCCTTACTGCTAATCCTTTGCACTTCCCAATTTAGTGTCTTTCATTCATCCTCCCCGCTCATTTCCTATATTTATCAGCTCGTCAAAGTATACGCTCTCTTATTTTGTTTGCTCTTATTCATGTCTATCCTTAATCACCAACATTCTGCACATCCTTTCCAGCTCGATCTCTCTGCCTAGCCAATCAGTACAAGTGCTTTTCTTCTTACTTCTTGTCTTCACTCACTTCCTCTTCTTGATGTTAAAAGTCATCCTACAGACTATCATTTTATGCTTCCTAGCTGCATTCTCTCCTGCCTCCATCTTGCAGCCTCCTATGTCTTTCAGATTGTACTTTTTTGTAGTCCTCCTGTATACGTCCAATATACATCACCCTATAGTCCTTTTTCTTGAAGTCCATGTTTGCCACAGCCATTTCTATCTTTTTTGGGGATCCACATCTCAGCACCTTTGAACCCTAGAAGTTTGTTATATAAAACCACCAGTATATTATCATTTTAGTGAGACTGTTTGTGACTGCATTATTGCATCTTACAAGTTCAACTTTATTACATTTTATTAGAAGTTAATTCTGAAATTATCCTTAAAAATTAGCTGTATATAAATATTAATTTATCCATAATTAAATCTAATAGCTCTCCTGAGTGAATGGAAAGGCCATGACAGTTTTTAATTTCAGTATAATAATGTGTGAATTCTAAGAAATGTGTTGAAATGAGTAAGAAGGGGGGTAATCAAGTATGAGTCTGCCATATAGCTCAAAACCACAGTTATGTGATCAGTGCCAGAAACAAACATACAAAAACCCAATAATAGTTATCTGAATATTATAATTATTCAGATATGTACATGATGAATCCCACCCATAAAAAATAAAGCCACAGTGTGGTGATTTTTACAGAAAGGCATGCAGACATGGCCACCACCACCCCATTTTAATTGTGCATACAGCACTACAGCAAGGGTGCATTTTACACATTATTAATCATTTAAAATGAACCTAGGCAACTTCTCTTTTTTATTAGGCCTGACTTAGTAAGAACTGCAGTCCCCTCTCCAACATCGTCAAGGCATTCCTTGCTAATGTACTAAAGGAGTTATTAACAACTTTTCACATTCCATTCTCTACTTCACAGGTTGGCCAAGGTGGTGAGGAAGAGGAAAATCATCTGTCACAATGACAAATCACTGAAGCTTGTGTACTTGGAGATACAAGCTGTGTTTCCACACAGAGGATAGGAACTGATCTCAGAGCAGTGAAAGCAGAGCAAGTGGTAGCTTACCATGCACATTTACCATCAAAGACCAGAGGTTCATCCACAATGTGCATGCACAAACCACCAGAAAAAAGCTGCTGGCTTTACCTATGCTCATTGCTTGTCCTAAAGAAAGGTTACAACTTCAACTACTGTTTCCTTAATTCATACGGTCTGGTAATGAAAAAAATCCACATTGTGGACAAGTTGTTGCAGTGGCAGTTCAGTTTAGTTATTCAGTTAGCAGTAGTTTCTGCAGCAATCATGGTAACCACTATGTGGGGTGTGGTTTGTGGCTCAGCTGCAGGGGAGGGGTGGAGCAGTGGGTTTAGGGTGTGATGTCAGGGGAGGCTGGTCATGGCTTCACTATTTTAGTAGGTTGCCGGGACCCGCCAGTTCTGTGTGGTGTGGAGCAATGAACGTGACTGGAAAGCTGCTCTCATAAAAGCAAAGGAAAACAGTGCAAATAAATATCGCTTCACTTGCAATGCTGTGTGCTTCAGGTCCTTCTTGTTACACGGCATTGCTGAGGACAGTAAGTAGATGGCCTATGCAGGTCAGATTTTGGGAAATGCCTTTCATGTCTTTTTGAAACAAAAAAAAGTCATAATAACTTAGCTTATGCAGACAAATTTAAAGCATGACTCTACTTGAATATTTCAGAACAAATGGCAGTGTGTTGAGGCTATTCTGTGCTCACAGTTAACTGTCCTAGGGTGTGGTGTACTCAGGAAAAAAAATGTCTGCTGTTTGTCTCCTGCTTTGCCTCTTCAATCTCAGATATTTTTCTACATGGCTACATTTTCTATGAGTTTTTGGATTGTGTTTTAAAGAAACTTTAAAAACAGCCTGTAAATGTAGGCCCAGGGTACACAACAAATCAAACAGGCCCATACTAGGTTTACTAATTGTACAAATTGTACACTTGTTGTACTCTTTAAAACTGTAAATGGGCATTCTTGCACATTTTAGTTTATAACCTCTGGACATAGTATGTGTGAGTGCAAATATATTTGTATTAATTTATTGTTAAATGTTTTTTTTTTTTTTTTAAATGGAATAGTTAAATGACTTGAGCCCAATGTCCCATGTCAAAGGTCGACTGCCTGTGCAGTCCATGCACTCCGGTGCAGACCCCAGACATTATTTTGAATTGGAAGACCAGTGGTAAAGGGTCACAGGGTCATCTTTCAACCTGCTCACATTAGCTGTCAGCATCCTCTATTGGACATATGTACCATATCCATATGTTCATCCTGTTCACATCGAATGATGAGATTTTCTGCATACAATTGTTTAAATGTCAAAAGTTTTTTCTTCATAACAGTTCAACCCTTTATTGACATCATTGAGTTACTGAGAATTCACTGTCTGAGGGTAAATACAACAGTGCATGCAGACAAAAAAATTATGTATAACTGAAAGAGGAATACATTTTTCGTCAAATACAGTGATAATTTCGATTGATGATTATGTTTCTATTGCTTTAGAAAGAGCAACTCTATTTGTAATTGTTAAGCAATTTGAATTAGGCATGTTACCAAGTGTAATTCAAAGGGAAACCTAGGCCTGACTTTTACCATTCTTTTGTGACTTTGTGTTTACATCCTTGTTCATCTTTTTTTTTTTTAATACGTGTTATGCACAGTTGGATTAACAATTAACAATGCTTTACTGGGACTCTGATACAATATATTGGCACAACAGGGACCGACACACGCCATGTCTCCTTACTGTCTGGTAAATTTACATAAATAGCCCAGCTTTGTAGAAGACGGGCCTCTTCAGTCCATCAGTAGGTTAAAGTTATAACCAATAAAATGAGCAGGAACAAATAATTACAGCGGAGTATAATCCCACTTGCATTATGACAAGACACCAGTTTATCTGTGGAGAAAAAAGCACAAGAACATCATGATGATGTTATTTCACAAAGAATCTTTCGCCTTTAGTTTACGTGTGTGTGTGTACTGTTAGATGTTTCTCTTTGTTTTTGTCCTTTCATTTTTCCAATAAAAAAATATTTAATCGTCCTGCTATGTGGTGTATGATTACACAGTAAGTTTAATTGTGGAGGTGTATCAGTATTATTCACCCTTGTGTGATCTATGCTCAGAGAAGTGATGACTGACCCTCCTCTCCTCCCACTTAGACCTCCAAAACTTAGGTGAAACACAAGGGGAGCAAGACAGAATAAAACTCTCCTCCACAAGCTAAACGCCTTCCTAACAAAACCTGATGTAATGCCTCCTACTACAGATAACTACAGTAATGGTTAAAAAAATGTACACTCTCTATCTTCTAAGGTTTTACATATTAAGATATAATGAAAAAGTATCTAGTCCTTACAGGATGTTAAAATTGGGAAAATAGAAACTGAGAGAAAGAATGTAGTACATATTAGTGTCATTATTTAACAAAAACTAAGACAAAATGCAAAAAAAGACTATGAAAAACTAAGAATGACACATTTTTCAATAGCTTCCAGAACCAACTTTAGAAGCAATAATTTGAAGTGATCATTTTCTATTTGACTTTATAAGCCTCTCACATTGTTGTGGATGAATTTTGGCGCACTTTTCTTTACAGTCTCGCTTCAGTTCATTAGGGTTCGTTTTTTAGAATAAGCAGAGATGAAAAAATACAGAAATTTTTACCTAAGTGGAAGTACAATGCAAAGAAAAAACGTAGATATTTCAAGGACATTAGCTGTAACTTTAGCTAGCAGACAAACTGTGCACATAAATAGTTTGTGTGTTTGCTGATATTTGTGAAGCTTATAAAAACTTTTGAAATTACCTGCCACTTAAAAAAGCATTAAAATCTTTATGCTCTCTCCTCTTCTCTAGTGCTCTACAGTGCTACAATTCATGACATCTACACCCAAAGTGCAATAAAATCATTCTGGCCCGATTTAACCCCCTGAGTACAGTGCTGTAAATGATGCTTAAATTATATTTTTTGGACTTTTCATGTCTTTGTATTTGACAAGCTCTTGTGATAAACACACCAATATAGCTGGCTCAATATTGTCCCCTCCATTTAAGCACAAAATAAGTTTTGGTTCGCAGGGCAGGGAAGTAAAAACTTCCCTCAAACGTGTTGAACCTTAAATGAAAACTAAAGTAAAAATCCAGATATTTCTGAAACAATGTAAAATTTTGTCAGAAAAATTAATATTCAAGTAATGTACCGATATCTGGAAACAGTTATCATACAGTACAATACAGTACAGTATTTGTACTTCATCACTTCCCAACTCTAGAGACAAGAGACTTTCTCCTAACAACCTTTCCAAACATGCCATACTTATTCGGTCTTTTTCTAGTTATAGTGTCATGAACTTTAACATTTATGCTTGTAGAATCTGAGATCTACCTGCTGAGTTTTTGGAATTTCTCTCAATTTACTGAGATATCGATTCCTGGTGTGCTTGGCAACTGTCTTTAATGTTTTCCACTGGTTAATAATTGAAGGACTTAAATTCTTGGGAAATAGCCCTATATCCCAGCAACAATTGTTACTTCTAAGAGATGGCTGATGTATTTTCCTCAAATCCTCCAGACCAGCAAACTGGCAACATTTCAGCTTTTATACGCGTTCACACTTGGTGGTGACCAGTTAATCAAATGGATCTGAGTAGCAACACCTGACTGTAGATCACCCTCTTTATTCCTACAGAAGCACTTACTTTTTCAGAGACGGCTTCATTTTTTTTTAAGTAAATAATGACACTGTGGAATGTGTAATTTTTTTTACTTCATCTGAGGTTATATTTAAGATTCATTTTAAACCTGCCTAATTTAAGGAAAGTATACTTTCATTTAGACTATATATAGAGTGATCTTTATATATGTGTCATGCATGTATGTGTGTGGGTGTTTGTGTATCCAACCTGACACGCTTTGGACTTTTGGGATAAATTTGCTCCAGAGCTGACATTCTTTGGCTTTCATCATTGTCTTTTCTTCTGGATGTTTATAATTCAGTGTGACATACTTCTGCTCTTCAACAGTAAACACGGGCCACTTAGCTCCCTCAAGGCCTGGATTTCTGAAACAGACAATAAATCAGTTCTAAGAATCATCAGGGTCTTCACACTACTTGAGTGAGTGTCTGACCATCTGGTTATGCTTACCCTGTACGAGCAAAGTTGGCCCAGTGTTTCATAAACTTCTTGGTCATATTAACTTCCTCCTTTGTGTATCCCAGAGATGCATTCAGAGGCATTCCGAATACAAATTCTATCTCATACCCATGCATAGCACCCATCCACTCTGGCCAGGGATTGATTGATGAATGGTGATCAAATAAATATACAAAAGGCTTACCACCATGTTGAGAGAGCCTGCAAAGTGTAAATAACAGAGAGATAATATTATATTACAATAGGTTAGCTCAAGATGGATGAAACATAACAGAAAAATAAATAAAGTGGTTCATACAAACTGAGGAAAAAACACAAAAAAATGCAGAAACATTGTTAGTGTTGGTAATTGACATTTTTATACAGGTTTGCAGTTTTCAACTATTAGTATGGTGGCATTTCTTTAAACCAGCTCTATTTGTCAGTGTTTTGTCAGGATTTGTTTGCAATAATCGCAAGAACATAAGAGTTGAGTCTTGTTCTTGCTCTTAGTCTCTAGATGTTGTGAGAATTGCGGTTTGTTGCAGCAGCTTCCACAGTTAAGTGTGTTTTGCGGTTTTATTCTTAGTTTCTTTATAGTTGTGGATAATTTTGTCTTTTTTTTTCAGATTTCAGTTTTTACAAACCATGGACCTAAGTCGTCTTTTTTGTAATTTTATGGTCCTCACTGTCTTTTTTACGTTTGTCGTGATGAGGGGTAACTCTGAGTGGAATGGCTCTGTGTTTCTATACACTCAGGACCTGGCACTCTCACACTCGGGACATGGCACTTTAAAAAACATAACACTGCTGCCTGTAGCCAGACCGGTCATCCTGCAGGAACTCAAAAGGTGACGTAATGGGTGCCAGGCCAGAGTAAGGATATAATCGAGGTGAAGGAAACATAAACCCTCCTTTCCACCGGTCATCATAGGGAATGTGAGGTCTCTGACTAAAAAAGTGGATAACTGGTAAAGCATCAGAGTAATCGGCAGTATCGGGAGTGCAGTGTATTATGCTTTGCAAAGGTACCTGGACCACACCACCACAGTATCCGACTTTTTCATAGTTTGGCTGACAAAGACGCCAAGCTGAGCAATAAGAAGAAAAGATGGAGAGATTGCAGTGTTTGTTAATAAATGGTGATCCAATACAGGACATGTTATTTTGAAGGAATCTCTCTGCTTGCCAGACATTGCACTTTTAGCTTCCAGTACTGTTCATATTATCTACGATGATGGGTCAGCAGCATGTGACATCACACACGGGACTTTCACTGACCTAAAGCATAGACCCCCAGAGCCTTTCATCACTATCACTGGCGGTTTCAACCATATCTGTCTAGCCTCCACTCTGCCAACTTTACAGCAGTATCTGGTCCGCAAAACATGGGAAAATAAAACTTTGGATCTTCTGCACGCAAACATGCAGGATGTATACAAAGCCACTGCCCTCGCCAACTATGTAGATCAGACCACAACCAGGTCCTGTTAACACCTCAGTATATTCTTGCAGTTCTAAGACTTCCTGTTGCCACCAAGTCTGTGAGAAGAAGTCTGGAGTCAGGAAGCCAGTGAGACTACATACTGGGACATGCTGAATGAAAAGTAGAGGATCTTCAGGTCTAGGAACAAGGACAAGTTGAGAAACCTACACCATGACCTAAAGGCAGGGCTGAGAAAGTGTAAAGATACCTACAGAGAGAAGCTGGAAACCAAACTCCAGTTGAATAATTTCAAACAATTGTAGACAGGGATGCAGCTGATCACTGGCCTCAATCAAAGAGATCAACAGCAGCAGGAGGGCAGCATGGATACAGTCAATGAGCTACATGTCTGCCACATCTTCTTTTTGTCACTCATAACTATGTCTGGTTGGCTGGCCAGCAGCTGCTTGTCAATGTGGAAGTCAAAGTCCCAAAGGACCTCGGCCATGTTTTTCTCCATCATGTTTACCGCCATCGGCATTGTCTCCCATCTGTAGTTGGGAACTCCTAATCCAAATACAGCACAAATGTTCCTCTATAATATAATATAATATAACATCCACTTGGTCACTGTCCCAGTTTGCAGCTTACATCCTGCTACTATGTAGTGGACTGTCTCTGGGGCACCATTGGACAACCTGCAACTTGGGTCCTATTGGCTGTGGTGAATCCAGTACTTAGGTCTTGTTCTTGTGCTGGCATGATCAGAGTCTCTGGGTTGTCCATTAAGCTAGCTTTTTCTAGCCACTGTGGGTGGAACCCTTCATGGACTGTGTGGAGTTTTTGTGTCTTGACATCAGTCTTATCTATCTTCTTCTGTGGCCACCTTTTTATTTCAGTGTGCTGTCTGACCTGGCGCATATGGATTGATACTTTAGATCTTATTCTTACCATTGTGTAAAAGAAAAAGAAATCAGTTTTAATATTACCTTGATTCTCCCCAATATTGATTTTTTAAGCACATATGTTGTAAAGTGGAGTGATGGAAAATACATGGAAAAACATTCCTGATATATCCATAACCATTTTTCTTGTGCTTACCAGAAAAAGTCTCATAACAAATATTCACACACAATCTCACCATTGCAGCACCTTTTCTTTTTTCAACAGAGGCTATTTTTATTTTGGAGGATAAAGTCAATATTTAAATGTATTCATTGCTTTACTACTGTTACTGTAAGATACTACTATACCATAGTATCTTGAATGAATCTCACCTTGTTTGATTTAGGATGCCACTGTATGTTCTTAAAAAACAACTATCAATACAATTCTGAGACTTTAATTAGTCATTTTTGAGTTTATTAACTGTGACTAAAAAAATGATCAATAAGAATTGCTCATTACCTGTGAACAAAGTCGAGCACTGGACAAATGAACATTTGATCTCCAACAAGACTACATAGAGAGTCACGGTTTTTCACCCTGTTGTCCTCATCTATCCAGTCCGTGTAATGGAAAATGGCTGCATCTCTCGTGACATCACTTGCAGTATCCATTGCAAGCGTCACTCCTGCCAAGAATTCGTTTCTAGTGATGAGACTCTGACCGGTGATATTAAATCCGGGGACTGCATAAACAACAAAATATGTCCCTTCATCCTTATTTAAGCCAAACATCACATCTTTCTTTGCAAAGTTACCAGTACTTAGAAGTACCTGCAGAAGGAAGAGAGAAGGTTGTTTAGTGGTTTTTGTGATATTGTGTGTATATATATATATATATATCTATATAGATATATATATATATATATATATATATATATATATAAATACAGGGCATAATAAAAATTATGAGGTCATTTGTAGGTCCCTCTATTAAAGGAGAAGTTTTGTCAGTTTGCTAGTCTGGAGCATTCAAGTATGTGTTGACAGAAAACATATTAGCCATGATTACAAGGAATCAACTGTTTCTGCCCATCAGTCTGGGAAGGCCATTTCCAAACAATGTGATGTCCATGAGTCTTAAGTGATCCGAGATTAGACCACATAATGATCAGAGAAATTATAAAAAGCCAGATAGCTACAACAGTCCTCAGCTAGCATATTAAATACTAAAATTCATGACAGTACAACTGAAATTCTCTCTCAAAAATGAACATGACAGCCTGGCTTAGGTTGCAAAATTGCAACTGAAGAAGTCATAGAACTTCTGGAACAATGTCCTTTAGACAGACAGGACCAATGTGGAGATGGGGTTGTGATAGTAGACTCAAATGTGAAGCAGTCTCCCTAACAGCTTAACCTTAGGCAAAACTGGGTCATGCAACAGGACAATTAACCCAGGCACACCAGCAAATCTACAACAGAATGAAAAAAAAAGTCCAGACCAAGTGTTTGTGGTGGGATGTCAAGAGACTTGTGCATAAGCAAATGTCCATTAACCTCAATGAACTGAAGCAACATTGTAAAGAAGAGTGGGCCAAAAGTGATGAAGAGTGATGAAGTCGTACATAAAGCAGTTACGTCAAGTTATTTCTGTGGAAAATGGTTCTACAAGCTACTGAATCACAGTGTATACTTTTTTTAAAATATTTTTTTTCCACACACTGCTTCTTTAACTTGGTTTTTAATAACTAAAAAATCACTCGGTGCAAGATGCCATGTACTGTAGTTCATCTAAGGTTGTATTTTATTTATTTTAAAATCTGGTAAAAACCAGATAATTGTGATTTTTATTCATATAGAACCTTAGAATTAAAGAGGGTATACTTCCCTTTGATTGTATAAACAAAACTTTGTCTTTTTTTTTTTTTTTTTTTTTTTTTTTTTTTACAACATGTGGACTGGTTGCATGCAACTTTTTCCTTAAACCGGTGTTTCCCAACCTTTTGGAGCCACGGCACATATTTCACATTATAAAAATCACACGGCACACCACCAAACAAAAATGTCACAGAAAGCACATTGATATTTTTTCCTGCGCACCAAATATAGGAGAATTGGCTAATCTGGGTTGGAATTTTTTCCAGGATCTAGGTCAGATTGATTACTTTTTCTTTTCAAATATTTATCTATTGCTATTATGTGCTGCATTGTCTCACTCACAGTATGACTATTGTGTCATTTATTCTTCGTCTTCTACTATTTTACTGTCAGTTGGCAACCAATTTAATTAGAGCAGATAGTTGTATTGCCCTCTATTTGAAGAGAATGTAATTGTTCTGCCCGTTACTCAGGTGGAACCAAATAATCATCCACGGCACACCTGATCATTTCTCACAGCACATCCATGTGCCACGGCACAGTAGTTGGGAAACACTGCCCTAAACCCATCATAACTGAACTTATTTTAAGTATGAATTGCACTTATTGGAGATGCTTGATGTAGCAAAAAAATATTTCTTAAAGAAAGTCAACAAAATGCCAAATATGGGTACTCACGTCAACTGCATCTGGTAAGAAGTTCCCATCAACATGAGGCATAAAGGGAAGACTTATTAGTGATGGTTGAGTGAGAACCTCAAATTGCTTGGTTAAGATTTTTTGAGGATCAGCCTGCTGCAGACAAGCTTCTAGACGAGCTGCAGGAGATGAGGGACAATCCACCAGTTTTGCCAGCATAAGAGACCTAAATATTGAAAAAGAAAAAAAAATAAGGAAGAACTCATAGAACCAAACTTTTATACCTGGCTTTAATTACGTAGATCAATGCAATATGATCTCATAGACAGTATGAAAGACAAATGTAGATTTTGGAACTGAATATTGAAGTCAAAAATCATGTTTTTTTTGTAGTAGATAAATATATATAACTGAATGAAAATATATATTCACACACACACACATTATTATTTATTTATTTTTACTGTGATCAAAGCCTTTTTTGACAAAAATTAATATATGTTTTTATCTATTACAAAGCCACAGTGTTCTTGTTAGTATGTTAATCTGATTGCTAAGAATTGTTAAAACTAAAGGTGTCTGTATACAGACAGACTACTGTGTGTAAGTATCTTCAAATTTGGCAGATACTTGTAAACTTAGCTGCAGCCTGGGACAACAGCCAAGCCCTCACTCTAGTAGGATATTTTTAACTGTGTGGGATCACCACAGTCATTGACCCGAAGCACAAAACTAAACACCTCGATACCTGGTTAGTATAAAACTGCAATGAAAAACACCATTGGTGTGCTAGCCAACACTTCAAAATTAGCTATAGCCACTGCTGTGTATTCTTTTTTACACTAAACTCTGGATGGTAGTATCAGTAATAATATCAGAATATCTGGATGTATTAATATTTGTAAGCAATATCAGTTTCAATATTGGTATTGATCAAATCCTAACGATACCTATATGGACAGAGGATGAATGAAAATGTCGACCTACTGTTGGAGCTAAAGGCAAAGTCATCAGGTTTCAGCCTCTGGAAATCTTCAGACTTTTTAATACACTTGTCATTTTGTCAGTCTAGATACAAGGGTTAAGTCAACCAAGTTGGCTCAAGGCAAAGATGATAAAAAAAAATGTACACTACCTGTCCCAGGCCTCAGTCTGACTAATTGTGGCCCAGTATGCATTGGGGGAGCCACTCTGCATCACAGCCCTTTGAAAAAGATCCTGGCTGCCCGGCGAGAGCAGCTGGAAGCCAACAGATGCAGACCCAGCACTTTCTCCGAACAGAGTAACCTGGAAACAATACCAAATTAAAATTGTTTCAACATGTGAAAAACTTTTCTAGAATTAAGGCATTTACCTTCGAAGGATCACCACCAAAAGCTGCAATATTATTTGCAACCCATTTAAGAGCCAAGCGCTGGTCCAAAAGGCCTGCATTACCCTGGATATTTGTGTTGTCGGGAAGAGACAGGAAACCAAACGCTCCCAATCTGTTATTGATGACCACAACAATAAGGCATACTGACGATGTATGACTGAAGCTAAATCACAATATCGCTTACTCTTATTATTCTAAAAAAAATATCACCCATATTTGTCATACTCGATTTTATTTTCTTGTATAAAAGTGTAGAGTTTCTAGTTACATATAATAACTATATTTAATTACTATTAGTATTTATTACCTCTTACCTGTAATTCATTGATACCACAACAACACTTTCAGATTTACTCAGGAAACGGCCATCGTAAATGTCCAGTGATGATGTTCCTGAGATGAACGCACCACCATGAATCCAGACAAAGACAGGGGCAAGTGGTGCAGGCTGCGTTTTGTTGAAACGTGGCGACCAGACATTTAGGTACAGACAGTCCTCACTCAGAGGAGTGTTTGGGTTCCACATTTCTATACCCTTGAACCCTGGAAAGAATTTTGTTAGATAACAGCAGTAGTATAATTATATAATTTTAAAGAGCCTGATTGGGACAACATTACTGCAATCTACAAGTTCAAATGAATTTATTCATTGGTCCATTTCATTTTATTAGCTTGAAGAAAAATTAACTTGAATTTATCATTAATGTACTGTGTACAGTTGTATGGTTGTTTTTACCTAGAATGAGAATCACTGACAACAACCTGATAACAGTGAGTTAGGTTCATTTCTATCTCCGATGTCATATCTAAATGAAGTGAGTGTGCTTATTACATTGACATATGTCTGGTATCCGTTGCAGTAGTCCAACAATCTCCGACAGGTGGCTGCATCTATAAATACAGCCAGCCCAACTGCAGTAATTCTCTTGAGTGAGAGGAAAGGCTTTTGAAAAATTTGACTTGTGTATTTGTGTTAAGGAATATATGAAAGTGTAATGTGTAAGAGACACATTCTTTATCAGTCTAGAAAACAATAATACAAAACAATTTGCTTAACATTTATGGTTCATGTCCAAGATTTACTTTTGCAGTTAAAAAAAAGTGTTTAGTTGGGAAAGGGAAGGCGTACACTACGGATGAGATCGTGTTTCCTAACTGCCACTCACCACTAAAACATTACTCTGAAATGAATACAGTGAAAAAAAACTCTGCATCACAAAACTGTCCGAGAGCAAAATGCTACCGTTTATAAACCAGCATTTAGGTAACATAAAATGGTTTTTCAAAAACGATCTAAAGTGGATTGCAATCCTAACTCTCTCTCTCTACATGCATTTTTCACCACATGACAAAAAAAATGAAGATTACTTATCAGTCAAACAAGTGATGAGTTAGTGCCATGATAAATATTTTTCTTCTTATTTACCCTCAAATGCAGGTTTTATTTTTAAATAAATTATAAAATAATATTATTCATTTATTTATAGTAATGTAACTCTTTTCTCTGGTAAAACATAAAACATGTGTACATAACATATAAATAACAGTAATGTGAAATATGTTGAAAATATTTATTTAAAACTATGTTTGGATTTTGTTTAGTCCTTTGAATATTTCATATTATGTAGTGGCTATATGTATGTAAGTGTACAGATATGCACTGTCCATTATACAGTCTGTGCATGCATTGTGCCCAGTTGTGTTAATGTGAGTCCTACCAGGAAAGGCTGTATCAGGCATTTGGTAGCAGGAATTTGGAAATTTGGTAGCATCCTTCACACCATCCCATTTCTCTACTGGCTCTGGCGCTCTGAATCTTAATTTCCCAACAGGTGATTTTCCATAGGGAATTCCAAGAAAGGCTCTAACATCCGAACCCAGCCCAGAAAGCAATTTCCCTTGAATTTTCCCATCGCTTGTACTGATCACAAGGTCATCTTGAGTGCCAAGTGATAATATCAGAAAATTAAGCAATATAACAAGAAGTACACACTGAGAGTTTGCAGCCATGGAAAATCCTGAGGATAGAAAAATAAAGGCATATTACATTCAAGTATTTCACATACATACAAACAAATGCTAATACAAAAACTGATCTTGCCAGAACACTACAATATGGCCCTAACTTTAACTTTGAACTTTTTAAGTGCAATAAGCATTGTAGTATAAGTAAGACTTTGTAGACACTAAGATAAAAACAAACAAACAAACAAACATATGCAGATAAACACACCAGCATTCCGGATACTATTGAAAGTCAATCAAGCATTCCTCTGTTAACTAAAATAGCTTGTCTGCAGGTCATAGAAAGTTTAGGGTGGGTCGATGTGTGTGGATATATTGCAGAGAGACCGTGGGTGTGTATGTGCGTGTGTGTGTGCGTGTGTGAAAGAGAGAGAGAAAGAGAGGGAGCGCGAGAAAGAGAGGATCATTCCCGCTATCAGAATGTCACTTTAAAAGCGTCTTTAATCCTCGGATATTCACAAATACTGAAGCTGTTGGCGAGTATAAAAACTGCAAGTAACTGCACGCACGCAGATCATGTGTGAAGCCGCCTTACTTTGAAAAGGCACAGACTAAGCGAGGTTAGAGTGAAAATCGCGCACAGCTGGTTCGATGCGCGCACTGGGGACACAAGCGCTCATGCAGAGATTATTATAAATGACTGCAAGAATTAAATCCGCCAGTGCCAGTTTATAAAAGCTTTAGTGATGTCTTACCTTGTCAGCTAGCAGTTTGTGTCTGTCTGGAGTGAGTGAGGAGGGCACAGCACTGATGGGATGAAAACATGGACAACCTCTGTCCAGTGTTCCCTGGGCCGGCCCAGTGCACCACCCACTACTACTGCTGCTGTAGATACGCTTATGATTACTTTTATATAATACAACACAGTAATACCTGTCCCTGAATACAATTAATAATGGTAACAGCCAAAAACATTGCCACCCATAATCATAATATGAATGATAATAAAAACTGAGTGAAGAGCAAAATTTTGTGAATAAAGTCTTCAGTTTTATTATCTTTAGAAAATTCATTTTCCTCTTCAAGAAAATGTAAGTTTGATTTGCAGTATTATGATTGTAATGATTTGTGAGTGCTGGTGTGATATTAATGTATAAAATGCACTCTTGCTGTAGCATTGTTATTTTTTATTTATTAATTATTTACAACAATTTATTTACACACACACATATAAATATATGTATATATATATATGTGTGTGTGTATATATATATATATATATATATATATATATATATATATATATATATATATATATACACACACATATGGGCTGTTTCTTTTCATAATGACACAACCCTTTATTTATATCACAATCAGACTCTTTGTATTGTCATTAAACTTCAGATGTTCAACAAAATTAGAAGCAACTCCCTGCTAGCAGCATTTAGAATAAATAGCAAAAAACAAATAAATAGCTAGAAAAAAAACCCAAATAAAATGTAACTGACAAATATACAAAACTAAAGAAATGTCGGTTTATAATGTAAGGTTGCTCTGAAACACTGTCTTTCTCAAGGTTAATACAGTAACGCATGCAGAAAATGGATCTAAGAAACTGTAAATAAGAAAATTAATGCATAATTAAACCTGGAATACATTTTTGTGTAAATATAAACTTTTGGATGTATTGAATGCACTAAAAATGAAATTAAGCCATTGTCTTTTATGACTGTTATGTTACTTTTGCTTTAAAAAAAAGAAAAGAAAACAAATATATCTGTAATTGTTAACAAACCTGAATTAGGTATGGTGCCAAGCATAACCCAGAGGGAAATCCAGCCCTGATAATTATCATTCTGGACATAGATATATATATTTTTTTTAATGAACTCCATGGAAACTTAATTTGATCATTCTATGTAGTCACGCAGAGCCTCCTTAATTCTCATTATACCACTTCCTGTGTCTGTTCCTTGTTTATTTCTCACACTGCTGTCTGCTTATTATCTCTGTCATTTCTTTTTTTTTTTTGGGGGGGGGGGGGCATCTTTGCTTTTCTTTCCCACTCCCGTGGTCAAAGCTAGACAGAAATCTAAACCCCTTTGGAATTTTTAATAGTGTGTAGTTTGAGCACATGTTTGTGTACGCCCCCTGTATACGTGTGTGTGTGTGTGTGTGCATGGTTTCATGTTATTTATAGCATGTTATGTGCAGTTGGATTAACAATAAACAAAGGCTTACTGGGACTCTGATGCAATGTCTTGGCACAACAGACTGAGGCACAGACACAGGCCGCATCTGTGTATGTCAACCTGATTAATAATGCGTTCCCTATCATGGTGCATACTGAAGATTGAAGTTAATTTTAGACATGGAAACATTCAACCCTATACCCTAGGCAAGGATTTGTTTCCTTTTTGTGTCTCTCCATCGGTCTACCACTCACTTTTAAAGCCTCTTGCTCTTTCAGTATGCCAACCAGCTGTAGCCATGGACATCAGCTTAGGAGAAAGGGAGCCATGGGAGTTCTGGCTTTTTAGAGTTATGTACAACTTAGCAGGAGGGTTTGATAGATATGCGGACAGTGACAGAAAAATGCAGAAAAATGAAGCAGAACCATTTGTTTTAGAAACAGCACAGCAGTATTCACTACAAATGCATATTTAATCAAGAATTAGGTTGCCAGGATCCAAGTGAGCATCTGGTGTTTTTCCATTGCCTTTCTGTGTTTAGCTCCGTCCACCTTCTTGACAAAACCCTGGTTCCTCACCTGTCATCCACTCACAACGTTCAGCAAGGCTGTATTTAAGATCAGTGCAGTCATCTATTCCAGTTTGTCAGCTGCCTCATGGTGGTAACCAGGCCTCATTGCTTCTTGTTTACATGTTCATGCTCTGTACTTACCTCAGTCTCCTTGTGTCTCCAGTTTCCTCATCAAGTCACTGCTTCACTCCCCTGCAGCTTAATTACCTGGAAGCTGGTCTCCTTGTCAAGATTCTCTGCACCTCTCTGCAACCCACTCCTCAAAATCAAAACCACTCATCACTTTCACCTGCCTACCCTTCTGCCCGTTGTTTCCTCTGGATTCTCAAGAAAACAAGGTTGGAACCGCATTCACTCACTCACCTCTCGGACGCTCACTGGGTTGCCCTCCCCAAAGCCTCACAACCTCTGCCTGCAAGTAAGCCCACAGAATCAGTATTCCTCTCTCCTCCCCTCATTAACTCCTCACTCTCAGAACCTAACTAAACTCTCCCTCTGTTCCAGTGCCTCCACGTCAGAGACTCAACACTGCGTATCCTCTTGTTGTCATTTCTAGTTTCTGTTTTCACAGTGAAGCTTGTTAAAATCTTAACGCTGTTCCATTAGGTGTCTACATTTGAGTCCCCTCCCACGTACTGGCCTCCGGGCCCCCTTGACATAGGTGTGTAAAGGAAGAAATGGAAGATATTTGATAGGACCCTTTGAGTAAATGTTTTCTTTCTCTCATTCCAGTATCATCAAAATAAGCCTGCAGACTGAAATGGAAACCCCACCCCACCTCAAACACAAGTTCATTTCAGCCGTGCCCCTTTAATGTCAGTCTTCTGTTATGAAGCCAGGGATAAGCAGCAAAAAATAAAATAAATAAATAAATGAAAATTAAAAAGAAACAGAAAAAAACCCTATTAAATTCATTTCTGTGTGAAAGCTTGGAGCAAAGAGATAGTAAATATCCAATCACGGTGTCATAGAGAAGGATATTAGTTTATGCCATGCTCTCTGTATCTGTTTCTGTTTTATTTGAATTTGAGCTGTGTGTGTGTGTGCGCGCAAGCATGTGTGTCCACATGTGTACTGAAATATTCAAAGTTTAACTGAGGTACTTTACTCTTGCACTTGGTGATTGTGACGACCCTCTGCACCTTACCTTCCTATCTGTCTGTTTGTTAGGCTGCTGTTTCTTGCAGATCCTGCAGAGGAGGTGAAATCTGTGCAAAATCGGCAGTGGTGGTCAGTGTGGCAGTGCTCCATAAAAACACCTTAGAAGTAGGTTGCTGTGTGTGGCTCCTCCTTTGGATTTTTCTTTTGGATTTTTGATTTTAGTTGCAGTTTGGTTTTTTTTCTTGCACGAAATCACTGTTTTCATCACACCTTCATTCACTCACTCACTTACATCATCGGTGTGGTGTATAGCTCACTGGAATGGGCAAGCAATCCAGGTTCTGAAAGGCTGCAGCAGCCTGGGTTTGGTTTCATCTCAGACTATTTCCTGCATCATTCTCTCTCTCTCCTGTCTGTTCTCTGTGTTTGCTGTCTATTAATAATAGCTAAAAATAGCAAAATAGGACTTCATTAGGTAATTGGTATTAATGCATTGTCAAACATGCAGCCTGCTTGGCAGCAAGTGTCTTTAAACAGCATGACAATGATATTTAATGAAATAAATCACATAAAATATCCCACTTAAGGCAGACAAAAGTTACAGCTTTTAAATTTTAGATTTAAACTAGGTGTGGGACTTGATTAAAAATATTAATCTATTTAATTAGAGGCTTTGTAATTAATTAATCTTGATTAATCGCATTTAATCGCACAAGGAAATTTGTCCCAAAACGCAAATGTTTTTGTTTTTTTTTAAAGGGTTTTAGTCGGCGACAGAATAAATAATAGACATGGACATGAATATTGTAAACTCAAGCTCTTTTAACTTATGGGGAAAAATGTTTAAACTGCATTTCAGTGCAAAACAGAACAACAAAAATAATATCCCTGGCCAAAATTGGGCAGACTTAAAAATAAAATGCTATTTTAAGTACTTTATGTACATTTTGGTACTTTGGTACTTGGTATACATAAATGGTATTTTCTTTAAATAATAATAATAAAAATTTCATAAACTTAAAGTGCAGTTTTTCTTCTTAAAAAAATAACGCAGAAACATAAAAGGTTATTTAACCAGCTTCACCTTTAAACTCTGAGTAACCTTAGCCAACATTATTTTGTACATTAGGCTAAAACAGTGTGATCATCGAACATTTTAGTGCAAAAAATAACAAACCCATTGGACTCACAATACTTCCATGCTTATTTACTCTCCGTCTCTTTCAGCCAGTTACTTTGACAAACTGGCCTGTTCAAATTTTCAGAGCTCATGGCATCTCTCTTTTTTGTTACTATGTGACCTGCAAGTGAGAACAGTCTCTCACATGGGACAGAAGTGGCAGGACTTATCAAATACTTGCGGGCCAGGAGAGACAGCTGTGTGTGGGTCCCTGCTCGACGGGACCACCACTGCAGCAGGCAGTCAGTCTCACTGATGGTGGATTCTGCTCTGTACAAATTCAGCGCCCTGTTACACAGAGCTTCCTCGTCAGAATCAGATTCTGAAGACAATGAAGAGAGGAGGAGGCTCTTTGTCTTTGCTGGCTCCTTTGTGGTGGCATCTTTACACTGTTCCTGCAGCAGGTCCTCAAGGCTGGTCCAAACCTTTTCTAGCGCTCCCCTTGCAAGACACTTTAAATCCTTGAAGCGTGGGTCAAGCACCGTAGCTATCTTGAGTCACTGATAGTTGAGTGTAGCTGTTGACTTACTAATTCTAGTCCTGAACATTTCATCAAATTCGTGCTGCCAACACCTTTTGTTGGTACTTGGACTGCTAGCGCTAACAGCTCCCAGAGTTTCTATGCTCGCTGCAACATGTTTTGCATTTAGATGGTACCGAAAGGTTGAAGTGCTTCGGTAGTATGCAAACTCCTTGTTGCACAGTTTTCACAAAACCACGCTTTTATCAAGGCTTCTGTCAGGTAGTCTTTTGAAATTAAATTTGCCTCCAATCAGTCCTAGCAACACACTTTCTTCTGATTCTTTGTAGCGCTGATGTGTGCATCAGTGTAATCGGTATACCAGGAAATTGTGCATTGACAAAAGTTCCCCTTTGTTTGGAAGCAAAGTGCGATTAAATGCATTATTTATTTATTTTTGTTTATTTATTTACTTTTTTCAAATTCATTAATCATAATTAACACATTAAATTCCCACCCCAAATTTAAACATAGCAAAATATGCCTGAAACATCACCAAAATAACTACTGAAAGACCTGTCTTCACTCTCCTACATCTGCTTCCATGGCACAAGCTTCACTAAGGAGCACAGATTGACGTAAAAGCCATTGAGCTCTGTTAGGGGTGGGAACTTACCTAAGATGGAGGAAGGTAATGAGTGTAATGAAGCTAATTGAGAAATCTAGTAAAAAAAAAAAAAACAGTCTGGGACTCACAGTCAAGTGGAAGATTGAAATTTACAACCTTGGACTTTGGACATTTCGAAATCCACCAAGTATATTTGTTACCAAAACTGAGTGGTGATAATGCTAATGGTGATGTTCTGCTTGTAAAATGGAAAGTACATTGCAGCCTTGTAATGAAGACTGAGTAAATGTTGATGTAACTTAAGAAGTCCAGATAATTTAAGCTTAACTCAGGAGGGAGTCCAAGCCTAATAATACCATATTAAACTATGAGGTTAAACTGTACAACCTTGAAATATGAGAATTTTGAAACAGAACAAATGTTTCTTTCATTATCACCACTCTACAAATGGTGATAATCCACCTATAAACTGGAAAGTAAATAGGAGCCCTCTAATAAAAAGATCATTAACGTAAATGCTGACGTAACTGGACCAGTCCAAAAAAATATCAGTTGAAATTTTTAATACTTGAACCTGAATCAAATTAACAATCGTACCAAAATCACTACCACCAATAATAATACTAATAATACAACACATGATGCCATGATTTAAAGAAACACATGAGAAACAAAGTCATTGTCCAGAAACAAGCTTCAAGTCCAGAAAGAGTTACAAAGTCATTTCTATGGCTTAACGACTCCATGTTGAGAGCTATTATCTACCAATGGAAAAACCTTGGAACAGTGGTGAAACTCCCCAGGTGTGACTGGCCTATAATTTCTCCAAGAGTGCATCAACAAAAATCTAAAGAACTGCAGACCTCACTTGCCTTGCAGTTAAGGTCAGGGTTCATGATTCAACACTAAGAAAAAAAACAGGCAAAATTGCATCTATGGGAGATTTCAAGACATAACCCAATGATTACCAAAAAGAACACAAAGCCTCATGTCACATTTGCCAGAAATCATCTTGGTTATCCCCAAGACTTTGGGGAAATACTCTGTGGACTGACAAGACAAAAAGTGTACTTTTTGAAAGGTTTGTGTCTTGTTACATCTGGCATAAAACCAACACAGCATTTCATAAAAAGATCATATCAACAATCACCAAATGTGGTGGTGGTAATGCAATGAGATGAGGCTGCTTTGTTCAATTTGTGCTTTGTTCTTCACCTAAAAAATATTTTGTTACCTAAACAAAACCAAATAGTAACCACAAATAAAACAAAAATCAAAATGGGAGTGACATGCATTGGTTTTCTAAGGAAAAGGTGTTGTGTGTATCAGTGGCATCATGGTCAGAAGCATGAATGTCAAGAATGTCAATTTTGCACTTTTAATTATTTGTTTGAACTTGTCTAATTTCAGGGTTTAATGATTGTACAATATACATCTTTACTGGCTTAAAAACCAACAACTCTGATCTCAAGTCTACACAAATACATGTCTGCACATAATAATACCTGTTTCTGGGAAAACCATCACATTTCAATCCCAGCGCCAACATACTTAGGTAAGGGGCCTTTCTGATCATATTTCAGCTACTCTGTACCCATTCAATATAATTTTTTATTGTGCAAGTTGCGCTCTGCAACAGCTGCTTGTGGTTGTGGTAAAAAAATTTTATAATGCCAGTGAAAACAGCATATTAAGTGGAGATTAGTTTCCATTTTACTGATGTAACTCTAGATCACTTTTTGATATTATATTTCTGACAGAGGGGAGGTAAAGTCATTGACTACAAACACTTGATGATGCTATGTCCATTCCTCTAAAAGAGACTTTTTGGTCTGCTTGCACTCATGCATGACATAGTGATACTTAGTAATGGGTCATAATCTTGGCTAATGCCCACATCCATATTTGGGTCAGGCTTCACTCTTTGGTGTAAGTCAACAAGGTCCTCATGCCTGTCACAAACAGATTACAAGGGATTTAGCCTATTTATGCTACAGTATGCTGGTGGCTAAAAGGTTACAAAATTGTAAATGCAGCATGACTGCGGGGTAGCCTTTGGTCTAGAGTCCTCTGCGCCTGTTTGTGTGTGGGCTTGTGTACGTGAGGGTGAGGAAGAATAAGAAACAGGATGATAGATTGTAGAGCCATTTCAATGGAGTAAAATTTCATTTGAAATCCTACTTTCAATTCAATCTTAATAAAACACTCAAATGCCTTGCGACCCATTTAGTGTCCCAGTGCACTCATACCTACCCCACACTCACTCACTGTGTCTTTCTGACTACCTCATGTACACACATGTACACACAAAAGGGTCTTATCAGGCTGCTGTGTGTCTGAAGTGTTGTTTTTATATTGCAGTCATATTTCATTTTGGCCTACTTTCTTTAAATTGCCTATGGGGTTTTGTATGGGGAGAGGAACCATCACATTTATATATGAGATAGAAGGGGGAAAAAAACAGAGGTGAGAGAATGTTTATGTTCTTATTCATTTTCTTTGCCTTCTTTTCTTTTTGTGTATGGTGCATGCTTTTCCACATTGTGTTTTATTTCCTTTACCATGCTTTCTATTAGATTCTTTTATGTGTTAAAACACATCTCTGTCTCTCTCCCACTCTCTTTGCCTGCAGCTCCCCAACCTTGGCATGCAAGTGAGGTTTAATTGCTGTTAGGACTCTCCAGGTGACTGGGGAATGATGCATGGGAATGGAGGAGCAAAAAAAGAATGGGAAGATAGTGTACAGTTTATTATGCAGTGTATTGTAAGAATCTTTTAAAGTTCAAGGCCAAGTTAAATCTGGAAACCTGTCAGCGAATTAAAAGAGTTTTTCTTAAGTTTTCTTTTTTTTTCCGCCCCAAAAAGTGGAGCTGGATAGATAAGTAATAATGAGGTAGAAAGTATCTGCTGTCAATTTCAAAATGTGTTTCATAAAAGATATTTTTTCACTGCTATTCATAACATTATTTGAGTAGCACAAAGAGTAATACATTATTGCTCCCTCCTCAAATATTTATTTTCTTTCCTGCTCTTGCATCACAAATTTCCAAATGTTTCCATTTTGTGTGGTAACAAAGAGAAACTCATTGTCAACATAGCTCATGTCCACTGGAGGCTGCAGGTAAAACAGGAAGACTGAATAAGAGATTACAATAAGTCTGTAGTTCACAAGCTGAATTTTTATTATGGGTATGGAACTTTATTAACAGGTCAGCTGGGTGGTTAATTATACTACCAGCATATCCAAGAAATCAATGCTCATTTTACTATTTACTCACTTTATTATTTTGTTACCTTGCACTAATTAGCAGGTGTTCATATGATGCAACAATGCTGTCTATGGATGGAAGTTCTGTCCCATTAAACACCTCACCTAGGTGCCTCATGGACACCCAGTCCTAGGATACCTAGGTATCCAGCAGACATTCTAATAAGGCCCTCTAACATGGCTTCGTTCATTTTACAGTTATAATGACTCGGCTCTGAATACTTTACCGAATTACCTATTTCTAAATTGGTGTTCACATGCGAAGAGTCATCGGGATCAAAGCCAACATCTCTCCCTGAGATTGGTTGTATAATTTATAGACAAAGATCCAGACAGTTATTTTTAACAATAAAAAAGACCTAAAACGAGAACCAACCAACCCCATATATATACATATATATATATATATAGAATCTTAAAAAAAACCCGCTCGCCCCTGCGGGCAGTCTACCCTTCAGGCTTGGGTCCTCTGCCAGAGGCCTGGGAGCTTGAGGGTCCTGCACAGTATCTTAGCTGTTCTTAGGACTGCGCTCTTCTGGACAGAGATCTCCGATGTTGTTCCTGAGATCTGCTGGAGCCACTTGCCTAGCTTGGGACCTAGTGCTCTGATTACCACTGGGACCACTGTTGGTATTTCTCAAGCTTCTTGTGTTCTTTCTTCCTGATATTGCTGTCATTCGGAACCGCTACATCTATCACTACAGCCGTCTTCTTCTGGTTGTCTACCACCACTATGTCCGGTTGGTTAACCACCACCATTTTGTCTGTCTGTGTCTGGAAGTCCCAAAGGATCTTAGCTTGGTCATTCTCCACCACCCTGGGGGGCATCTCCCATTTTGACCTCGGGGCCCCCAGGCCATATTCAGTACAGATGTTTCTGTATACTATGCCAGCCACTTGGTTATGGTGTTCGATGTATGCCCTGCCTGCTAGCATTTTGCACCCGGTGTTATGTGCTGGATTATTTCAGGGGGACAGCCTGCACCTGGGGTCTTGCCTGGTGTGCTAGACCCCAGCCTCTGTGGATCTTGTGCTCAGGGTTTGTTCCGGTGCTGCCTGATTATTGCCTCTGTGCTGTCTTTCAGTTCAACTTTGTCCAGCCACTGGTAGGATTTCTGGATGTCAGCCACTTCGTCTATCTGTCGGTGGTACATAACATGCAGGGGCCTGTCCTTCCATGATCGCTCCTCCTCTTGCTCCTCTTTGTTGGGTTTCTGCTGCCTGAGGTATTCAATAAGCACATGGTCTAACATGTCTTCCTGGCCTTTGCAGTAGCATTTTTGTTGTACCTCATCAATCTGTAGCCATGAGAGCAGTTCCTTCTTCCGAATGTTAGAACACTGAGCTACTAGTTGTTTCGCCATCAATCTGGATGCTGGGTATCGAAGAGTCCATCTGTCCCACATCCTATTTACAGTATGTAACCCCTTCTGCTGGGGTTACTTGAGTAGTAGCATTCCAATAGTGCCCTGTTCTCATCTCTTGCCCACCTGTGCCTTCTTGTGCCAGTAGCCCACTTCTCACACTTCTCATTAGTGCGTTCTGGTTTCTCAACACCTGACGCGGACCTTGCTAATACATGTGACATCTGTAAGCCTGTATGACTTCAGTTTTCTAGTTTTCTGCCTCTTGCTCATATCCGAGGTAGGCTTAGTTAGCATGGAGAGTCTAGCCTAAGGACCCTTACTGGATACAGACACCCTGGTCAGGAGTCGATATATATATATATATATATATATATATATATATATATATATATATTAGGGGTGCAACGATACACAAAATTCACGGTTCGGTTCGGTTCGATACTTTGGTGTCACGGTTCGATATTTTTTCGATACAAAAGAATGTTCATGCTTTTTTAATTTGTCATTTATTAAAATTATAAATATATATTTTAACTCAAAAGTACAGTTTTTAAATTTAATGTTGCTTAAACGACAAAGTAAGAAAAAAATAAATATCTCATGGAAAAATCCCTCATCTTTGGAAAAGAGAGTTTATTACAGAGAAATGGCTCTTTCCAAAATAAAAGCTATACTATACGCTTCTTCTGGGGTATACTCTAAGCAGCATATTAAACATATCAGGTCCCCATAAGGAGAATCATGTGCTAACGGCTGTCTAAATGACACGGGTAAAGTTTGTAGCATGCGTGCTTGTTGTTTTTGTCTGCTTCCACTTGTCTTTGCACTAGGATGATGTCGGAGTAAATGTGCAGTCATATTCATTGTGTTCCCACTGGTGCTGTCAGCGTTAATCTGAAATGACATTAACGCCACAACAAGGCAAATCTCCGTTAACGAGCTACCGCAGATCGCCCCGTGCGTGGGGCTGGACGGCGTCAACACGTTAACGAGCAAACTGCGCTAACGCACTAGTTCCCACCCATGTAATTGAGCATTGCGTGGCACATCCGACATGCTGTTTTACTTTTGTCCATGATGCGCTTACCTTCAGGGTCATACTTCACATGAAGACCAAAATAGTTCCAAAGGCCAGGTCTGAATGAGGGTGGGGGAGGTTCAATTTGCCATGCTGCAATGAGCTAAGCTTCTGTCTTGCTAGCTTCCGCTGCGCTCAGTGGATCTGCGCTCGACAGTGCAGCCTAGGCGGAGTAGTCGAACGCAGATCCACAGCATCGTCAGAAGAAAAGTTGATAAAATAAATTTTGTATTGTTCGATACACATGCGTACCGAACCGAAAGCACTGTATCGAACGGTTCAATATCGATACGAGTATCGTTGCACCCCTAATATATATATATATATATGTATATGTATACTCTACTGTTAGAAATTGCTGGGGGCTGTGTTTCTTCTTGTAGATTGAGAAAGATTAACAAACAGATTGGTGTAAATCTGACCTCTCAGGTAAAAAAGCTATACCACCATGTACAACTCAAATCAATGTTTAGAAGTGAATGAAACATTATATACTCTCAAATCCTGGCTCATCTCTGTGTTAATAAAGTTACTGTTACTTTCAGTCTTTTTTCAGCAGGCTGTGTAGCTGCATGTACCTAATAAAGTCAAGATATTGTAATATTCAGACATATTGTAACACACTTGAAGTCTGTCTGAGTCCCATTAATAGGTGCTTTTTGAGATAGAGTCCGTTCTGTAAAAAGCATTTTGGCTGCCTGTAAAACAAAAGACATCCTTGTTTGCATCATGTTCCTTCCCTTTTTCTGGCACTGAGTTCAGTTAATTTATGCTATTTAGTTTTCATAAAAATACCAGTGTTACTGAGGACCAGAAACATGTGTGGCTCAGTTCCAAACACGGGGGGAGGACTCGGTGAAGAGTTCCAGGACATAGTCACATGTTATGTTTCACTCACAGTAGTGTAAACTTAGAACAGCAACTGTCTTGCAACAAGGAAAAATTAGCTCTTTAACAGTGATTACGCTGAATTTTTGTGCTGTGAATCATTTGCAAGTAGTTACGACAACCAGTTGGTTGCAGAGGTGCTGAACATGCAGCAACATGCAAACGCTGTGCGACCAGTTTTGACACTTGGCCAGCTGATTATACGCTGATTATATTTAAAAGCAAGGTTGTTTTTTAAACTTTTGGCTGGCTTGTGAATCGTTTATCGTTTATTTATTTATATAGCACATTTAATTACAACAGCAACGTTGACCAAGTGAATGTAAGTAAGTAGTTAATATGAGATTCTGTATGTAGACAGCAGCAGATTTGTAATTCTCACCAACTTACCACAGTTAATAACCAATTGCATGTAACTGTCAACTTCACCCGACACAATCGTATGCTGACAGAAGACTTAATCCGTACTATTGCCATATTATCACTGCCTTCTTAATGCACCAAGGTCACGTTGAAGACTGTTGTTAACTGGGAGTGGTTGCAGACCTGGCTGTCTTCAAAGCAACCATTTCAAAGGCGACAAGGTTGCAAGTCCATTGCACATGATTATAGTATTTTTGGTCATGTCATAGTTTCCAATTGCTGTTCTCCCTATCATGACTGTATCATTATGTATCACACACACATTGGGTGCATAATAAGAAATGATTAATCTGATGTTATACAGATTAATCTGATGATATACACAGCCAGACTAACACAGCCAGCAAATTTTATTATTTGATTTCTTATGAGTACATATTTCCTCAGTTTGAACACAATGCAACCACACAGACACATACAGTACCCACACACATACACACAGACATACTTACTCCCACCTGTTCCATGCATTCTCTTTAAATATATTTTGTGAAATTATTTGTAACTCTTCAGGTATTACCAGGTACTTATGGAGTATTGTAGTCACAGCACTTTTTAACACAATAAAAGGTCTGTGCTACATGCCAAAATGCATTTCTTCATTATGTATCTTCATCTCATTCTAAGGAAAAATGGTAAGATTGGAGGACAGTGTCTTCCTGGTGAGGATTTATTTATTTTTTTGTTCTTTCTGAAGAACTGCTGCGTGCATCTCTGCACATATCTACTGTTAAATGCACTAGCTGGCATCTTCCACCTCTTACATGTTTTTTTAACCTTGAAATCATTGCTGTTTGTTGCCTTTTTGTCTGAAAATGAAATTATTGGTCCCACACAACCACACACAGCATCAAAGGTTGTACACCATGGTCAAATAACTATGCATATTCTTGTAATGTTTACCTTACTGGTTAAAGAAAACAAAGCATGAACACACAACACACAAATATAAGAACACTTAATTAATCAATTTTGAATTCACGATTGATTTAGTCTAGGTCTAAAGTTTTTCTCTCATTGCTTGAGGAAACTCTTTGAAAGTCATTTCATATCTTACACCAGTGCAGAATTGATTGGATATTGTCATAATTAACTTGGATTTTTACAAAGGCTTGCCTTGTTGCAAATAAAGCCATCAATATTGTAACCTTCCTGAGCACATTTGCTCCAAATATAAACTCTGCCTAGATCAATACAAAACTTTGAAAAAGTGCTTGTTTTGAGATATTTGAGATAATTAAACAGTGCCAGATAATGAAAAAGCATAGAATGAGACAAAGGCATTGTCAGAGATGGAGAATTGGTTGATCCATTGCAATAAAATGAATGTATATTGTATAAGAATTTGACCCTTTATGTATTGTGTTTACATGCTCTCCTTGTATCTGCATCAGATCTTTCTATGATGTGATGGCTTGTGATGGGTGGGCAACTTGTCTACGGTTTAACTCTCTCCCCATGATAGCCACTCTAGAACATATAAGCCCTTGAGAAAATGAATGGATGGATGGATTCTTTGAGTGTTGAGTTTCTGTTTCACAGTGTTACAGTTTGTCAAAAAAACAACAACAACAACAACAACAAAAAACTAACCCTTCAACTTCTCTTTAAAATTCAATGGAAAGAATTCACATTAAAAAAAACAAACAAAAAAAACAAACAGAAAACATAGCAGTTGGAGAGTTGTGACATATTTGTGTGGCAAAACAAACAAATCAAGAAACAAAAAACTTACTGGACCTTAAAGTAAAACCTTATTTGACCGTGGGGAAGACCCAGTACAACATAAAAGTTGAATCAATTTGAAATAGAAGTTGATGGTTTCTTTTTTATGCAAGGTCCAGACTGAAATTTCAAAGTCACAGCAGGAGTGGTCAGAACAGGACTTCTAGGGTGCAATTTTAAAATAGCAAAAGCATTAGAAGTTGTCCAGAGGTGGACAAGGTCAGAACTTAAAGAGAAGTTGGCCAAATCTAAATTACCATTTGACACATGTACTTTTGCAGAACGGTGGAGTGGAAAGTCCACAAAAATGTTTGGGAACACAGTATGACATTACTCCTAATATGCCATGAAAACTGCAGTTGGACTCACTCCAGTATTGTTTACTGTTTCCTTTGCCGGCTGCTTCAAGAAGCAGTCATTATGTGACATAAAGCAGATTGCACCTCTAGACTGATCATTTTCTGAATCATTCAGCAATATTTGCGTGTGTGCATGCGTGTGTGTAGGTGTGTGTGTGTATGTGTTTGAGTGTGGGTGCATGTGTGCATGTGTGTGTCTGCTATTGTGAATATTTGTGGAGACTTCTCTGTATGGGTACTAGGGTTGTGGTTTGTGTTAAAGAATTGGTCCCATTGGCAACATTGGTACCCTCACTATGAACTAATAGACCTATCAAACAGTCCCCCCAGGTCATACAAGGCTGTATAATTGAGCCATTGAGGATTTTCTACTAACCTGTAACTACTACATTCTCTTACATTCACACACTTATGCACATTCACTGCTGTGGCCCAAAACACACAGCCACTGCAGTTGCTTTGTGGATATGGGCTTTTCTTTACACATACCTTCATCTCAACTGATGATTCTCTATTCAACTTCAAGCTCTTTTACTGTGTTCCTTTTAAACCTTTAACATTTCTCCTTCTATTCTCTCACCTCCAGCTTGGACAATGGTGGTTCTCATTTTTTAAGAAGGGAAAGGGGTGCTCAGCCACCTCAGGAAGCTCTACGCCAGGGTACTTTAAAAGGGATTACATCCATTGGTTACACCTCAGATCCAACAACATATCTGTCATCCTGGTCATAGAACACTGGACCAGTTTTGTGGATATTAGAAGATTTGTTGGAGTTTGCCCAGGCATCTATTTTGGGAATTTGTGTCCCTCGCAATGTCTAATGGAGGGGTTCTTCTGAAGTATGGCGTAAGTGACCTGTTGTTATGAGAGGGGTTAGGTATCTCAGGGTCTTGTTCATCAAAGAGGAAATGAAGGAATGAAAAACTGACAGACAGATTGGTTTGGCATCAGCAGTTATGCAAATGCTGTACATGTCTGCAGTGTGGAAGAGATAGATGAGCATGAAAGCAACACTCATGATTTCAGGTAAATCTAACTATCTGTGGATAGTGACAAAAAGAATAAGATCATGGATAAAACAGTGGAAATGTGCTTCCTACATGGGGTGTCCCTCGTGTGTCCCTTGTTTCCGGGCTGTTCCTTAATTCTTAAGCAATTGAGAGGGGTCAGAGTAGAGCCACTAGTATTCTAGACTGAAAGAAGACACACAATCAAGGTCATTCAAGTATCTGACTAGGATGCCTCCTGAGCACCTCCTAGTTGAGGTGTTTCTGTCATGTCCTTTCTCAGCAAACCTAGGACACACTGGAGAGATTACATCTGCTGGTTGGCTTGGGCTTGGTGTCCCTCAAGAAGAGCTAGAGTTGGGTAGTTGGTGATGGGGGAGTCAAAGCCCTCTGCTTTGACTGATGCCCCCACAACCTGGTGACAGAAAATGGATAGATGGAAACTTCAAGAAATCAAAATATGCAAATGTCTGCTCTATCTTTGTACACTTTCATACAGTGTATCTCAAGAAAGATCAGTTAAACTCTTCTTTCAAATCAAATCAAATCAAATCACTTTTATTGTCACGTCACATGTGCAGGTACACTGGTACAGTACATGAGAGTGAAATTCTTGCTTCACAAGCAACAGAGTTGTACAAAAATACAATAACGTAAAACAAGCAAAATATAAGAATGGCTAAATCTGAAAGTAATAAATATATGTACAATATATAAGAGTATATGCATTACTGGATGTGTATACTAAATATGTTTTTCTACGTGTGTGTGTGTGTGTGTGTGTGTGTATGTGAGTGTGTATATACATATTTTACAAATGAAATAGAGTAAACAATAAAATAAGGGGTTAATTAATAGAAACAATACAAATAAAAAGCATATCTTGAAGCACTTGAAATACAATAATCAGCAATCTTGAAAAGATTATGTTCAAACAGGCACTGATCTCCAGTATTATCAACAGGCTGTGGATGTCTTGGTTGATACATCCCTGCAAAATCATGCTGAAGTTGGGACCAATGCATCTGGACTGGCAGACTGGAGTGGTGGTTCTCTTTTTTTAAGAAGAGGAACCAGAGGGTGTGCAAATAATGCTCATTTTAGGCAACTAACGCATTCCAAAAAAACCCTGATTTATTCAAAATTGTGTGAAATCTTGAGACCTAATCTAAAAAACCTTTCTAAATTAATAATGCACATACATATTTTATGATGTTTGGAGATGCTTTATTTTATTATGTAATGTACATTAATCACTCGTTTGTATTCTTTCTTTTGTCTGCCCATCAATTTAAAAATAAGTACAAGACTGGCAAAAAGGTAGCATGACTTCAGAGATTATGTTCTCTTGATTCAGTTGAGTAGTGCCACAGCAGTTGTGATTGCACGTCACGATTATGCATTCCTGGAACTTTTGTACTGTTGCTATTATTAATTCCTTGCATGAACCTGGATGGCAAATTATTTTGTTATGGGTATAAATCCCTCCTAATTGATTTAATCCTTAACATGTACCATTTTTTTTGCAGTCTATGCTGTCCAAAACAGGCTAAATTGCACCCCACAGTTGTCCCGACCAACCAGAAAAAACTGCTAGTGCGGGAAAATGCATAACCCCCCTCTTCTGTTAGCATAAATGTTGAGAATACTCACCTGAAAGGAGAATGCTCAGCTGAAAGGAGAATACTCAGCTGAAAGGTCAATGTGTATAAGTGTTTTCTATTTTGATTTAGCTTAATTACTCTTCCCCCAGTGTTGTTAATTATAATTAAAAACAAAGATACTAAATGAATTACATTAATAAACAATTACTTAAAATAAGCTCTCAACCAGTTTTTCACAGCAGGCATAAAACTCATTGCACACTTGGTGGCCAGACAAGGCGCACACTCATAGGTACACTGGGAGACAAGAATAGTTTATATGTCACTGATATTCCACTTGGCTTTAGAGACAGCTTTTGCCCACTATGGCACACATACAAAAAAAGGAACTAGGAATATTACAATTTATATATTATTTCCAATTAGCAGGTAATCATTCGTCTTAATTGAATTGACAGAAATTTAAATAGAAGAAATAATTTGCAAATGAAAATATGAACCCCGACTACAATTAAACGTGGATACGAACCATTAAAATTTTACAGTAACCGAACCTAAAATTAAAAAAATAATAATATTTACAGTTGAAAAATTGTGTATACCTATTGTGACGGAGTTACACCTTCCCGGGCCGCAGACAGCTGACCTGAGCGCATACACGCACAACCACCTTTAGATTCTACACTTGTCACGCTGGGTTACCGTGGCTGCGCGTCTTTTAGTCGACCGGGCAGATAAACAGAAAGGGGTGAGAGCTATATTTTGAGCGGCACAGAGGGTGGCCAACATATTTTTTTCCACTTACATTTAATAAAGCCGGTCGCGTAGACTCCCTGTGATCGCCGATTACACGAGTAGTTGGGCAAGCCGATGGTATGGTGTTCCGGGCTTCAAATAGTGGGTTCGCGCACTTGGAAAGGTCACGTGAACTGCATTATTTTTTGTTTATTTTTTTTTATTATGAAACACTAGGCTGTCTGGAAGGGGCCATAAATGTAGGTATATGTATTGTAGGAATACAGCTGGAAATAAGCTGAGCAAAAAAGAGTGTTTTGGGGAAAGAAATGATAAACGAATGATTATTAGCAGGATCTAATGATTTCTGGTAGTGTGGGCTGATTCTGACAATACATAAATAGACAATACACATTTCACTATGTGAAATTGTGTAACCATACCATGGCAGTAATTTAGCTTTAACATGTATTTATGCATCCATGATCCCTATATTGTGTTTTTTGTTGTTATTTTTGTTTTGTTATACTGGAGCTTAAAATAACTACACTACTTTGGGGGAAAAAAATACACTACAGGAAGAAAGCAAGACTCTTCTTTTTTTTTTTTTATAACAACACTGTAATCTTTTGGACTAATTTGGCAAGGAGTGTCCTGATTATGTTGTATATGGTGTTCAGAGACTAATGGATGAACACACATTGAAAATGTCTGAAAGATAGCCATGATATATATTCTATATGGCTTTGAAAGTTTGTTTGTTTGTTGACACAGTTAGGCTTTCTGGCTGTTATTTCTGTAGAAGGAAATTTTGAATTATGCTCTTTTTGTAGTCCAACCATTCAAGATTTACATGAAGAAGCAATTAGTTTGATTTCTTGTCTTGCTGAAATGGGTCACAATTTGTGCCACAGCCGTTTTAAGAAACTTATTGCCAACAAAATTTAGGGCAAGCCAAGACCGGTCCCCCAGAGGATTTGCATCGCAAACTCTGCACACACAGGTAAGTAGACATTGATGGAGGAGCCAGATGTGAGAATCATTCGTTTGTCCGATATTTATCTCAAACCCATTAAACTAATAAAGACGTGAGCCATGTTTTTGTTCGTGTTCATGTTTTTGTCATTTGAAAGTGTTTTCACTAGTTTGCAGGGTACACTTACTTTAACGTCACTTAACCCCCCCCCCCCATCCCACCCTTTTTTTTTTTAGTAACTCTTAGTAACATAGTTGCAAATAAAGGCTTTAAGAAACTGTTCACTTCTAAAAATGTACAAGCTGTGGGAGAGTGTGGTTCCTATGATATAGACATCTCTGTGTCACGAGTCATATATTGCATTTAAAAACTACAGTAGATTGCAAGACTGTCTAGCACCAACACACTGTTCAACACAATGATGTCCTGACTGCCTGATTCCCAGTTCTGTTAAGTGGTTTGGGAATAAGGGACTTTGCTCCCTCCAAACGACAAGACGTTATCCACTGTTTTGTATCATGTGACAACCCTGTCCACTGTGTTAGTCAGCAGCCCATTCCTGGCAGATATTTTTCAGTCAATGGCTATGGCATTAACCATCCATGTCAGCTTCAGAGCAACACATATTTGGAAATCAACAACTAAGCAAATGTGTTTGGCTACAAGTGGTGGCATTATATGGTGTTAAGATTTTGATAATGTCACTAGCAGTGTTGGGAAGGTTACTTTTAAAATGTATTCCACTACAGATTACAGAATACATGCCGCAAAATGTATTCAGTAACATATTCCGTTACATTACTCAATGAGAGTAAGGTATTCTGAATACTTTGGATTACTTAATATATTATCATGCTTTTTAAAACTACATGAATGTACTATTACTGTGTGATTTATTACTGTTACTGAAGGTTACTCGCCATACCAATGCTAACTAGATTTTTAAATCTTAATATAAAATGAGTAACAGTAAGCTGGACATTAGGTAAGGCTGCACTTTATGGAGCAATCTCGTAAAGAAAACTATTTCGTGCATATATAAAACAGGTCTCCGAACCGTAGTAAAGGGACCTCTGGCTAATACGTCTGGTTCTGTGTCGGGCTTGTAGCCGAAAACTAGCTTTACTTTGTTGTCTGGGTCAACTTTGCTAGCAAGAGACAGAGAGAGACACAGTCACATAACAAGTATGGTAGTCCATTCTCCCTGCAGCACAGACTACACTGCCCATGAGGCTACATTCTTTAGGGCTATGCCTGTAACACTCTGCCTATTGCCTTCATATTAAATTAAATAATTTTTTGAATAATAATTTTTAAAAATATTTCTTCACGTCATTATGCGGGCCGCAGGTAGAGGTGACATGGCCCGCGAGATTGAGACACAGGCATTAGAGCCTCTTAATGCATGTTTTGTTTGGGTTTCCACCGGTGTGGGATTACCAAAAATAGAGAGGGCATAGCCTAACATATGAAACAGGAAAAGACCGCTGTGTAATCCATTTATTTCAACAACGTAACTGTATTCTGAATATCACATTTTTAAATGGTAACTGTAACGAAATACAGTTACTCATATTTTGTATTTTAAATACATAACGCTGGTACATGTATTCCGTTACTCCCCAACACTGGTCACTAGAACAGCTAAATTGTTGACTTTGACCCATTGTCATGTGATGCTTGAAGATATACAGCTCTCATTCTAAGTTTTACACTAGTGGCTGTCATCTGAAGGTTGCTTCATTTAGATTTTATTGGAATTCAAATAAAATAAAAAATAATTTCAGAGAATGTTACCTAACCAAATGTACTCTGGATATATCAGCTCAGTTGTTTTCCCATCACTTGGGACTTGCAATGCACTGTCTAAAGAATATGTAATGGATTAATTGAACAAGAAAAAAAATTACAGTGACTGCTCTTTACGTTTTCTCTTTCTAATGGGAGCCTTATCTCTCTGTCTGAAACACAAACAAACATACATGCTATCATTCACACAATGGACAGTGGTTGAGCAATGGTGGAGTTTGAACCCAGATGAAGGGAAAGATAACATTTTTCCTCAGCTTACAGCAGCTTGCAAACAAAAAACTAAAGTCTGTTTTCAAGCTACCTCTTTTTAACCACTTCGCCAAATGAAGATTTTATACTCAGTCTACTTATAATGGTTGTAGCCTGTGTTATCAAATTCACAAGTGCAGGGTTTTGAGTGTGTTTGACCTCACTCCCCCCCCCCCCCCCCCCCCCCCCGAAACCACCCCCCCTTCTGTCTGCATGTCCTTCTCTTTTAATGCAGTGGATGATTGATTTCTTCTCATACTGAGTAATGATGTTTCAATTCCGCCTGTAACTTCACTTCCCTCTGACCTTTGACATTTCATAAGGCCTGACCTTATCATGACCTAGGCACTGTCACGACGGGATTCAACTCTCTTTATTACTAATGGATGTAACCCAAAATAAAAACTCATTTGGAGATTCTAATTCTTTTCTGGGAGCTCTGTGGCAGTATTGTTTTATGGGGTCAGCTAATCTGGCACATTTCGAAATGAGCAATTATCCCATGTTCAGCATGTGTCTAGCTTGGAGAAGAGAGAGAATAAAGACTTGGTCACAGAAGGCCAAGTTATTTTCCATGAGGTCATCAGGTCACTTGTTGACAATAAATGTTGATCAGAGACTGTACAGTGTCTGATGTGCATTCACTTTACAGTAAAAAGTCCAAACCACTTTAGTATCATATCAGTATAAAACAGATGGTGCTTCACCATTTCTTTCTTTGTCTTTATGATAAAAGTTTGTAGGAAAGGACAAATTTAGTTTTTAAACAGTAAACTGTAAGACATTGATTCTACACAATGAACACGTAGCAAATGGTGAATTTCTCACAAATACCCCCTTGTCTCAGTGAAAGGGAGAACTGTGTTTTTTGTGTCAGGCTTCCTAAAAGTCTCAACTGGCAGTCAGATGGTCCAATTACCCTGCAGTAGCACTTTAGCCTCATCCCCCAGCAGTTTGGTAACAGGATGGTGGGCTAACACTAGGCTTGGGTGGGGGTGTTTCACCAAAGCCCAGTCTGGCCAAAAAAAGGTCATACACTGTCTGTTTAATCTGTTTTGGAGGAAGCCAAGGACATATGAATACACCTTAACATACAAAAAAACAACATATAGGTCGTCTGTGTCTGTTTGTTGTGAGCCTGTTTATCTTCTGGCGTTTGCAGTACAATCTGTAGTCATGGTTCTCTGTCTATCTGTAAATGTGTTGCTGTTTCCCTTTACTGTTCTGTCACTTTGGGCAGACCAGCAGGCGTACAGCAGCAGCCTGCTGAGGCCTAGAGGCAGTCTGTGCTAAACATAGAAACATGCAGAGCAACAAGACAGTCACACGCCATTTGTCCCCTACTTCCCAAAAAGGTTATGGCTATTATCAAAACCAAAATAAATAAATACAACTATTGCTGATAGCACTATCTCCACACAAAAGGCAGTAGTTTTACATTTCATCCTTGTTATTTTATATCAAGAGGCAAGTGTTTTCTTGTCAAGAATTTCATTCATGCAAAACCTGTATACCAGATCTTAATTGACTCTGTGGACTTCAACTCTGTCTTGATTTCTTTTCCACAATCTCACACCTGTATTAACTATCTTGTTGGTTGCAGGATGTTAATGCAAGATGGTTTTCTTTATAAAAATGTTAATGCACAACAGTGTGTAGTATGCCTAACTATATTAATCTTCATTGCATAAGCCCTTAATTTAGTGTGCTCTATATTTTCCTAATAAACAATAAAATTATTAATTCATCCATATGCTATGCAGAGCACAGACTCAGCAAAAAGAAGGGTACAAACTGGACAGGTCTGTTGGATTAATAACCTATATATACCCTTTACACTTGCCAGCAGCCTACTCACCCCGTTGCTTAAAATGCATGTTTTAGAATGGGACCAACCAAACCACATACAGTGTAGTGTGGATCTGTGAGATGGTAGATTTAAAAAAACAGAGATCTGCTTTGACACACTACTACCAATTTCCACAGAATTTTTCCCATAATCCACATCAACAAGACATTAAAGAAGAATACAACCTCTGTTTCAGAATGAAAATTGGAGAAAATACTGTATCCGCTACTAAAATGCACATCACTCTTGTTAATAAATTAGAGCTGACATGCTAGATAAAAAAATGTCAACAAAAAGTGACTTTATCTCTCAATCAGTACAATCACTCAAAGAGCTGTCAAAATGATGGCAGTGCATACACACTCACACCCAAAAAACATTGCAATCAGTCATCACACCAAGCATCCCTGCCTGTTGTCTAAATGAACAGAGTCTGTCTCTGCATATGTGCAGCAATAAGCAGGTACTATAATTAGCTGCCTAATCATAATCATTGTTGCATTTCTCTCATTCACTTCCTGTGCGGAGAGAAATCTCAGTCCAATTTACATCATTAAAGTAATTGCCCAACACTTGCTAATGCAACAGTTAATGCCAACTTATGCCAATCTAGCCTTCCTGCTAACTCCCATTTGCCATGATTAGCCAGCGATGCTAACTGAGTAAAACAGTGGGAGACACATCAAGTGCTGGATCCTGGCTCATACTCAAAAAAGTACTTCAGTACATAAGCATGCATGCAAACATACACTATCCGCAATACAACTGGACCACTGACAGTTCATATCATAGATTCAGGTAAATACCCGATGAATGTCATCATTACTACTCAGAATCAGTTGCCAATCTGTCACTGGCAAACTACACAAGAAATCTGAAAAGGCAGTGGCAATAATGGAAGTCAAGCATTAACTCCACTTTGTTTCCTGTCTTTTTCTTCTGTTGGCCTGCTGGATAAGTCGTTAATCACATGTTGTCACAAAGACAAATGAAAGTTATAACTTGTTTTCCAGTTATTCATCATGTGCCAAAGTGAAATGTCACACCTCATACTATAGATCTCACCCCAGGTTACCAGTGACATTTACACTTGGTTGGCCATTTAAGGTCTGCCTCCTAGTGGTAAAATTCTAAATGTTTAACTTTCTAAGTTGACAAGCTTAGCTTCAATATATTATTTTTTTTTCTTTGAGGCCAGACAGACTCAAATGGGGAGGACCTCAGTCCAGCATTCAACAGCTCCTATGGACCCACGTCAGCAATGTGTTCAGGACCTAGCCCCTGACTTGAGGGACAACATGTTACTGCAAGAGAAGAGAACTAAGGAGAAGAGATGTATAAACACTAAACAGGGACATTACAATTCTGCACAAATAACCATGTGGTGATACAATTTTGAGATAACAAACTATCAAAGTTCAAAGGTAGAAAAGATTTTGTACATCACCTTTGATCAGACTTCAGGTTATTGCCACTAATTACAAAGTCATGCACTCTTTATTATGCTGCAAAGCACAAGGGTAGACTAATAAGCATCACTTTCATTTGTCCGCAGTGGAATTAATAACATATCTATACTTTCATATCACACCAAGTACACACAACCATATACACAGTTTTATTCTAAGCTATAAAAGAAGGTGTAACTCTTTAGGTCCTTAAAGAAGGGTTTATTTGAAAGTGAGCAGAGACACAATATGATCTTTGAAGTTCTTTCTAAGCTGTTTTCTGTAACATTTACACTGTCAAAGCAATGTATAGGCTACAGGGATTCCCACTGGTTATGGATATGTTTGTTTCATAAACTCTCTCACACCACTCTAGTGTAAAACATACCACTCATTCAAATGAGTCTCTTTTCCCCAGGATATATTGGAAATAACTGAATTTACAATCTGCTATAGATAGAAACAGTGGTGTGTTAATAAGGGAGTATTATGGTTCTCTGGGGCAGTGTCTGTCTCTGTGGGTCTTTGTGTTTAGAGAAGCCAGAAAAGGAAGGAGGATACAAGAGAGCTGATAATGATATCTTGTAGGTCAGGGGAGAGAGTTGGAGGCAGACCCTAACCCTGAATGTCTGTTTGGAAGAACAAGTGCTCTGCTTGCGGTCAATTAACCTTGAGGGCTATAACTGTGTGTGGTCATTTCAGGCACACATACACACAGAAAGAGAGAGCAAGAGAGAGAGGACCCCTACTAGGAAGAGAGTAATTTACTGGAGACAGGCATAACCCCTGCCGCCCTGATGCTGTCATTCTGTTTAACATGAGCTGACAGAGAAACACAAACATACACTCACTTGTCTTTCTTGCCTCTTTTTCCCTTGCAAAAATAATTCTTAGCTTTCGCTTTCGTGAGTCTGAATTGACCCTGACACCGACTTGCTGAAGTGTTACAATTCACCACAGTATAAAACTAAAAAGAAGTAAAAAAGTAACAGAACACATAACCCAAAATGTTTTATGACATATATACACAACATGTCATGAATCCAAAAACCATTATGTGTTCATGCACCATTCCAATAAAGCCACCTGTATTACAAGGTTTAGTTTTAGACTTAAGTTGCCATGGTAAAATGGTAGATAAGCTTTAATAAATGAATATAATTTACCTTCACAGAGACATGGTTCTGTATTTGCCCAATTTTAATGGCAATATAAGAAACCTATTTTGGCATATTACAGATTTGGACAGAGTGATAGACTCAGTGTAGAGCTAATTATGGCAAGAGCTAGGTTCAGTGATTTGACAGAAAGTATTTCCTTCCATTTTCTTGGAAGGAATTCAGCAGTCTTAGTCAGCTAAAGTTGAATTTAATGCTACAGAAATGGACATCAACATAAAGTTGTAAAAGCAAAAAACAATAACAAACAAACAAACAAAAGAAAAAGGAAGAAAGGAAGAAAAAAGAATGAAATAAAAAATCTAGAGAAAGATCTATTGTATTTACTTCACTTTCAAAACCCTTTGCCTCCTCTTGTTGACCTTTGGAACTGTGGCGCAGCATATTCAGTGGTGAATAGGCCCTTTTAAATTCTTAGAATGTGGTGAATGTGGTATTTCTGTGAGTGTGTGTGTGTGTGTGTGTGTGTTTGCCAAGCACGACCTTGAATGGGCAACATATCGTTGTTAAGCACGGGTGGCCTGTGTTCACATCTACTGTAATCTACAGCTTTACTCTGTGTGGGGCCAGACACAGGGGACTGGGTAGAAAATTGTGTGTGTGTGTGGGGGCAGTGTGGTGGACAGACTGAGGGAATAAAAAGTGTATTTATCAGGTTTATTGTGTACCACTCTGTAGAGACGGCTACATTCATATCCACACCACAATAAAGCTGTAGACACCATAAAGCCGAATTTGCAGTGTTCTATTACAACCATAAATTTAACCCTAGTTCCTGTAGTCAAAATATGAACACACCTCCAGGGATATTATGACAGATCTAAGTGGTTAGCGTTGATGTGGTATATTGTTGTGATAGTTTTTCAGTGTGAGCACTGGCAACAGATACTGTCTCCATAAAGATCCAAGTCTAATGGGCAGCACACCCTGACTGATTACAATCAGTACCAGTGAGACAAATCAACACCTGACAAACTCATCTCCAACCCGCTTTCCTCCCTTTGGCTGCTTCTGAGTAAACATAAGTAAAAAAGAGAGGCAGGAGCAATGAGCAGGGGGAAAGAAGGAGCAAAAAATCCACAGATGGAAAGGGAATGGTAGAAAAAAAAAAGTTAATGAGCTATGCATTGTCTCTAGGGAAACAAACTGTAGGATGGAGATCAACTGGAACAATATTTCAGGTTTGAATTATGTCAGTTACGTTTAGCGACCATGATCATAAAGTATGCACAAAGTGAAAGAGAAATGAACATAAAACAATAAATGGGGCTCATAAGAGAGAGGTGAGGCAGATGGTATTATCCAATGACTGACAAAGGTGCTAATAAACACACAAACTGTTTCAGAAATATAAAGATGTGATATGAAGAGAAAGAATGTATCTGTATGAGAAGGGTGAAAAATACAGTGCAGAGCAAAATAAAGTTTAGATTTTACACTATTGTCCCACAAACTTAAACTCTGACATGTCACAAACTTAAACTCTGACATGTCACTGTTTGCCTTTTCACTATGCTCCTTTTCTCTTCCCTCATTACCTCCTTCTTCACCTCTCTTAATGCATTATTTCTGTGATTTTCCACGACACTGCATGTGTTGATAGTAGTTCAAATTCTATGTATTCTAGCATACTTGAATAAATATATGCTGTGTGTGTGATTATCTTATTCCTCTCATTGTAAAATTCATGGCTGGAACTTAGATAAGTTAAAAAAAGGAGTTGATACCAATCAGACACTTACTCCTAAACATGGAGATATTTGACTTCTTTGCAGCATTGATTATTGCTAGGAGAGAACTTTCTTAACTGATGTGGCCCACACTGTGGCAAGGTCCCCACAGTTTATTTAGTTTTATAGTGCTAACTCACATTAACACTACACCAATTCTTTTAAGCTCCAACAGGTTGGATGGGGAGTGTCAGTGCACAGCCATTTTCAGGTCTTTCCAGAGATTTTCAGTCTCCCAGTTCCTGGTGGTGAAGAACATGATGCAGCCACCACAATGCTTCAGTGTGGGGATGGTATTGAGCAATCTGTCTGTCGACTCCCCTTTCCCCTTACTTGTGAATAAGACCGGGGTCTCATGAAGACTGGTTGGGCAAACTCCCATGCACCCTCGAGCATCCTCGAGAAGGTAAAGAGCTGGTTCAGTGTTCCTTCTGAATCCAAGATTCGACTAACAGGCAGACCTACTTTCCAGCATTCTGGCGTAGACTTTTGCAGGGAGGCTGAGAAGTGTAAACCCCCTATAGTTGGAGCACACCCTCTGGTCCCCCTACTTAAAGATAGGAACTACCACCCCGGTCTGCCAGTCCAGAGGTACTGCCCCTGATCTACATGCAAGATTGTAGAGGCATGTCAACCAAGACAGCCCTACAACATCCAGAGCCTTCAGGAACTCAGGGCGAACCTCATCCACCGGAGTGGCCCTGCCACCAAGGAGCTGTTTAACTGCCTCAGTGACCTCACCCACAGTGATGGATGAGTCATCCCCCAAGTCCCCAGAATCTGCTTCCTCTATAGACGACGCACTAGTGGGATAAAGAATGTCTTCGAAGTATTCCTTCTAGGGCTGGGTATCGTCACCGATTTCTAGAATCAATTTGATTCCGATTCACAAGGTCCCGATTCGATTTGATCAACGATTTGATTCGATTCTATCAATTTTCATTTGAATTGGGGAAATTTTGCCTCAGACAGTAAGAAATATTATATTTCTGATAATTTATTGGTACATATCCATATTTGTATATCTATAAAAAAAAAGCTGACACTTGTGAGACTTTATCAGAGGTGTAAGCGTCACATCAGTTGCCTTTATGTCAAAGTTACTGAGGATAAAACACAGAAAAACATGAAGGAGATTTTCCTGAGCTGTCTTTTTATAGTGGATAACCGTAAAAATATTCTGCAGTAGAACAAAAACGGAAGAAAACCATGAATCAACATATAAACATTACCTGATGCTGCTGAAGTGAAGCAGAGCAAAGTTACAGAGGTTTAATTAGAGACACAGCTAAGCATTTTGCAAGTTCGCATAATTTTAAAAAGTTTAAATTACTTCAGTATTGATCAGCAGAAATCAGGCTTTCTTGTCAGAAGTCAGTTAAATAAAAAAAAAAAAAAAAAGAACCAACCCACAGCGCCAACAGCGCTGTACATAACGGTAGACTTGTGCGTAATAAGCAAGAGAATAATGCAGAAAACAGAGATTTTTAGATGGGAAACTGTTCTTGAAGTACACTGAGAGAGAGAGAAAGAGCTCTGCAGGAAGTGTGATTTTACCGTGGTGGAAGAAAAACAGCAAAAGTAAGAGGGAATTCATGACGATGTTTATGTGAAGCAAAATGTGAAGCATAGTTTGGATCTTCTTTTGCTGCTGGTTCAGTCAAATTTGGTTGGAGAGAGACAAAACCTACAGCTTCAGAACCTAGCGCAAAAAAATACGTAAACACAAAGCACGGACTTGCCGACACATCAGAATCAGTGAGATGTGGCTTTCAGCCCCGTGTGTTCATGTACGTGCCATCGGGTGAGAAAGCCAATGTCTCACTGATTCTGCGTTTTGTGTTTATGTCTGTGTGCAGAATCCGTGTACCTGCTCTCATTTATGTTTTTAGCTGTTTGGTGGTTGTTGAAATTTTGTGAGGTTTACCCTGATATTCTGGTGTTTCAGGCAAAATAAATTTATATTTAAAAATCGATTCAGGATTTTAATGAATCGATATCGCGTTATTCAAGCTAGAATCCATAGAATAATCAAAACCCACCCCTAATTCCTTCCACCATCCAACAATATTCTTAGTCGAAGTGCAGGTAGATCACCGCTTTCCGCTCCTGAGTCGCCTGACAATTTGCCAGAATCTCTTCAAGGCACTCAGAAAATTTTATTTACATTTCCTCTCTGAACTCCTCCCACACCCAAGTTTTTGCTGCAACCACTGCTGGACCTGCGTTCCACTTGGCCTACCGGTACCTATCAGCTGCCTCAGAAGTCCCGCAAGGTAACCAAGCCTGATAAGGCTGCTTCTTCAGCCTGATGGTTCAGTGTTGAAGTCTCCCAGTAAGACAACAGAGTCCCCTGGTGGGGCACTCTCAAGCACCCCACCCAGGGAGTCCAGGAAGGTACTGGGTACTCTGACATTTTTTTCGGTGCATTTCGGCACCCTCTTCGGGCCTGGCTCCAGGGCAGGCCTCCGGTAACCCTAGCCTGGGCAGGGTATAGTGTTCCCTGGATCTTCTGCTGATAGGGGTTTTAGTAAAATGATTGAAAAAAAAAAAAGGTGAATTGTCCAGAATAGAAATGTGACAAGGGATTGGCCATCGCTGCCTAAGATGACCATCATGCACACACACAATAAATAAAATGCATGCAATAGGTTTTAAAGTGTAAACCAAAATGCCAAGATACACAAAACAAATAAATAGATGCTTGCATAAAGCAGTGGTGAGAGAATTCACTGCAAAATCTTTAACCAAAGGGCAGCCACACTTAGTAACATTTCTACAATGCTCACAAAATTCTCTAATACCAGCTGACACGATCAGTACAATATCTGCACAATATCTGTGAGAACCATAACAAGTAAAACAGCCTAAAGTGAAGTCAAAGACATGCATGATCAATCAGTATTTGGTCTTATCTAGGAAAGTTGAGGATTAACCCGACAGAGGTTGTTAACCTCTGACTGGGGTACATTGCCATGGTAGCTTACACTGCTCTGGAGCAGTCTATATTGTATGTTTAATCTTTTCATATTTTTCCCACAGTATAAGTTTTACCTTACTTTGTAAAATCAATCAATCACGTTAGAGTAAGTGAATTTAGATAATTTGAAGATACCCTGTATATGTTGATCTTGCTTCATAGTACAGGCCTCAGAGCATCAGAAACCTCAGAAAAATTAGTTTTGAAAAAACAAGAAAGGAACATGTTCAGTACTAGCTAGCACAGCTTATATCACTGACATTAAACTAACAACAAGGAAATAGAAGGGGACAACTGCACTTGCAGCCCCGAGATACCTTTAGAAGGAAACTAAACTACTGGCAGGCTCAATTTATGATTTTTCACAAATCTATCTGGCATGCCCAGTGAGCCTAAGTATAGTAAATTCTATAGTTATTAGTTTCAATCCTTTAAAAATTCAAGTTGTATTTTATGAGCGTTATTAAGGCTTACTAAGCTAATCACATCAATGCATGTTAACCTGGCTAAATTCTTAAATTGCATTACAGATTGTTAGTATATTATTTGTGAGTCAAATCTTTTGTTGTCACACATTCAAGTGTTGCAGCATGCAGCAATACTTTCTTAATGACAACTTTCTATTAAGGATCTTTATCTTAGTACAATCTGAGATCCTATTATGAATTAAGTAAATTGTGGGACATATTTGTACACATTCAGATATGCAACTGCTGTTGATTAATGGATATGACGTTGCCAACATGAGCATTTAACATCCAAAACACTGAAGCTTGAAGGAGGAAAATTATCTATATTTAATTTTCTCTTGAAAGAACTCCATGTAAGGAAGTTTTAGGATGAGTCCTCACCTCCTCTAATAATAACTTTCTCTCCTTTATGGCATTTCTTCTTCTCCTCAGGTCTTTTTTTCTGTCTGGGCTTTCCTAAGTCTTACACATAACAGATTTGATTTATGAAAGACCTACTCTTTGCTCAGTCTTTTTCCACTCTACAGTTTGCTTTCTCCTTTTTTGTGTCCCCACTTCGTTGTATTAACAGGAGATGAGTAAAGGATAGAAATGTTGTGAAAGCAGCAGGGGCAGATTAAACTCCTTACTTAGTAAAGCTGTTGTTGGGACTCTTACTTAGTAAAGTTGTTGTTGGGACTCTTACTTAGTAAAGTTTTTCTTGGGACTCTTAGTATCTCATTACTTAAAAATAATTGTTAGCAAGAAAAATTATGAGAAGTGTTTTGCCAGGGCCTGTGTGACAAAACTATGAAAAAAAAACCCTGATACATACATAGAAATAACAATGAGCAACATTTTAATAACTGATTCAAATCCAGCAAGAAGTGTTTTTGGTTGACCAGGTGGACAGAATAAACATTTGATATAAAAATATAAAATCTGTTGAGTCCCTCTGTGTCATCGGGTGGCAAGAGCCTACCCCAGCTGTGGTAGGGTAACCCCAGGACAGAATGCCATGCAAATACAAAGAGAACAAACTCCACACAAAAAGAACCCAGCTGGCCAGTTGATTCAAACTTCTTACCCTCTGGCTGTGAGGTAACAGTGCTAACCACTGTACAATATCATTATACACAATTTTAAATTACATACTAGCAACATATCTAAAACGTTTGAAAAAAAACTACAAAACATAGTAGCTTGTTTAGTAGCTTGTTCCTTTCATTCAAGACACAACATCCCTTTACTACACATAAACTCTGCAACAAAACAGCAGAGATGAAATCACACTCTGTAAATTCGTTCTGATACCTAGACAAAGATGTTTGCTTTTAGCTCAACTTAAATGGGTTAATCTGTAAACTTTTATAACATATCAAGGCATTCTAAAAAATATCTGATCCTCACCAGGTTCTAAAATTAGGAAATTACAAGCTCAGATGGCAATCAATTTGTCACATTACACTGCGTCGATATTTATTTAACAAAATTTACTGAAAATATGAAAGCAGTATTTGAAAAACTAAGTACACAGAGTAGAAGTCTGTGGCACAGCTTCACCTACTTCCAAAATACCTGGAGAAGTACAAATGTCTAAAGAGGTTAAAGCTCAAGCAAAACTTGTCCAACCTCATTAAAAAAACAAAACAAAAAACATTGGAACATTGTGTAAAATGTAAACATTAATTTGAAAATCTCATAAACCTATATTGTATTTATAATAAAACATAGAAATGATATCAAAAGTTGAAACTGAGAAAATAGCAGTTAATGGAGGAGACAGGTTGCTGGACTTTTGGGAGTGTTGTTGTATTTTTGTCTGATATATGATTCTAGCTGCTCAACAGTCCTGGGTTTTCACTTTCTTATTTTCGGTTTCATGATGGACTCAATATTTTCAATTTGAAAGGTCTTGAGTGCAGACAGGCTAATTCTGCACCTAGATTCTTCTTCTTGCAAATTCCATAGGCACTAATTGACCCCCACAGTATAAGAGATTTAGGTTTTTGAACTGAGCGCTGATAACAAGCCAGGTGATTCCTCTCCTCTTTTAGTCTGGAAGTTGAGCAGCCATGTTTTTTTTTTAAATTGAAATTTCAATTTGTCTGATCACAGAACATTTTACCACAGTTTGCCTCAGTCCATTTTAAATTAGTTTTGGCTCAGAGAAAATGGCAACATTTCTGAATAATGTTCACACATGGCTCCATTTTTACATGATGGAGTTTAACATGCATGGTTAACTGTGTTCACAAAAAGTGATTTCTGCAATTGTTCCTAAGCCCATGTGATGATTTGCATGACAGAATCATGCCTTTTTATAATGCAGTGCTGCCTGAGGGTCCAGGGATCCAGGGTATCAGTTTTTTCAGATCTTCGGTCATCAGTGGCGGTCCTAGCCTGTTTGGCGCCCCGGGCGAACACTCCCTCTGCCCCCCCCCCCCCCCCCCCTTTCCTCCACCCCCCTCCACACACACACACACACACATAAAACATATTAAGGATTATACATTAACATAAAATTGTTGTCGGAACCATACTGAATTTCGCCAGAGAAACACACACACACACATATGAAGAGAGAGAGAGTATGCATTGTATGCAAACAGCTACCAAACAGCCGTCATAATTCATCATACAATGAGAACAGGACAAATCAACAACTGACAATGACTAATTAATATTAAAATCTGTAACATAATGTATTTTTTGGAGTTTAGTCTGTTACTGTTACTATTTTTACCATTTCTTTTTGGAGCAACTGTAATCCACATTATATTAATAAAGTATTCTGATTGTGATTGTTTCAGGATGCCCTGCCATTATCCAAGGACACATCTGCTTACCTGTATCTTTTGCTCGTTTCTCCTCCTCTTCTTTTCTATTTTTTCTAAACTGAGGACCTGATGGCTTTGAACTTTTCCTGTCCATCTTCCATTGGTTTTAATTTTGCACTCCAGTATGAACACAAATCCCCCAACTCGAGGATCACCACAACATAACCTAATAGACCTACACCTTAGTTCACAGATTCACTTTGTCTAGGGTTTATTTCTGGGATTTCACACAACCCAGGATTCAAATCATGAATACATAATGGGCTTGGATTTACATCATTATGAATGAAATGTGCTCTATCTGGAAGCAGCCGGCCCCCCTCCCCTTTCGACGGGTTATACCCCTATACCCCTAGTCCTAAAGTGTATATTTATTTTCTTACTCTTCTTATATATATTGTTTGTTTACTTGCACTGCTGTAACTGGAGTCTCGTCGTCTCGTCTCTCTATATACTGGACTGTATGTAACGGAGATGACAATAAAGTTTACTTTGACTTCAGCAGTAAGCAGGCACACCGAGGGCTCTCGCGCTCACTTTTCGCGTATAGAATTTCAAAAAAACATGATATAGACATCTGTATCATGATGTCTGGTGTTTTCGTGTTTGTTGTTTTGTTTTTATTTTGTTTTATTTTGCGAGTTGGTTATTAGATGCTGCTCCAGCCAGCCAGAGAATCCCCCGCCGCCCTGCCCTCTCCTCCCTGTGCCGCAAGCAGCAGGCGCACCTCGCAAACGGAGGGAGCCCTTACTCTCAGCAAATGGGCGATAGAAAACCGATCGGTGCCTATGCCATTCCCAATATGCGCTGGGTGATGTCGGGGCAGCATGAGTACGAGCAATTTTTTTTTTTTTTTTTTGCCGATGGCCGTGATGCCGCCCCCCACCACGATGACGCCCCGGGCAACCGCCCATGTCGCACGTATCAGAAACCGCTACTGTCGGTCATGTCTCTTCTGCACAGAGATTTTTTTCCAGTTCTTGGAATTGTTTTTTGATGTTATGTACTATAGATGATTAAATATCTACAGTTTTCAGAATTTTACATTGAGAAACATTATTCTGAAATTGTTCCATAATTTGTAGTGCTGTTTGCCAATTTTTGAACTTCTGCATATTATTACTTCTGAGAAACTCTGACTCTCTATGATTGTCACTGTATGTGTAAATTGTAGTTTTTTCTGCCTATGTTATACTAATAGTTTCTTGTCTTTACGTCTCCATCTCTGTGCCTTCCCTGGGTTCCACGTTTCACGTTTAGTTATTCTTGTTTCTCTGATCCATGTTCCCTCTGTCTCCCCAGTCACTCATGTTGCCATGTCACAGTGTCAAGTCTGCGTCTTCGTGTCTGTCTCATGTTTCCTGTTTTATTTTGACAGTTCCAAGTCCTGCGTTTAGTATATTCAGTTTTGCTTCCTCTCTGTCTCATTGTGTCTGATTAGTTCCAGCTGTAGTTCCCTCCTGTTTCCCATACCCTTGTTATCTTTTGTGTATTTAGTCCTCTGTCTTTCTTTGCCTGTTGCCAGGTTGTCTGCTTAACTCCCCTTGTGGGTTACGATAGGTTGCTGCCATCAGGTTTGGCACACTGTCTCAATTGGTGTATTTGTTGACTTAATAAATGTATTAGCGGTATGCAAGACAATGTATAGGAGGTATATTTGTTATTGTTCTGTTACTTTCCCTCTGATATACCTGTTGCTACTAGCTACCATAAAAATAATAACCAGGTGATATTTTTCATGAAATAGTAAAATGTACAATTTAAATATTTAACTTTTTCTATGTTTTATTGTGAATAAAATATGGGTTTACTGGATTTGTAAATGACCATATTTTGTTTTAAATTTACATGCTTTCAGTTGTCTAAGGTTTTTATTTTACAACTGGAGTTTTAGTATGAAGAAAAACGTCATTGCTTGACTACTGTGTTTTATATGGGTGATAAAAAGACAGTACTTTAAATATTTGTTTGTGTTTAGTATAGTTTTAGTAAAAATAAATTTAAAACACCCAGTCGTATACATCTAGCATAACAGCATATGGTATAAAGCCAGTCATTAGTTGTGTCCCAATCCAGCGACCGCACGCTTCGTAGTGCGCATTTGTAGACCAATTACGTCACAGCCGCGAAGGTTGTCCCAATTCGAAGTGTACTCCAAATATGGTTGACAAATGCGCCCTTCATTTCCCCAAATTTGAAGGCTGGGTCCGGTGCAGACTCCGTGGCCCCACATATCCCACAATTCATAGCGCGGCGGTGCGTGTGGATATTTTTTTCGGAAAAGAATGGCGGATAGCTGAAGCGGGGTGGCCGAAGAGTAAACTTTCAAAAGTAAGTACTGAATATTATGTCATTTATTTATCTGCGAATGTTTAATAATGAAGAACATTAAAACATTACTGTTGGCCACATGTCGGCAAAGTTATGTGACATTAGTGATGTTTGTACTAACTTGGTTTTAAAGCCTTTACTTCAAAATATACGCTGTTCAACAGTTGACCTTAATCTTACAGAGAATGTGATGATTATATTGATAAGTCAGTAATATATCCACAAACACAACAAGCTGAAAGTCAGTGATGCTGCTCGGTTTGCAGTCCTGAATATCACGGCACAAGCAGGATCCACTGCACTGTTAATGTTAGCTATGTTATATTGCTGCCTCTGTTTGGTGGTGTCGAGCCAAACGGACTTTAACGTTTGTTTGAACGAGCTGACGGTTCACTCGTTAAGCTGAAAGAAAGATGCTTTAATCACAGGAGTCACACATGTGTCCACTGTACCATCTGGGAACTCTTCTTGTTTAGCACTCGTAATAACACAAACACTAAATCCTCCTTCTCTTGTGCTGTTTTGTAGCAGTGTATACACCTGAGACTGTCACCTGTCTGTCTGTCCTGCACTCTCTCTGTTTCTTTCTCTCTGATTGTGGAATAAAAGTATGAACATGTATTTATAAGTTACACTTGTGTTTGAATCCTGCAGCTTATCACACATTTGATTTCCATGTGTGACAACTGCAAGTGTCCAGAGTGAGGACAGACTGAGGGACCCACTGCTGCACATCATCTGTGAGGCTTTGCACCCCTGATGATCCACCAGGACAAACTCAGCAGTGTGTGAGGAAGAGGAGGAGGAAGAGCCAGCAGCAGCTGACAGATGGAGAGAATAGACAGACTGTTCCCTGTTTGTGAAGGACTGCTAGAAAAGTTTAAAATAACTAATTGTCTGTCCTGAATCAGTCTTATTAGGTAATGTTAAAATAATTTTATCATTCCAGTGTTTTCAGTGTGGGAGAAAGTACTCAGGGCCTTCAAGTTAAACACTATGAAAGGCAGCAACAAGTTTAACATTCAAAAACCTAAAAATGTATCAGCAGCAGAATGCACCTAAAAATAAATGTCCATGTTTTTTATATGAAGCTCTGAGTATTTTGGACTGCTGTGTTTGTTGCATCATATTGCTGTAATTGTTTATATGCTTGATATATTTTGAGGTAAGTTGATCTATAGTGTTACATGTCAGTGCGCCCCAGGGTGGCTGTGGCTACAATGTAGCTTGCCATCACCAGTGTGTGAATGTGTGCGTGAATGGGTGGATGACTGGATATGTAAAGCGCTTTGGGGTCCTTAGGGACTAGAAAAGCGCTATATAAATACAGGCCATTTACCATTTTACATCATATTCTATAATCAGGGGTGCACATAAGTGGTCCGCAGGTGCGCATTTGCTGTCAAAACAAAAGACGCGCACCAGATAAGAAGTTCCAATGCGCGTTTGCGTACATATAAAAGGCACTGTTTTTGTCCGCTAGAGTGGGATTTTCACGGCACATCTGCACCACATCTCTGTGTGTTCATCATTTGTTTGAAGCCAGCTCACCTCCTGCAACCACTTTTCCGAGAATACGCGCTTCTTTTGCGGTTCGGACTCCTTCTGACATTTCTTTGGAGGTGGAGGAACACCAAAGTAATTGCTTAAAGCAGCTTGCTTCTTCGACATCTTTAAGAGTTCTAAACAAATGTCTGTCCTCCTCCAGAAAATCTTATGTACGCAAACGCGCGTTGCAACTTCTGTGACGGAGAGAGAGCGAGAGAGGGAGCAAGGAACCGAGAGGGCGAGAGACCACAAGCAAGCAGGAGGGGACAAGGGAGGGCGAGAGAACGAGAGGGGATGAGAGAGCGAGAGAGACGTGACGGGCTGGGGAAACATATGGATACACATGACAGACAGGGGAGACATGGAGTGAAACACAAGGAGGGGAACATGGAAACAGGAAAGGGAAACAAGACACAAGTACACACACACACACACACACACACACACACACACACACACACACACAGAGGGACACAGAGGACAAAGACATAATGGGAACCTAATAGACAAGAAACTAAACTAATCACAAGCAAACACTGAGCCATAGGATAAACTCAAAACTAACCTTAAACTGTAACATAAGACATAATAGTCACCAAAAACATAAGAAACTCAAAACACTGGGTCAAATGACCCAGAACCATGACAGAAAGGGTTCAAGGGTTGTTATAACAGAGGTTTTCTTATAAATAATATTCCTTTAAGCATATTTAGATGACTAGGTTGTCTAAATATGTATAGAATCAGGAGTAAGAATGGGGGGCTATTTGATCCCTAACAGATGTTAGTTAAATTAGGCAGAGAAAAGAGGCATATCATCATGTTAATCACTAAAAGCTATGTGGTTATACTATAGCTGTACAAGAAAAGCATGTCCTTGGAATATCTATATTTTCGAGGCAAAGGAAGATTGCTCACTACTTTAAAATCTCTATTCAAACACACACACATACATGCCATAATATGCACGCTGTATCATTTAACAGAAACTACTTATCTTTTTAGAAAAAGCAACATTGTAGAAGAATGTTTCCTTTTTTCCCATTTTACTCAAAATAAGATGTCACATCACACAAGGGAAACTTCTCAACTCTGGTTATCTTAGTTGGCGCTATGCTGCATGTCTAAATACATCCGATACTTTTGACCTGCTGCACAATCTGCACACAAAAAAAATCCACAAAATAGTCATATTTTAGGACTACATTTTATAAATGTGTTTTGTTTATATAAACATCTAAGTGGAAGCTGTTCTAGGAATAGTTTCTGCTTCCTCAAACTCATATTATAGTTTAGGAAGTCAAAAAAAGTAATGCGGTCATTTATATTTTGTAGTATGACTTTTTAATGCAACTGACACAAGTGTGGGCAAGCTAAAACAGATTAAGTAGTGCACCATTTCTGCCAAATGGATGTGTAGAAGGGTATTAGCTGAGCCATCCGCTGATGTAGGCTAGCAATTAGGTCAGCTGGTCTGCTGGGACAGTGCCCGAGTTTGACTTTGTGGCCCGCCTGAACTAAAGTTATGGTACATTACTGGTTTGGTTTTGGTTTTTAGATGCCACTGAAAAGCATTTGTAGCATTTCCATTAAAAGTTAATATAACAAAATACACACACACACACACGCACGCACGCACACACACACAACCAAGGAAAACAGCAAAAAAAGATGTATAGAGTGCTTTTTTTTGCCTTGAGGATCACTTTTAAGAGAATGTTATTTTGCCTAATAACCTGACATTTTTTCTCATGCATGGATGGAGACTAGTGCTTAAAAATAATATAAAACAATTAAGGTTCCTCATGTTATGAAAATTGTACCGCAATCATTTTGTTAAGAAAAAATGAATGGACTGTTAAGATAAATGAGAAGGATGTACTCTTTGCAAGCACGTCTTCTGTGCATTTTCCCTTCTTTTCTTCAATCCTACTTCACCTTTTCCTCTCTAGGGTTTTATATGCATTTCATTCAGACTATCAAATGTCATGTCTCACATCAAGTGTTCATAGGCGATGCATCATCTATCAGCATGTATGTGCATGTGCGTGTTTGCATCTGGAGAGGCATCCAAGAGTTCTTCACATGCGAGCACTCTCCATGTGTCACAATCAAGGAGGGGAGTTGTTTTCCCCAGTATCCCTGATGAATTTGGCTTCATCATTAGGCCATCGCACTGGAGAGCTTTGTGGAGAGGGGTCATTAGCACTGGCTAACAAACATATGCATATGCTTCCTCTCACATATTCAGTGCCATCGAATTTACATGCTGTAATGAGATTCTTCATTTGACATAGCACAGAAAGACGATTTTCATGATGTATGAAAGAGCATACATCATGTTGGCGCTATGCTGCATGTCTAAATACATGCAGCATAGCCCACCTGTTTTTTAAGGTTGTCTCAATTAGGGTTCTTTTGTGGAGATATTGCATCCTTGCAATGCAGGCATGTGACTCTACACTATGTGTTACATTGTGTATCTTGCTGAATAGTTTGAAAAATAGAAACCTGATGAAACACCTTAAAATATTCTTGTATGTATAATTCCAGTGTCAAACCTTTGTGTGTTGATCTTTGAACTTATCTTTCCACTGTTTTCTGTGAGCAGTGCTTGCCTTGTTTTTGCAATTTTTTTTAACATTAATATATTTCACACATATTGAATTTTGAATGAATGTCTTGAACTTCTCTCTTAGTGTTCACAAATGTACAAGTGCTGAAAAGATGTTTGCAAGTAGAAACACTGACGGGAATGAAACAAGCTGAAGTGAAATAAATAAAAGATGGTCAGAAAGCCCGGTCGATCTCATAGAATATTCCAACTTACAAGTTCATTCAAATCGAACTATTTCATATTTACCCAGGGCACTGTATGGCCTGAGACATACAGTCAGTTAATTATATTTAGCAGAAACCTTTTTTCTGACCCTTCTAAATTCTTTTAATAAGGAAATCTAAGTAATTTGAACAAAACAAAATGCAGCAAGATGCGGACCAACACAGAAAAATGATGCAAAGAAAAATAACTGGACACGAAAGAGAAAATGTAAAGGTCAGTACCACTGCTGCATTGAAAATGTAGTTTTGCTGCTATCTGTTTTCAGTCTCACTTGCTTCCCTGTCATTCAAAGAAGTTTAGTGTCCCAAAAGATATCACTGTTTCATCACCTTAGGCCAGTTCTGTGGAAATCATGGAGAACTCACAGATGATCACACGCAGGCAGAGGCCTCTTCCTCACCCCGGTGCATTATAGCATTGGTTGTCAGACTGTACGTTCATCTTAAAGGGCCTTTTTTTTTTTTTTAGCAAGCTGGTAATCAATACTGCCCCCCCCCCCCCCCCCCCCCCACACACACACACACACACACACACCCAACCGTCCTTACCCTATCATCTTTCACTTCATGAGCATATTACCACAACTGAGCGACACCAGCAGGCAATTACTTCCAGGTGAGAATGTGACACTTTTCACAAATCACTTAACTGAGAGATTGCTTTTCTATATCCAGCTAGAAATTCTGTCTGGGAAAAAAAGCCATTGCCAGAACACAGGCACACACACACGCACACACACACACACACACGCACACACACACACACACACACAGATACACACACGAATACACAAATAATGGACTGAGAAATTAAGAAAAAAAGCATGTTCCTGCATTCACTGTACACTATACATACACAAAGATGCAAGACAGGCACTGAGCATATGGCCCTGACTGTAACTAGTGGCACTGCACAAATAGAATTAGTAAAATTACACTTGTTTTCAACATTAAAACATTATGCCAACATAAAAACTACAGTTATGCCAAGAATGCTGCTCTATTCTCTGTAATTTATTTTTCAAGCATGTTAGCAAAATGCGGCTGTAAGGTTGAAGCCTCATTTGGAAGACAGTAGATACCTAAGGGCATCCTTTTGATCTTTTCAGAAAACCTTGACTTTAAAATGGAAGGATCCACCACCCTGCCTTGAGCATCTCTGATTAAATAACCTCAGATGCCCAATAAAAGACTGAGTTTGTTTGGGATGATTCAGCAATCCACAATCTAAATCAAAACCTGTTTTTCAGTTTTATTTGTGTATTTATTTGCACACTGAAAAGTGCATAAACTAATGATTTGTTTTTGTGCTCACAGAGTACTTTAGTGTACTAATGAATATTACAAAGCCACATAAGGATTTCAGGAAGGATGGTAAGTTTTCAAAAAATAATGGAGAGGGGCGATTCTTGTTCACTGTTTCAAAATTAATTGAAAATTTCATAATCGAATTCAAAACCACAAGTTGCACCTAAGCCTAATCAATGGTGAAAATCATGTGTGTGTGTGTGTGTGTATGTATATATATATATATTTAAACACAGAAAAAAGTACATAAAAAGCACAATTTGAATAAAATAATTAAAATTAAAAAGAAAAAAAAATAATGTTTTCTACCCCTTTATAGATTCCCACACAGAGTGCTTTCAAAAGAAAAAGTAAAAAATAATACATGTATACATTTTGCCATTTAGGCAGCTTTAATTCTGAGAAACACAAAACAGATCAGTTTCTAAATGTGAAACCACAAGAAGAATTTTTGCATCAATCTTTTTATCACCAGCTGAGTTGACTGTCTGGATGCCGTGGCTGTTCTCACTGAGAGAGATTTTTGTGTGAGAATCTAATTTGAGTGTGTACTCAAAATTCAAAATATTAACATGTACTGCCTTCAGCACTAATGTTGATAGCTGCACTGTCTTAATGGATGCTTACTGTAACCATGGCTACAAGCTGTCCATTTGTACATTAAACCGTCCATCACAACACCACAGTCGGAAGAATGTGTGGTGCTGACGTTGCACGTCACATTTTTTAGCTGCAAACTCTAAACCCTGTCATGCAACACTTCATAACACTTCACTTTCTCTTATCTCTTACAGTTCTAGGGATGTCTAGTGAAGTTCCTAAAACTGTAAATTTGTAATTTTAATACAAAACAGAAACAGTATTAGAATTAGTGAACACATTTAGAAAATTACACCTTTTTTCATTAGTGCACTGACATATTTTTAATTTTTCAGTTTTTCATGTCAAAGCACCCATGAACCCCTCCTCACCAAAAACTATTCCCGCCCACGCTGTCTCTCAACTCATGTGTCACATCTAAGGGCTGTTTTCATCCACACTCCTTCATGTCCAGTTCAACATCCCCTGAGGGCCCCTTGCTAAATTGAGGTAGAGATTGAAAGCAGGAGTAATGGGGAACTGACATTTTCCTTCAATATTAAATTTTTAGCATTAAATCCAAAGCACTACTCCCACTTTCTCTATTTCTTTTCATGCAGCATACAGCTCTAATTCTAACCACTAACTCTGTATCTACTTTACCAAAGGCTTCTATAAAGGTGGATGTGACTGATGTGAACTGGCATATTTTGAAAATGAAAAAGTCCACTTTAAGTGTTGGAAAGTTTAAATTTGCCTTTTGTGAAACCACAGATTTGCTCTAGAGCTGTAGTGGGGTGGGAGGGACTTTGTCAGACTGTGGGGAATACATTAGCTTTTTCACAGCCAATATTACAGTTAGCTGCAGGGCATAGCGTCAGTAATCCCCCATCAAAACTCAGTGAAATAAAGCTTGCATTTTGTTGACTTATCAGTAATTTAGCATAAAAGGCATATATAGAAAAGAAAATTATATTCTTGGGGATATTATTGAGAATACCATCCCACAATGATGCCTGCTAAGATGCTTGGATGTTTGGGAGAGAGGGATTACAGTTCATTACCAATACCACCTACTCATGCTGCTGGCATTTAATAAAGGAGGACCCACAGACAGTGAAGAGACGAAAAGGACTATGCAAAGAAAGAAAATAAGAGAAGGTTGAAAGAAGAGGGTAAGAAGACACCTTTGACTTTAAGTTGAGAGCTGAGCACCGCCCTAAGATTCCTTTGTAATTAGTTGATGCTATTAAAAAAAAAAATGTTGAACGTGAAAGAAACAAATTTGCATGGTTTCCTCCTCAGGGCCAAACAGTTCTAGTTCAGGGTTTCCCATTATTCACAGCATTCAGTTCACAAGCAAAAACAAAGTGGATCTTGTCATGAGCCTTGTTTGAATCATCACGGTCTCAGAGCTGAGGAAGATGTGAAGGTCTCCTTAGCTACAAAGCTAATTTTCTGCTCACATTATTGTCATTCATGTATAGTCACTAATCTGCATAAGGAGAGCTAAGAGCAGAGATGAAAAACGAGTGGGTACATGTTGCCTTTCTATTCCAATTTGAAATTCAGCTTATGTGATGGTACTAATTTGTAACAACAGTGACAAAAACAAGATAATATATCAGTTTTCAAACTTGAAAACATAATTTTCTCAACTGCTGAAAAATTTGGGATGGAGTAGAAAATCTAAATAAGAACAGAATCCCAATAATTTGCAGATCTCGTAAACACCCCATTTTTTTCCAGAATAGAATGTAGAAAACATAGCCAATGTTTATAAAGTGTACCGCTTTAAGAAAGCAATTAGTTTATTTTAAGGACAGCAACACACAAAAAGCTGTCAAAGGTTAACAAAAGGCTGCAGAGTTAATAAAGAGAAATAGCTGCGGAAACATTTTGAAACTAACTAAGTTTATTGGTAACCAGTCAGTAACATGATTGGGTATAAAAAGAGCATCTTAACAAGACAGAGTTTCTTAGAAGTAAATATAGGCAGAGTTGTACACATCTTTAAAAAAAAACACAGCAATTACAAATTCTGAAACAATTTCAGAATAATGTTTCTCAATCTGAAATTCTGATTTCTCGACGTTTCCTGAGCCCATGTAGTGATTTCCATGACAAAAGACTGACAGAGATTTACTGAATCTCTCGATAATTTTATGCAATTAAATATTCACAGTTTTTGCAAAGTTCACTGTGCCATCCATAGATGCAGCTTGACATTTTATCATGCAAAGAACAAGACATATGTGAACAGGATCCAGCTGTTTTCTGGACCTTTAAAGCTCATTGAAAAGAGGATTGAGGAAAAGTGGAGAATTGCTCTGTGAAATATGTGAAATTAATTTTAAAAACATATACACTTTGTTCACTGACATTAAAGAATACCTCTGGTTTGTTATGAGCACTCAATCTAAAATCTTATGGTATGGGGGTGCATTAGTGCCTATGGCATTGGCAGTCTGCACATCTGGAAAGGCACCATTAGTGGAGATTATAGAGCAACACATGCTCGCATCCAGATTATGTACTCTTCAAGAACAGGCTTTTGATGTTTAACAAGACAATGCTGCATCTATTACAGTATGACTTCATAGTACAAGAGCTGATGCTGCTGAACTGGCATGCTTGCAGTCCTCACCTTTCACCAGTTGAAAACTGGCACATCATGAAACAAAAACAAAAAAAAAATAAGACAAAGAAGACCCAGAGCTCTTGAGCAGCTAAAATCCTTTATCCGACAATCACGGGGCACCATTCCTCACCAACAACTCATGCAGCTGGTTACTGACTGCCCATACTCCTATGGGTCAGTCATAAAAGAGTCATAAAAGAGTGGTACACATGACCCTATCCCAACTTTTTTGAGATGTGTTTCTGCCATCAACTTCAAAATGAACTGAACTGTTTTCTTAAAATACTGTAGTACATTTTCTGAGTTTAAACGTTTGATTATGTTTTCTATGTTCTATTTTAAATAAAACATGGGTTCATGAGATTTGCAAATTGTAAAATGCTATTTATGCTTTACACAACACAACACAATCAGGGTTGTTAAAGACTGGTGTCATTTAATTCAGACGCATTAACATAATTATTTTTTGCATAAAGTTTGTAATAAATTCTCTGTTCAAAGTCACCCCTGCCCCAGGGATCTTTTACATATATCCTTTATGTCTTTAACTATGCAGACTCCTGCTGTTAATGTGTGTTTGTTCATCGATCTCCCTCTATGGTGACAGTTAACTGTCTAGCTAAGAACCTAATGCATCATCTCTGTGTGGGGGCCTGACACAAGCTTTTAGAATGCCTTTTAATCACTATATTCAAAAGTTACTGCTAGAACCACATAAGGAATGTAAAACAGATAATAATAATTTCAAAACATGTCTACAGTAATCACACACAGTGCACTGTCAATGAAGTCTACATTTTTGTCCTACCATTAGAAACATGTTGCAGTGTTTTGTGCAATGTGCAATGTTTTCACTTTACAAGAAAATGATAAACCAAGGTTGAGTTAAGGGTAACTGATAGTAGAACGGTTTTAGCTAATGTTCAATATTTTACATGTAAATCTTTTAGAAACTTCAAATAACCTATGAGGTTGTTTTCATAGGACAATCTCTTATGAAGTGTTGTGAAGCAAGTTTCAATGGTGCTCAGAAAGAAACTCACATACCTGCAGGCCACTGGTATAAACTCTGACCTGAAGATAATCTGGGTACAATGAAATGCTTCTAAACGTCAAGCACCTCACCACTGAAACATTTTAAATGTTGTTTACCTCTGACGTACTTGTGGTTGCATGCATGCCAACACAAGCTGATAATTTTATCTGTGAGAGTGTGGGCAACCTTGTGTATATCTGTGTGCTTGTGTGACTCAGTGGGAAGTGGAGGTTATTTCGATGTAGCAGTGTTCATTTTTTCCCATAACACCCTTCAGCAGCTCCAGCCCATATTGACTTCCCAGACTCATCTATTCTCATTTATGAGATGATGTCAAAACTCCATGGCAACCACTCTACCAGTTGCCCTGGGCTTACTAACCAAAAAGAAGGTGGAAACAGGAATATCATATGCAAACACACATGTACATGCACGTGCAAACACATACACACTCAGGCATTAAGCGGCAATATAGATGGTGTGTGACCAGTGTATCAAAGTGATTTTTCTTAGCATGAGGGAACAGAGTTGAAATCCTTAGGAAGAGGACAAAATATGAAAAACATCGCACGCCAACATTTTTACGAAACAAACTCATCTTCCCATATATATGCCACAGCTGATTGAATTTCCATCTCAGTAATATACTATGTGACACCACAAAGCCCCTTTCCTGCATTCTGAAAATTGTTCAGTGGTTATCAGATGGCTAACATAAAATTTGAACTGTTAAGCTAAAAGTTGAAAACACTTGACTATGTCACTGAGGATACAGTCAGCTTTGAAAAAAAACAAAACAATTGTGTCTCCATAGGGAACAGTTTATTTCAAGTTTTAAAATCATGGCAAAGAAATCAAATTTTGCATTTATGGCAACCCAGAGCTTGTGACCATAGGTAAAGGTAGGAACGTAGATTGAACGGTAAATTGACAGCTTTGCTTTTATGCTCAGCTCTCTCTTCACCACAACACCCCAATCAATCTTTCAGTCACACGTTCTACTCTCCCCTCACTCATGAACAAGATCCCAAGATACCTGAACTCTTCCACTTGGGGCAGTAACTCGTCCCTGACCCGGAGTGGGCACTCCACATTTTTCCGGCTGAGAACCATGGTCTTGGACTTGGTCTCAGAGGTGCTAATTCTCATTCCTTCCACTACACACTGCTCCATTGCAGGGTGGAGGTAACCACCTGATTAAGTCAATATAACCACATTATCTGCAAAAAGCAAAGATGAAATCCTGAGGCCACCAAAGTGGAGACCCTCAACTGCTTGCAGAAGCCTCAGCAATGAAGGTGTGGAACATGGTCCACGTGGACTCAATGTCCTTAGTCTCATGCAATCGAAGCTTTACTGGAGGTGGGAGTTTAAGACTGGAAGACTGGAGCCTGCCTGGGGCCTGTTTCCACTGCACCCTTACTATACAAAACTGATCACCGATCTGTGACCTAGAGGTGCTATGTGCACTTATGAACACACACAATCTAATATATAATGTTAATCTGAGCTCATATATACAATATATATATTTAAGACACACCAAGGAGCAGATGATTTTTTTATCGTTTACATATGTAAAAAGAATTAAAATGATATAAAAGAATTAGAAGAGACTGTACTTTCTTTTAAGTATGACTGTATAACATCTCTAAACACATTTTGATATAATAAACGTTTTCAACTGACATTTCTATACTCTACATGACTGTGTGTATTCACATAACACAAAACCAAGGATTTATTTCAAAATCTTCCCCTTAAGCCTGCTATACTCAATGTTTCTGAATGAAGACATCATGTAACACCATAAAAAATTATAAAGCTTAAAAACATCTCAATGCATTACTTTCTGATGGCACATCATTTTATTTTCTCTATCTTACAGTCTTTGAAGACTTGTAAATATCCCCCATTACATTCCTGTTGTAATTAATTAAACATTGTAATTAAGGGGTGTAAACACCAAGACATGGTTTGATATGCAAACAAGGAAATCATATTTGCATTTATGTGCAATTATTTTTTCCCTTTCACAATGGCTTCTTCTTCATTTCACAGCCCAGCATGAAATACACATGTGTGTCTGTGTGCGTGTGTGTTGTCTGTTTCAATTTTTTTAATCTTAGTAATAATGCTAAAAAATATATTATGTCGGGAAACATAATAATTTCTTAAAAATGTTATTACAGCAATCAGCAAGGCAGAGTTGGGGACAATTTCTCCAGTGAATAATTTGCATAACACAATTCCGTGTACACTATCAAAACCTAGTGTGTGTATAATCTCTTAGCAAAATTAGTAATATTTTCAAGTTTCTACAATAAAATTGTGTTTTACCTCCCTTGCCCTTTCTGCTATGCCACAGAGCTTTTCCACTGTGTTTCTTACTTTGCTCCTACTGATAATATTCAGTTAAAATTTAAACTCATTGCAACTAAGCTAATGAATAATTTTTTTCCACTCACTCTGCCAACATTATTTATTGTTACTCTTGAAAAATGATTGTCATTAAGTAGTAATCCAGTCTGTTTCCCAAGGTCCCCTGTCAAAACAAGAACTTTTCAATTTTCTTATTAAATTCATAGTACCTGTAGGGCAGCAAAATTTTGTTGGGAGTGTACTATTTTTCTCCTTGCTGTATAAATGGTTCAAAACATCACAGCCTTTACAGCTGTTGTCATACCCTTCTCAAAAAAGAAAGCAACCAAAGGAAGGCAAGCAAGGTCCAAATATGATTGAACTACGCCAACTGGATGCTCTGAACAAACATCTGCATGATAGACCTTATGTTTGTATTATTAGTCAATTTTGTAATCTGTGCATAGCCTATCTAGCAAACAAACCAATCAACAGTACATTCTTAGCCATTCCTATGAAAAAGCAGATGGATGAGTAGTAAAGTAAAGGTACACTAGTGCCAAAAGTATTCAGTTACCCATCCAAATCACTGAATTGAATTGTTCCAGTCACTTCCACGGCCACCGGTGTATAAAATGAAGCACCTAGGCATGCAGACAGCTTCTACAAAGATTTTTTTTTTTTAATGGGTCCCTATCAGGAGCTCAGTGAATTCTGGTGTGGTACTGTGAAAGACTGTCAGCTGTGCATCAAGTCCAGTCATGGAGTATTAAATATTCCACAGTTAACTGTTAGTGCCACTATAACAAAGCAGAAGTAATCGGGAATGACAGGAACTCATCCACAAAGTGATAGGTCACAGAGTGGATGCTGATGCACATAAGAGGTCGCTAACTATCTGCAAAGCCAGTCGCTACATCGCCAAACTTCTCGTGGCCTTCAGATTAGCAGTGCGTATAGAGCTTCATGGAATGGGTTTTCATGGAGAAGCAGCTGCAGACAAGCCTCACATCATCAAGCACAATGCAAAGCACTGGATGCATTGGTGTAAAGCATGCCACCACTGGATTCTAGAGCAGTGGAGATGTGTTCTTTGGAGTGACAAATCACGCTTCTCTGTTTGGTTTAGCTATATTTGACATAAATGTTGGAACCTTGTCAATGCACTACACAGCAGGTGTGACAACTTTGTTGTTTCCTGCTAATCACCTAAACCTGAATAAAGTTTAACAAATTTTAATTTGGTACAACAGGAGACCTACTACACATTTTCTATAGGGGCCTCCAGAAACTTAAAACTAATTTTGCTTACACACTATACCCAGTAAGTAATGCACCATTAAATACCCAATTTTTGCTTAAAATTCCCATCTGCTACTTCTTCATCATTTTAACTGTTTTTCTTTTTTATCCTTTCATCCTTGCTCAGTTTCTCTTCCTATTTGCTATAATGCACTGAAAGCACCAAAGCTGATAACCCGGTGGCAGTTGTGGGGATTAAACTCCTACTGGTGAGCTGTATGTGCCTGTGCAAATTTGTGGATGTGCAATCTATAAAAGTGTGTGTGTGTGTGTGTGTGTCTGTCTGTCTGTGTGTATGCACGCAGTGTAAGCCATGGGGGGATTAGGCTGTTATTGATCCAAGACGGACACTGTATTTACTGGGATAACTTGCAAGGCCTCATAATCATAACTGTCTTAGACAGTGGTCTAACTTAATGAAAGCACTTTCAAAAGTTCAAGTGGTTAACACAAAACTGTAAGGCAAGTCATATTAGAACACAGAGACACATACAGAAATCTATATTAGTATAACTGAGAGGTAGTTTTCAAGCAAACATTTCAGTACTGAAGAACTGTTACACAATGTGTAGTCTTGTGTATGTGTAGCTAGCAGAGGAACCATTGTGTCGAGACTGCACACTTTGTATGAGGACCAGAGGGCTCAGCAGTCCAGCAAGCTTGTGCAAGTAAGGAATGTCGCTCTCACCGGAAACCACTGGTCTTTGGTGAACAACAATAATTACTTGGGAGTCACGGCGCATTTTATTGATAACGACTGGACTGTGCAATCGTTTGCACTAACAGTGAGTAAAACTGAAGAGAGACACTATTGCTGAGGCGTGTGCTGACCATTTTCTGAGTGTTGCAAACGAATGGAAAATCAAGGACAAGGTAACCACGCTTGGCACCGACAGTGCTCGTAACATGGTTGCAGCCGCCAGACTACTTCCATTTGAACACATGCCCTGCATGGCCCACATTCTGCAAAGAACGGTCACAGTTTCTCTTAATGACAGCGCATTTGAAAGGGCTCTGGCCAAATGTCGCAAGATTGTTGAACATTTTAAGCACAGTCCAGCAAACGCTCAGGAATTAAAGGCACAGCAAGCTGCACATGGACATCAAACAGAACCACTTGTTCAGGACGTTCCAACAAGATGGAACTCCACCCTAGAGATGATCAAGCGGATCCAGAGAAACAAATCTGGGCTGACCACCATCCTGACTCAGCAAAACAGCAAGGTGACCATGTTGACTGACCAGGAGCTTGACAGACTGCAAAAGCTGGAGGAACTACTTGAACCTTGCAGGTAAATCATTTTGTTTCTCATGATTGTGTCTATCTTTGTGTTCTAGCTTTGTTTTCAAGTATGTTCTCCACCTCCACCTCTCTGTGTATTTTCATATGTGGTATTTATGTTTGTCTCTGTGTGATTAATAGAAAAATACAGGCTTGATCTTTCTATTGCAGATATGTGACTGAACTGCTGGGGGGAGAGCGCTATGTCTCCTGTTCCATGGTGTTGCCAGCCTTGTGTCATTTGTTCACGATTATGGAGCCCTCAGATGATGACCCAGTCTACGTTTTGAGGTTTAAGAAGGTTTTTACCACAGACCTAGCTCAGCGGAGGGACTAGTGATGGGATTTTCGGCTCTTTTTAGAGAACCGGCTCTTTCGGCTCGGCTCCCTAAAAAGAGCCGGCTCGGAGCCGAAAGAGCCGGCTCTTTCAGGTTGTTTTGTTGCTTTAATTAATTTATTATTAACAATAATATAAAATTATGCACAAAAGGAATTACTAATGTAAAAAGTGGTTTTATTTATATATAAATATATGCGGTGGCCCCTAGAGACAAAGCACGTACAAACTCCAAAAAGCACGTACAAATTCCAAAGCACGTACAAACTCCAAAACACATTCCTAGAGTTAACTGAACTTCCAACACAGAGCTACCTAGATCACTTAAATTACACAATTGAAAGCATATGTGTATGGTTTGTGTATTTATAAACAAGCACTCATATATATTCAAATAATAAAAAAAAAAACAACTTAATTTACCTGTTACTACCACACACCAAATCCAGTCGTTGGTACTTGCTGGCTTGTGTAGCCACTAGGTAACAAAAGCTCAACACTGCGCCTAGCATTCTGGAGCACTTCTGTTGTGTTTTGTACATGTTTTGGAGTTTTTACGTGTTTTGGAGTTTGTACATGCTTCAGGGTTTGTACGTGCTTCAGAGTTTGTACGTGTTTTGGGGTTTTTACGTGTTTTGGAGTTTGTACGTGCTTCAGGGTTTGTACGTGCTTCTGAGTTTGTACGTGTTTTGGAGTTTTTACGTGTTTTGAAGTTTGTACGTGCTTTGTCTCTAGGGGCCACCATAAATATACTTACATAAAATGTAATAAATAAATCATATAATACAAAAACCAACTAGTCACAGTTCAACTTTTAACTATTTAAATTTTCAGCTTTTTCCTTTTAAACAAATTTAAAATGAAACAACACAAAACACTGCAAACCACAACACAATTAAATATAAATTACAATATGAAAACAAAAGAAGATGCACATTCTCTGTCATATGGGCCTGCATGAATAAACTTTCTGAATCCTTTATCATCCGCAACTGAAAATAGTTGTGGATGATTACTATACCTTTCTAATGTGACGTTGTTGTCCCTGGCTCTCTTTCTCTCTCTTTCCCTCCCGCTCTGTTCCTGTGCTACTCAGAGTGTAACTACCGCCCCTCCCCCTTCTGCCCAGCGCAAAGCACAAGGCTCGCGTGCGGAGTGAAGCGGAAAAAAAGTGCGAGAGAGAGGGTGAGAGAAAGAAAAAAAAAAACACGGCTCGCGATAAGGAGCCGGCTCGCGTCGTTCACGTCAAAGACCCGGCTCTAAGAGCCATTTCGTTCGCGACCGACCCATCACTAGGAGGGACAGCAGCAATCTCACATGGCTGAAGATCGCTACTGCCCTTGATCCCAGGTTTAAAGACCTTAAGTGCCTTTCCAAAGATGAAACAAGAGAGGTGTGGGTTTCAGTACATGATCTTCTGATGGCAGAGACGCATGCACACCAACCATCTGCTCAGACAACAGAGGAACCATCACCAAAGAAGAGCAAGATGTCCATCTGCTTGCTGGGTTCTCCTGATTCAGATACAGAGGAAGATGCTATAGACTGCTGTCTGAATCTGTACAATGCAGAGCCCAAAATTGACATAGGACAGAGTCCACTACAGTGGTGGTTAAAGAGAGAAGGAGCACATGCCAGGCTGGCACCTATTGCATGCAAGTACCTGTCAACCCCTGCAACCACAGTGCCTTGTGAGAGATTATTCTCACTCTCAGGTCACATCATTCAAAAGAAGTGTGCTTCTTTGTCATCAGACAATGTAAACAGAATAGTCTGCCTCAGTAACTGGCTGAGTGCAAAGAAGGACTAAGCCAGATTGCTCCTTTGAAGTGAAAAATGTTCAACATTCTGGGTTTTCAGCTGTGTCTTTTTGTGTTTTAAATACTGAGTTTTGTGCACCCTTTATTGTTATGGTATTCACTTTAACCTTTAGGCCTGGGTTCGGTCACTGTTGATGGCCTTAAAGGTTTGTTTGTAAGTTTTCACTGTGTTAAAGATTGATGAAAACTATTAAAATTCTCTTTGAATTTCAGCATACATTCTTCCTTGTGTTTATTCTGCATTTACTTCATTGTATTGCATAAATGTCTGTTACAATCTTAAATTTTAAAGTTGAAAAAATGTAATTGGAGCCAGGCTATTGATCAAGTAATTGCGATTAATAACAGAAAATTGTGAAATTAATTAGTTATTTTTTTTAATCTATTGACAGCACTAATACATATATATATATATATATATATATATATGTATTGTTCCTTTGTTTATTTATTACACATTTCTCATGTTCTTCTTGAAGATGAAAAGCGCTTATATACATTTTGTTTTTCTTGTTCTTCCTAAACATATATTAAGAAGATTGTAGTGGTGTAAAAATCAAATAAGGGTCACATGATGGATCCAGGCGCGATTTTTCTTAAGGTGGCATGAGGGTAGCAAAGAAATCAAATGGGGTGGCAAAATCAATGCCTTTTTCTTTTTTCAAATACATACGCAGGTGGTTACATATGGTAAAATGATTCAAATCCAGTAAGTATACATGTTTTTCATATAAATGTAGTCTATAACTTAATTATTGTTTGTGGCACACATAATTAAACATTTTAGTTACATAAAACATGTAAATTTTGATTTTATGTACTGTATAGCCTATATAATAAATAAATATGTAGACCAATAAGTATAAAAACCAGAAAGCTACACAACATGGGGCATTTCAATTACAAACACAAGTCTAACTTGAGTTTCACACTGTTTTTTGTTAGAAAAAAATCAAATTGTTACATGCTTAAATTACACAAAATGTCAGAAATCTGCACTGTCATGAACAAAAATGTAAATCTAATTTTTCATGATTTGTTGGATCAACCCTCTGAGTTTCAAAATATAACCGGCCATTTCTGACTCCTTTTGATTTTACATTTGTATTTCACCTTCAAATTGTTTCATTTTATTTTTTCCCCTTGCCTTGTTTGGTATAATTCTTTTTTAACTCAACCTCATGTGTCTGAATTTAGTTGATTTTTCATTGACATACTGTATTAATATTATTGATCTGAAATCACACAAAAAAACCTAAAATCCTAGTAGTAGTTTTTTTTACTGTAAAAAAAAACACAGACAAGTTGAGTAAATTCTTTTTATAACTTTAAATGCAAATATAAATTGTACATTTTGAAAACTTATGCACACATTTTGTAAACATATGCAACTATTTATCTAAAAAAGCAGCCAATACACCTGCCGTTTTTTTTTTTTTTTAATTTTGTACAACCATTTAAAAATATTACTAAAACTAAAATGAAAGAACAATCAGGTGTTGCAATAAGATGCCCCACAAATTATGTGAGCCAAATATTAATGGATTGTTAACATGACCCCACTCTATACCCCCACAAAGCCTCCATCAGAATTCATTCAAAACTTTTTGAACTATTTTTTTACAAACAGAATGATGACACACAAAAACCCTACCAAAAATATAACCTCCGTGGCAGCGGTAATCATATTCAATCCATTCCTCACAATGAAGAATCGAACTTATTAATTTAATATTAAAAATGGTATTAGATTAGTAGTCATGAAGCCAAGCCAAGTTATCACAATGATTTCAGAAGTGAAAAATACGGGGCCTTGTTTATACATGGAATTCTCATGGAGCCTGGGGCTCGCTCGGGCCACTTCGGGGAGGGGGCGCCCTCGGCCTCTCGGCCTGGGGCTCGGTCACTCAGGCACAGCTGGCTGCTGGCGGAGCTCACGGGCACGTCACTGCAACCCCCCCTGGCCTCTGCTCCGCGGCTGCTGAGTGATCCCTCATCTGGGACTCTCCTCAGCTCTTTCTGGGATAGTGGCGCGGCTGCCCCTCTGTTGGTCTTCCTTGGTCTCTTGTGTTCTGGGGGCCTCTGGATGTCTGGAGTTTTGATCTCCTCCATACCTGCTTCATGCCCTGGAGGACGGGGCAGTGGCCCCCCACACCCTCTAGCAGATCATTACATGAAGGAACCTTTTAAAAACAAGCGCGTTCATGCTCACAGGTGTACACACGGGTGATCACACACACAAACTACACCCTTTTTGGCTCCTACCTCAAAGCACACTGTGCGCTGTCAATCTTACGTGCTGCACAATAATGTTTAATATTTAGTATTTACTGTCATATTCCCATAGATCATTCTGATGTTGTTTATTCTATTACTCTTCTTCTGCTTGTTTTCTTTTTTCTTTCTCAACGGGTGATCTAGGTGATTGATATATGTATTTTTTGTCTACTTATTCTGTTGGTTTTTCTTTTTTGCCCTTTTTCCCCGTCCCTCTTCTCAGCTGTTTTTCTTTCCCTCTTTCTTTCTCCCCTTTCTTTCCCCCAGTGAAGTCTGTCCCGTATTCAGCAAGTGAAAATAAAATAAACAATAAAAGGTGAATCAAATAGACCATTACGGCAAGGCTGGGATGGTCCATTTGGTAAAGTAAATCCGTTGGGCATCTTTCTTCGCGTTTAGACAATAATTCTGAGGGCAAAAGAGCCAAATGGGACAGGCAAAAAAAAAACAAAAAACATGGAATTCTCATACAAAATGTATGCTAGATATCACACACACATCAGTATGTGTAAAAATAAAAGCATGAGATGCAAACCGTAAACCAAATGTGAGAATGTGAAAGGTGTCTTTGAAAGCTCTTGTTTGGCTTTGACAGCTGGTAATGGTTAATTACAAAATCTAAAATGAAATACTGTTTTACACGCCTACAAAATGTACATTTTCTTTTGTGACGTTCATGAAAAAGTACTTATTTATGTTGTTAAACCTTTATAGTTAGTATTTTACTTGTCATCATTGTCATATCCAATTTGCAGTTCTCTTTAGTCTTGATGATGTTCCATGATAACAAAATTTGTCTTAGAACTGAAGAAACTTCTCGGATGAGAAGTGAAACGTCTTCAAGAAACTTGAAAAAGTCCAGTCGCTTTTCTTTCCTAGCTTCATAGATTACTATGACCTGGATGACTGAGAACCTACACAGACATATCCCACAATGTGTTTATCATCAGGCAGCTTACCAGCTGGGTCCCTTTATTTGCACACCACACATCGCTTTCCCATCAGTTCCCTGCGTCCTCAAATAGGGAAAGCATGGTTAGACGATGATCGTCAGCTGTCCCGGTCAGCCTCCCCTGACACCACACCCTGAACCCACTGCTCAACCCCTCTACTGCAGCTAAACCACAAACCACACCCCGCCACATTACCCAATACAAAGTATCCTTCTCACCTTACAAGTTAATGAAAATAAATAAGTTGTAGATATCCAAGAGACCATGTCTGTGAAATGGCTACATCAGGGGCACAGAGCATACTGGAATCAGAATTAGAATCAGAATCAGAAAGACTTTATTTATCCCCAAGGGGCAATTAAGATACAACAGAGCACCATGACGTTGAAGATAAGGACAGGGAATAAACAGGCAATAAGAGTGAGATAATAAATACACACAGAATATACAGTATATACACAATTTTTAAAATTACACAGTTTTAAAATTAAAGTGACTGAATAGGTGAATAAATAACTTTAAGTGACTAAAGTGAATAAAGTGTCGGCAGTATAAAAAGAGTGTAGAGTAATTTATGTTTCTGGTGTGGGAAATGTTCTTATCGGCTGGAGTTAAAAAGCAGACAAAGGTGGCTCTCCTCCTCTCAGTCCTGCAGGAAATGCAGCGGAGGCGTAGCCCAGAGGGGAGCCATTGGAATGCGGGGTGAAGAATGTGAAGAGGGGTCATTGATGATTTTGGCTGCCTGTCTAAGGGCCTGTTAGCTGAAAACCTGTGCCAGAGTTCTGACAGGCAGGCCAATGATTTTAGAGCACACTGATGCAGTGTGTTGCAGTCTGTTCCTGTTCTGAAGGCTGAGGGAGTGGCAACCCCTGTACAACAGAGGTGCGTTCATGGCCCTACAGGCAGCCGGAACATAAAAGACAAATTGTTCACCGGGAATTGAAGGAAATGCTGAGGTTGGGGGTAATAGAAGAGTCGCACAGTTCTTGGTGTAGCCCCATTGTTCTTGTGGTAAAGAAGGATGGGTCTATACGGTTCTGTGTCGACTATCGCAGACTCAATGAGGTGTCACGTTTTGATGCTTATTCCATGCCACAGGTCGACGAGCTCCTGGACCGGTTGGGCACCGCTCGCTTTTTCACGACACTGGATTTAACCAAGGGCTACTGGCAGATTTGCTTGTCTGCAGAGTCCAAGGAAAAGACGGCCTTCTCCACTCTGTACGGGTTGTACCAATTTGTTACGCTTCCGTTCGGGTTTTTCGGAGCCCCTGCCACCTTTCAGCGTCTCCTGTACCGGGTGCTGCAGCCCCACGCTGCCTATCTGGATGACGTCATCATCTACAGTGACACGTGGGCGGAGCATGTGCAGCATGTGGCTGCGGTGCTGGAGTCTCTGAGGCAGGCAGGGCTCACGGCCAACCCGAAGAAGTGTGCGGTTGGACGGAGGGAGGTACAGTATTTGGGGTACCACTTGGGGGGCGGGCAGGTGCGGCCTCAAGTGGAGAAGATGGCAGGGATTGCATCCTGCCCGCGCCCCAAGACGAAAAAGGAGGTGAGATGGTTCCTGGTGCTGGCCGGCTACTACCAGCGGTTCGTGCCAGGATTCGCGGACCTGACCAGCCCTTTAACTGATCTCACCCGCAAGGGTGCCCCGGATCTGGTCCAGTGGACGGAGCGGTGCCAGGCGGCGTTTGTGCAGGTGAAACGGGCTCTCTGTGGAGAGCCACTGCTGTTCACGCCTAACTTCTCCCTCCCTTTTTGTCTGCAGACTGAGCAGGGGGCTAGGGGACGTTTTGTCACAGCAGGTGGGGGGAGTTGACCGGCCGGTCATCTACATCAGCTGGAAGCTAACAGACCGTGAGTCACGGTACAGTACCGTGGAGAAGGAGTGCCTGGCGATCCAGTGGGCGGTCGACTCCCTTCGTTACTACCTCCTGGGACGCCCATTCACCCTCTGCTCAGACCATGCCCCGCTGCAGTGGCTCCACCGCATGAAGGATGCCAACGCCCGGATCACCCGGTGGTATCTGGCTCTGCAGCCCTTTAAGTTCAAGGTGATCCATAGGCGCACAGATGGTCGTGGCCGATTTCCTCTCTCAGTGGGGATGTGTGGCGTGGATGTGGTCTCTGGCTGGCTGCAGAGGAGGGGTGATGCAGCGAGCTCCCGGGGTGGCGCAGGGGCGGGGTGAACAGGTGTGCTGGGATGTGAATGTGATTGTGACTCTTTATATGTTCACAGTGACAGTCGGAGGGGATGAGCGCGGACGTGAGAGTGGAGCGGGAGTGTCTGTGTCCCATTGTAAAACCACAGTAAAACCAGTAAAACCGAATGTCAAAATAAATAAGTGCTGCCACCACGTCCGTGTCTTGTACATGTGTAAAGGGTCCAACTTCACAATGACAAACGGCAACAGCTGTAAAGTGCTGTGGTGACTCTTGTAATGCTGTATGATACTTAATGATACCACTTAAAAGGGTAAAATGACTTAAAATAACCCCTGACCAACAGACTTATTTTTATGAATTATATTCAAGAGGTGCTTTGCATTTGCCGTTTATGTGGACTATGGGCATTTAGAGGGTGCAAAATGGACCAATGTGTGCACTTTTTCCAGGGACTAATATTTAAAAAGAAAACATTGCCTCCAGTTTTATATAGTATGATGTACATATTACTGTAAGTAGAGTCTCTATGAGCTATTCTAACATGAGGCATCTGATGTTTGAGGCCACCACTTGTCTAAAGTTCTCTAGTATTATGGAGTAACGAGTTTCATTTGGAAAGTACAGGCTGTGTGTAAATGTATGAAAAAATTGTGAATTAGCATTAGCACCATTTTAAATTGTGTTAACTGAACTTTGAGCCAGCTTTTGCAAAATGTGGACCTCCACTACACTGTTTCTACTAAGTCAGAATAATTTCTCACCTGGCTAATTCCATTAACACTTCAGCTGAAAACACATTGTCACTCTCTCACTTACACAAACGTTACTGTTGCTAGCTACAACACTGACTCCAACTTAATTTTGGGTGAGCAAGTTCATTTAATCAGTGACAAAAAGTCAAAAGAAGAAGAAACATTCTTGTTTAAAGAGAAAAGCTTGAAAAATCACCAATAAACTTTTCTCCTACCTTAGTATTTAATACTTTTACTCCAGCCTACTCACTCAGCTAAAATAATACCAATTAATCTCTGTCACAATTTGTTATTTTTGTCAGGTTTAGCTTTGTGGCAGGGTTGCAGACACAGGTGCAGGACTCAGGACACAGAATTTAAAACATAAAGCGAGCCTTTAAATCTATTCTAATCTAAAAAGGAAAAGCGCAAACCAGGGAATTCACATATCTGATACATGACAAAGGGCAAGATTGGAGTGAAAGAACAGGATCAGAAAAGGGAACTAACAAAACCTATCACCATCTTCAGCTAAGCAAAGAAGACCATAACAGAAGACCATAAACAACATGGAACTAGAGTATAATCCCTTTTGAAAAACCATCATGAACTCTGGATCCAAGACCCAGGGACTATGACAGTTTTACTCTATTTCAATAAAGAATGAATTATTGAGAATTAAAAATGAATTTTAAAGCTTAGTTCAAAGGATCCCAAATACTTTGCATTGTTACTCCAGTTTAGCTGCTTTGACTTTAATGCCTTGTAGCAGGAAAAATGTATCTTTTTAATATACTTCATATTCCATATTCTTATTATGCAAACCCCTGCACCCAGGTGCCATGTTGGATAAGGGGACTTACATTTGAGCTATCAAAGAGTCCCAATAATTTCTTGAGAAATTCATTTGCTGTGATCATTCTTCCATTGCTGCCTCCTCTTTGCTTCCACATGTGTTTGCACAACTGATGGAGCACTTTCCATGGTCCATCACAATTAGTAGAGTCAAGAAAATACTTCACTGACCCCCCCAGAGAACCTGTGCATGGAAAAGGGAAACGGAAAGCAAATTGAAATGATTTCAATGCTTATTATTATTGTTCTCATTGTAGTGCTTGTCATATTATAATGCCACTGTTTTTTTTCCTTCTTTCTTTTTGCTTTGAAAGCACCCATTTTTTTGTTAATTGCCTTGGCATCGCTCAGGCAAAGCCTTGCCAATAAAGCACCTTGAAATTGAAAAGTGAATTGGAACTGAATGAAGGGAGGAGATTCTCCGTCTCTTTTTCTACAGCTGGTAAGGCAGGATTAGGCTTGGCACAGAAAGAGACAAAGGGGAGCATACGTGTGTATGTGTGTTTGTTTTGATGTGTATGTGTACCTGTGGGTGTAGATGTGTATTTGCATGCCGGCACTGTCCTGGAGTGAGGGCGGCAAGGTTTTAAAGGGACTCAATTAGTTCAGCCCAAACACAAATCCAGAATCTTTCACATTCTTGGTCTATCTGGGATATGGTGGGGGAAAAATAACTAAAGCTCTGCCCACAACTCAGAAAAGCTCAAAGTCCCTCTCCTGTCCTGCTTATCCCTGAGAATCCCTGCACATGGGGACTAAAGGGGAGCCAATCACAGCTGGAATCCCATGATCAGGCCATGCTCTGGGTTTTCTGGTGTCATTCCGGTTTGTTCTGGGTGAAAGGCGATTTGGCCCAATGTTTGCTGTGGCCAGGCTCATTTAAAATCTGTTTGCAGATGTCAAATAGCTATTATTTCAGTGCTTGTATTATGTACGGTCAGGGTGGAAAGTTAATAGAGATGCTTTTCCTTAAATAAAAATAAATTAAAGCATTAGTGGGAGTGTACAGTTTTGTCTGTCTAAAGCATCCACTTTTTGTGGCAGATTTTAGTATCCTTAAAGATGGTATACAAAGGGGCAAAGGGGGAAAGAAGGAATTGAATCTGACAGACTCCCGTTATAAGGACAGGAAGTATTACCAACATCTACACTAATTAGCAAGCTGATAAAATCAGACCATGCACTGCCCTTAATAGATGTGCAACCCCTGAAGGAAGACATCAGGTGCTGTGTAAAAGTGACTTGAAACAATGTAGCATGATATCCTAGTGCATTAGCGAGTTCATTTTTGTGTGCTACAGCGTTACCATCCTTACAGCTTGCTTACTCACTCAATAAATCAGAAATGACATGGCAAAGCCCTAGACCATTATTATGAAATTACAGGAACACGGCCAGCTTTGCTGCCACAGCTGGTTCAATTTCATAGACTCAATGGCTTTTAAATTTCAGATTGTGGTATGACAGATTTACTCCTATATAGATGTGTGCCAGTAGCTACATAACGTACATTCATGAAAAAGCATGCAAAAAGAATTGTGGTGGGCGGTCTATGTATGATTTCACAAGGACTGATAAGTATCATTATAATACCATGAAGTTACAACCTTGCATTAAGACAGTCAAAGCCACCAGCAGTACCAGGGCCTCCAATTTTAATCCAGCACTTACTATAATGTTTACTGTAACTAACTGTCAAATGTGAAGAAGAAAGCCCTGGAAAAATAGCAATGAGACAGAATATTTGGAAAAACGACATCTCAGTAGCATTTACGAATGTCATGTTTGAATTGTAATGACTATATGATATAATCAGAGCAGCATTGTGGTGTAGTGGTGAACACTGCTGCCTAGCAAGAAGGTCCCAGGTTCAACACCCTGCGTTAGCAGAGAAACAGCCTCTGGCCTACAGACTTCAGTTGAAATAATTAGGTTTTCACCTGCTCCAATGATTCAAAAGCAACAATGTTTCTTTTACATTGGAGGTATAGAATGGTTACATGATTAGAATGTTTCTGCACATTCAATGTAATGTATCTGATCCAGTGTATTTTTGGTATTTTGTGTTTCAGTGCTTTTCAGGAGTAATTCGTATACACCTGCTCTCATCTACATGAATCCAAACTGGTAAAATATTTGACCCCTTTAGCCCTCGGAATTGTGGCTCACCAGGTTCTGGTTTTGTTTTGTTCTTTTGCTAGTTTTATTTTTGATAAAAACTTATACATTAGCAGAACCCCTTTATGGTAGTATTGCGTCAGAAGCATATGGTGGAACAAACAAGTAATGTAGGGAAGGTCATATATTGTTTTCATGGTTATTTCCAGTACTACAGGTCATCACTATAGAGATGAAAGATGATGATGCTCTGTTGTATCACTTGCTAAACTCAATTTGCACACTATGGTTAGTGGTTGGAAAGTATTTGATCTGCACTCTCATTAGTGGAGTTCTTCTAACACTTGCCAATATACTCTAGGATTCAGCTGGCTTCATCTTCAATGGCTCTTAAGAAAAGAACCAGACCAGCAGTACAGCTTAGTGCAGCACAATACAGCAGCAGGCCACCCTCAGACACACAACATGAACTCATTTGGCAATTGCTTTTAAATAACATTGCTCTCCTGTTGAAGTATAAACCACGTGATCTTAGGGTTTCCTCTACGCCGAATTCCTAACATGACAGCTTGACAACAGCACAGGGATCTATTAAAGATAAATGCTGTCAAAGTGCATTTGGTATTCATTGGAAAAGTAGACAATACACGGTACTTATGCACATCGCACAATGCATTTAAAGGGCTAGTGTGCCAGAAAAAAAATACAAAGGATCTTACTATAGTGATTGGGTGGGTGGTCCAACCATAAACCTTAACTTTGTGCAAACATTGTTACACATACTAGTTTTTTGGTTTTCATATATTATATTCATTGACTCATCCCCCTACATATGTGATGTTACGGTTTCCGTTTAGTGCCAGTTAGTGTTCACCAAAATTTGCATTAAAACAGAATTTAGTTTGAGTCACTACTAAAAATGGAATGAAGAATTATAATTGAAGTACTTAACTATCAGATTACAATTTATCCTGGTAAAAGCGGACCAACCATTAGGACACTGAAAAGTATGGCAAGTATTCAAATTCAAATTCAAATTTTATTTGTCACACACACAACCATACACAGTATGACATGAGGTGAAATGCTTATAGCTGTGCAGTGCCCGACCATTAAATGACAGTAGGTTTACAGTAAGATATACAAATTTACAGGTTACTACAAAATTTACAGCTTTAACTTAGAAATTTACAGTAAAAATGTGCAAATAACAGTTTACGTAAGAGATTATTAGTCAAAAGAAATTATAAATTATAGGAAGCGTGCAAGAAGAAAAACCAGAGTGCGTGTGCTGATGTGATGTGTGTGAGAGTCCAGTCCTATAGTGTTGTGATGTGTGTGTCCTACACCTGGTTCAGGGCCCGAATAGCCTGGGGGAAGAAGCTCCTCCTCATTCTCTCTGTTTTGGCCTTAAGAGAGCGGAAGCGCTTCCCAGACCTCAACAGTGAGAAGAGTCCATTGTTGGGATGGGAGAGGTCCATTGTAATCTTCCTGGCTTTGGTGTAGATAGACAGCAGGTCAGGAAGCTCTGATCGAATGATGCGTTCGGCTGAGCGCACCACTCTTTGCAGCTCTCGATGGTGCAGGAGTAAAAGTTCTTGAGCACCCTCAGTGCCAGATGGAAGTCTCTGAGTCTTCTGAGGAAGAAGAAACGCTGGCAGGCTTTCTTAACCAGGATGTTGATGTGACAGGACCATGACAGGTCCTGAGTGATGTGGACACTCAGGTATCGGAAACTGTCCACTCTCTCCACTGGCGTGCCACTGATGACGAGGGGCTTGTAATTCCTCGCCTGGTTTGTAGTGAAGTCCACGATCAGCTCCTTAGTCTTGCTCACGTTTAAGAGGAGGTTATTCTCCTGGCACCAGGTCTCAAGGTTCCTAATCTCCTCCAGGTAGGCTGTCTCAATGTTGTTGGATATCAGGCCCACAACAACAGTGTCGTCAGCAAACTTGACAATGGAGGTGGTGTCCGATGTGGCTACACAGTCATAAGTGTACAGCGAGTACAGCAGAGGGCTTAAAACACAGCCCTGAAGTACTCCAGTGCTGAGTGAGATAGAGGGGGAGACTTGTTTTCCCACCCTCACAGATTGGGGTCTGTTTATACTGCAAAATTTTATGTAAAGCTTTGGTTTTAATTTTCAACTGGTTTTTTTGGAGTTGTCAATCATTCCTGAATTATATGCACATTATAACCGGCCTTTAAGTGATGACGTATGAACCCTGCTTCCGGGTCCAAACTACTCTGATTTTATTAAGGCTGTTATGTTTTTAACATGTTTTAATGCTATGTGTCTTATTCTATTTAAATTTAAACAAGTCCCTAAAAAAAGCAGTGATCACTGACGGCCTCTTTTGGTTTATATTACCACTATTCAATTAGCTGGCTTCACCTTTTAAAACCAGTTTCCATCTCAGTGTTTAAAACCTTACGATGTAACTACAGCCCAGTCCATGCAGCAGTAAATTAATGACTAACTTCCTATTGTGGATGGATTATCTCATTTGTTCTCCTGACTAAAGTTTGGTCCATTTACAGGATCCTGCCTTTGTCCTTAACCATTGGGAACCCTCGCGTTAACTTTTATCGAGTGGAAAAAAGTTAGCGTTCATCCTCCAGCTTCACTGTGTTTATATTATGCTAACATAGCTGTGTCACTAGCGATCACGTAGCCCAACTTCACTAACCTTACAAACGTCACTGCTGTTTAGTTTCCTGTCTTGGTTTATGTCGGAAGTGATAGCAGAGCTGTACGTTTTAATTTTTCAGAAATCCCTGTCAGAACATGGTATATTATATTTAGGTGGAAACTAGCGAGCTAACTCCCTGCTGACTTCTAACTCTGTTAAATTTTATAAATTCTGTATTCATGGATGCCTGGATGTTAAACTTAATTGTTACACCTGATAGACCAGCTACAATGATCATTTTATAAAGGATGAAAGAATTTAGATTTTTTAACTCTCAATGATGCCGCGGCGTTCGTTTGACTTTGGGACCTGAAGCAGCATTTGGACTCGTTAGTGGCTAATGATGTCAGACTTAAAAGACCGGACAGTCCAGGAATGATTTCTTTACTATGTAGGTTAAATGATCAGTATGCGGGTACATTTAGATTTGCAACCAAAATGTAAATTCAATAGGGTACATAATTATATTATAATTGGGATTTTACATGTGCTATGTCCCCTAGATGTCTCTTTTAAAATTACAGATTAAACACATATGCTTTTTTAATAAATGTATATTTCTATATTTTATAAATACCATTCTGACATTCAGTGTTTCCAAAAAAGTGTTTGTCATCTGATTATACATTGTGGTAAATCACTTATGTTGTATAGACTTAATTTAAAGAATTATTTCCTTCTTGTTGGTCATTACCATCATTTCCACTGTTCCCCCCCAAAAAAGACATAAAAGAAGTTCTTTTAAACCACCGAGGTAGTTTCTGCAAGAAATGTTTAGTGGGAGAAAAATGTAGTCTTGCAATGTAGTATGTCAAATATGAAGACGAAAAGACTAATAAACTGAAATATGGCAATATGCAGTAAACGTGATTCATCTTCCTATAGTTTAATGTCAGTTAAACTTTAAAAAAAGTTTCTCTTTTTGCTGTGCTACTCTTCCTCAACTCCATTGAGTGAGTTTTGTTAACGCAGGGCTGCTGTATGTTTGTCTGTGAGTCTGGGCTCAAAAATTGGGTATAGATATAAAAAGCTAGCCGTGGCCCTGGGTCTTACCTTAAATCCTTTCCACATATTTTGTGCTTCTCCAAGACTTCGAAAGAAGTAAAGGGGCATTCATTTGTCAAAGGCAGATTAACCTTATATAAACAGGTTTCAGAACTGAGAAGAAAGAGCTAAACCGGGTGGGGGAAAGTAACTTTCAAAATGGGCTGAATGAAAAGTGAAATGAAGGAAAAATGAAATGACAGAGTTACAAAGCTGGATAGAGAGAAAAGATTGAAACATGGGGCAGTCTTGATTTGGGGTTAGAGAGGGGAGAGACGGAGAGAGAGCGAGAGCTTAGGTTTGGTTAGGATTGCAGCCAGCGGAGCTCAGAAGACTAAGCTGCTTCCAGATGAGTAAAAGAAGTCAAACAAATGGAGACACACATGCACATAAGCAAATAAGAGATGTGTGTGAGAGGACAAAACTCCAACCACAATTTAGTTAAACAGCAAACTAAAAAAGACAGCCAATAATCAAAAGCACTGAACTTTGCAGAAGGACTCCGAGACATAGGCTACGTTCACACTGCAGGTCTTAATGCTCAATTCCGATTTTTTGATCAAATCCGATTTTTTTTGTCTTCTTGTTCACACTACAAATAAAATGTGACAGCAAATGTGCTCTGTTTAAACCCAGACCAAACAGTATTGTTTTACTGTTTCCCAATTTTGCTTTACCGACCGACCACAGTATGTGAGGACTCAGGGCTGTGTGTCGGACAGGGTCGTCTGCAGTACGGGGGCCCCACAGGGAACGGTTCTGGCTCCGTTCCTCTTCACCATCTACACTGCAGACTTCTCCCACAACTCCACCCAGTGCTTCCTGCAGAAGTTCTCTGATGACTCTGCTATAGTCGGCCTCATCACTGATGGGGACGACAAGGAGTATAGAGGACTGACTCAGGACTTTGTGGACTGGTGCCAGCTGAACTACCTCCAGATCAATGCCAGTAAAACAAAGGAGCTGGTGGTAGACTTCCGCAGGCACAAACATCCTCCACTGCAACCACTGAACATCCAAGGTATGGACATTGAGACTGTGGACAGCTACAGGTACCTTGGTGTTCATCTGAACAACAAACTGGACTGGACTCATAACTCAGACGCCCTCTACAGGAAAGGGCAGAGCAGGCTGTACCTGCTGCGGAGACTCAGGTCGTTTGGAGTGGAGGGCCCACTCCTGAAGACCTTCTATGACTCTGTGGTGGCCTCAGCCATCTTTTATGGTGTGGTCTGCTGGGGTGGCAGCATCTCTGCTGGGGACAGGAAGAGACTGAACAGGCTGATCTGAAGGGCCAGCTCTGTTCTAGGATGCCCTCTGGACCCAGTGGAGGTTGTGAGTGACAGGAGAATGGTGGCTAAGCTGTCATCCCTGCTGGACAACATCTCCCACCCCATGCATGAGACTGTGACAGCACTGAGCAGCTCCTTCAGTGGGAGACTGCGGCACCCACGGTGTGGGACGGAGAGATTTCGCAGGTCTTTCCTCCCCACTGCTGTCAGACTCCACAACAAAGACTTTAACTGATCATACACACACATCCACAAATGTGCAACAACACAAATGTGCAATAATCTTTCTGGCACCGTTGTATTTTTCACTCTGTTGTATATAGCATTTGAATTCTATTTTTATCCTATTGTATATTTTATTCTATTTTATTCTACTGTATATAGTATTCTATTTTTATTCTATTCTGTACAGTTGTGTACTGTATTTATTCTTATTTTATTTTATTCTAATTGTCCTTCATAACTTTTGCACTGTCCACTTCCTGCTGTGACAAAACAAATTTCCCACGTGTGAGACTAATAAAGGTCATCTTATCTTATCTTATCTTTAAGTTATAAAGTTATTTTGTTATTTACATATGGCCTAATAATTATCCTTATTGTTGTTTTAGAGAGGAGCAGTGCTTCAAAGGATAGTTGCAGTGTTCTGTCAGAATCTGCAGATTATACAGTACAATTTCTCCAACGTTGTCTTCCCAACAGTTTCACTGGATGGCCAGGAAGCGTTCACGATGTCTTCTCAGGCGCTTCTCCGGCGCTGATAATTGGCGTCTGTCTTGTGTCAGTGACGTAAAAGACGGATTTAATGCGACATGACCATTCAAACAGCAGTCGCTTTCTAACACATCAGATATGTATCGGATTCAGTACCACATACGAAAGTGACCCAGGTCGGATTTGAAAATATCGGATTTGTGCTGTTCACACTGTCATACCATGATCGGATATGGGTCGCATAGGGTCAGAAAAGTCGGATTTGATGCGCTTTCCCCTGCAGTGTGAACGTAGCCATAAAGAAACGACTTAAATGACAGATTTTGGCAATCATGATGATCTTTGAAGCACATTGTCCTTCACAGATAAAATAGCAATTTGAAATCCAACATTCCAGGCATGTTGTTTTTTGCTGGTATCATAGCAAGTCTCACAGTTGAAGACTTAAGTTTATATTAAACTTACAGAGCAATTTCAGTTATCATTTTACCAAAAGTAAAACTACTGGGGGTCACCTTTCAATGCCATTATGCTTAATCACTACTGTGACAGACAACAATACTCACTTATCCATATGAAGCTAAGATGCTTTTTTCATTGTCACGTGCTTGGTAATCCTAGATTCACAAATATGTATCTTATGTAGTGCCTATTCAATCCAGCTGTGTACAATGACAAGCAACACTCCCACTGCTTAAACTTAACTTCAAATTCCATATATCCAGTAAATGAAGGTGGGCCAACAATAAAGACTGTAATATTGATAATCATCACAAACATGTCTTAGTGTTGTAGTATTCCTTTACTTCCCTGTTTTTCTAGCTATTCATTGTTTAGAAATCATTATTTATAATACATTCTTACAGTTTCCTTTAGGAAGAATATATATAGAACTCTTATGTGTCAACAATACACTTTGCTGTTCTTGCAAACAAACAGTGCAAGGAATGCAACTCTCCAGACTTGGAGTGAGCATTATTTCCAACCTAAATGGTCTAGGTCCATAGAGAGTTACCTTTAAATCATTATGTCAGCAGGAGTCCTACCCTCAGGACACAATAACTCCCGAAGTGAAACTCACTGAACTAGATGAAAGAAGTTGATGCCATTCGCTCATGTGCACTGGTACACAAATTGTGCAGGTATGGACACACATGCCCACACAAATATCTATATACTATAAATGTCTACATGCAACATGAATAGTCATGATGAAGTATATGGATAGGGTTTAGTGCAAAGGCAGCAATGAAGTGAAATGAATGGGAAAGATAATTTCAAGGAAAATGTCACTGGGGTGTGTATCACACACACATAAAGACATGGAGGGATTATTGTGAGGACTCTTCTTGCAATTTGTCACGCCTCTCTGCAGCAGCTTTCTATAATTGATTTAAACACACAGAGGCAATTACTTTAATTCCATCCATCATGTGCGATGGGAGCTCCAATAGCCCATTTGTGCTGTCATATATTTACTCTTTAATGGTGTGTTCATAAAAACACAGACCTAAATCCATTTTGTGTGTGGCACAACCTTTCTCTCTCAATATACTTTTTAAAAAAATGAAATTAAAATTTGGATTCACCTTTTTTCCCAATATATAAATACGTGCATGAGTGTGTGTGTGTGTGTGTGTGTGTGTATGTCGAAGGAAAATGAATAAAACATTTTTCTTTTCTATTTTCTTGTCTTCCTGACATTGTCTTTATTCATCTCTGTCCATTTGCCATATATCTAAAGAGGATGGCTGAGTTTTTGCATATTAAATCACCCTGTTGCCCCCAGCATTGCCCCACCTAAGAGTGACAACTCTAAATTAAACCGTTGACTCAACTCAAACTAAAGTGAAACTAAAGTCACAAAGCATCTGCATATTCCTGTTATTCAGCTAAAGAATTTTTGCTTGTTTTAAGTTTTTAGTAAACCAAGCAAACTGCTGCTTGTTAGATTAAACTGTTTTGAGATTTCCCTTTCATCACAGACACAATGGACTGATACAAACATGTTGGTTAACTGCCAAATGATCTGTCTCTGTGTATGTGCATAAACAAGTGTTTGTACATAAGAGCAGTAGTGCACTATTTTTTTCTGTGCACTTCTTCTGCCTTTGTGGTTCATTTTCTTTCTTCATTTCTGTATTCATTAAATTCATTATTGCTCACAATAGAACTCTAATCTAATTAATGAACGTTTTTCCACTTTCTTTTCTTTTTGTCATCTTTTCTTCTATAATGCACTCTCATGGGGCAATAGAGAGCAAGGAGGATGAGAGTTTAACAACCCAACACAGACAGAGTGAAAAGGTACATAGACGAGATAGATCCTGAGTGATGAGACGAGCAGGCCGTACACTGTAAAATCTAATTAGTTACCAGAACTCAAAAAAATTATGGAAACTCGTTGCCTCAAAAAAATTGAGTAAAGCTTAGCTAAAAATGACTAAATTAGGACAACTTATTTATTTTGAGTACTCTGTACAAGCTCATTTGTTCCCAGAACTCAAAAAAATGGATCAAGTTTACGTAAGATGACCAAGTTAGGGCAACTTACTCATTTTGAGTGCACTGTACAGCCTTGTTAGTTCCCAGAACTCAAAAAAATTAAGGAAACTCGTTGCCTCAAAAAAACTAAGTAAAGCTTACTTAAGATGACTGTTAGGACAACTTATACATTGTAAGTCTGCAGTATTAAGAATAACTTGATATTTCTGAATGTACAATACTAATTGTTTACCTACTGACAAACATTTCAAGTTCAACTAAATGAAAAAAAAATTGTGGTAACCTGAATATGATTAAAAATAATTAACAACACTTTTTGTAATGATGTTAAAATCAGCCCAACTTTTATTTTCAAACACAACAAAGTATAACAGCCAACATACTGGACACTGTTCTGCTGAACAACAAACAATTATGTTGCCATCACTGTTATAATCTTACAATGAAACAAAGTCTCAGATGTAATTATTCTGAAAATAAGTTTAGGCCTACCACAAGTTTGTTTTGTACTTACATTACTTATATAATAAAAATAAAATATATTTATTGTTCTGTCACAAGTGCAGTCTCTAATTTAAACAACACATTTGTTTTTCATTCCAACACAGGAGCTGGAATGTTGTAATATTTTAAGGATGGCTTGTTTCCAGTCCAGGCATTACTGCCTGAATGACTGTCATGGATCGAGGTGATCCAAATGTAGGTAGGTGCAGAAGAAAGTCTTTAACTTCCCTTAAGTACAGTGGCAGTGGATGTGGTTTGGAGATGCAATGAGCTTGAACCTGCAGGCGACCATCTTCACTGACCACACCATCTGTGTCGGAGGACTCATCTCTCCTGTTGTCCTGCAAGCAAACAATCATATTTTTTGGAACATGAACTTAATTGCTTTCTTAAAACATTTTTTTCTGCATTTGGTATAAAACAGACTCCAATTTAGACAATCTCAGGCTCCCTCCCCACCGGAGAGGTGACATTCAATGTCCCAATTGTCAGTCTGGATAGCCGTGACCACCACCCAACACACAATAATGTCATGAAAGCATCATTTTAAAAAGGGCTATTCAAACATGGCCAATAACTTTCATTCTAATGATGTGCAAAATGATTTGGGCACAAAACAAATTTGCAGACTTCACTATATACAGTGTAGACCCTCTAAACCCTCTAAACGAAGTTTGGGGGATGTGATCTTTCAAGAAATGCAGACCAAACTGTTGTTGTTCGTTTACTTACACAGCATGTCTTGTAGAATTAACTGGAGTCACCAGCAACAGCATAGTGCAGTCATATCTCAAGTCTAATAACAGAAGACAGGAAAAGATCAGTAAAGAGACAACTTCCCCAAACCAGAGCACAAATAAAACAATAAGTAAAACAGGCTGATCTAAAGTATGATTAAAGTTCAGCCTGATTAATATAAATGTCACTGACAGTTGCTAATATATTGGAAAACCAAAATACCACTGAGTTTATGTCTTTCTGTCCAACAACAGGAGTGCTGGTCCAAGCCTCAAAGACAGTAAGAAGCAAGCAGAGGGAGAAAAAACAGAACATTTTTCAGAAACTGATTTGATCCTTAATGGCTGTGCAATCATTGTAACATAGAGTTTGCTTATGTTGTTAAATAAAGGCTAGATTTGACATTAATAGATGCCACAGATGTTCAAATGCTGCCACAAAGCATGAAAAAAAAATGGACGTCTCTGAAAACGTGGGAGCATTTTTGCAAATATGTGATGTCTTGATAAATCGAGCAGATATTTGAACTTTACACAGCTACATTCTCGCCTGAAAATATCTTAAAAGTTTATTTTGTGACCCAGAAAAAGTAATTAGTTTTTTAGCGGCGCTCCTCCGCCATTGCCTTGCTTACAAGTATGCACAGGCTCCGACAACCGTGGCCGACAAATGCGATCCTCCTTTTTCCCAGACCTACCCTTTCTGGGCCACAAAATAACCTTTTAAGATATTTTCAGGCAAGAATTTAGCTATGTAATGCTCAAATATCTACTTAATTTATCAAAATATCACATATTTGCAAAAGTGCTTCCACGTTTTCGGAGAGCTCTGTTATCCACCAGCGCGATAGCTGACCGGGAGGTCAAGGCTTGATAGAGTCGGCGAGCACAGCTAACTCCTGGCGTATTGTTTTCAACCCCCCTGCGGTCTTTTGCTACTCAGGTTAAACATGATATATAGTTAGTTACTTAGTTAGTTAGTTAGTTATGGCTATAGATTGAAAATACCCCCCACACCCCACCCCACCCCACCCCTAACGGCTGCACCTCCCGAAGAATTTTGTCTGGGCTCTTATCTCACTTTTTTATTTCAAACAATCAACAGAAAATTTCACCGACATAGTTTTATGTAAGGTTTTTAAGGCTGTGGTGTTAATTTTTAAGTAACATGAGCCCAGCGGCAGCAGCAACGCTAGGCTAACACTAACTAGCTAGCAAGTTTATAAACCTGGTGCTAAACTAAGAGAAGCCACAAAATCAGTTTGAATAAGAGTAAACATTTACTCACCAAGTCAGTGTATCAGGTAAAGATCCACAGCAATGACAACAATAATATCTTGAGCTGACGCTTCTCCAGGTTTGCTCAACATATTCCATAACAAATGCTGGCACCATGAACATGCGGACTGATCCGGGAGGGAGAAGGACGGTAGTGACGTGGCATTTTCATATTCTTTCATCCTTCCGCACTGAGAAGCAAAACTTCCAGCTTACTTAGTTTTTCTAAGTTAAGACAACTCAAATAAATGGAGTTTATCAGCGGTTTTTGCATAAAAAGTACTGGTAACTTATTTAAATCGAGTTCTAATAACAAATTGAAAAAAATTGAATTCAGCCTATTTAATATTTTTAATTAAACACAATATTACATTTTACAGTGTAGTCATGAACATAAATTTCTGGGTTGAGAAACAAAAAGTGTGAAGCCATGTGCTATCCGTTGTGCTGAAGATTGATATGGCAAAGCTGCAAGAAAAAGAAACAGATGAGGATGAATGATATGTGAGGTCTGTAGTTTGTTGAAGTATTCATGAGAAGTGCAGGGAGCAGAAATTGGAGGTGACTTAGGCTGAGGTATTGTTTTTACCATTTTCATCACAGAAAGAATACGTTTCTGTGACAGTCATTGACCAACTGAGCACCAGTTGAAAATGACAAAGTGAATAACAGTGAACACAGGCAAATAACATCAGAAAATTGTCACTGTTCATTCTTTGATCTCATTTTAGTGGAGAACAGCAACACAGACAGGTGAATGTGTTTTCAGCTGCATTAACTCACAGCAGGCATATGACAGTGTTAGGAAAACGACATTTTGATCTTTTCTATGACTGAAATTGACGTGGAATTTTCTGGAAGAATGATCAGTAAAAAGAATTATGTAATCAGTGTTAAATTGGAAGCTTCATAAGAAAGTATTAGTCATTCCCTCACACAGACTTTCGGGTGTGTGTGTGTATACATTACATTAGTATCATCGAGTGTCTTCATCAGAAAGCATCTTGTTTCATTATTGGGTATATATCTTACAATCTTGGATTGTTAATGGTGATTCTTGTTCTGGAGCTCTGCTGTGTGCTTTAAGGTCGCTCTAACTAGAAGCTGCAGCAGGTGAACAGCTGGTTCATGTTCTGTTATGCTGAGTTTACTCAGGCTGCAGAGCAAAAAAGGGGGCACCACTGGCAATAGCAATCCATGGCAGAAGAGATGCAGTTTATTCAGGCAGATTAGATATTCCTTGGAGAGCATATCAGTTATTGCTCAGTTAAAAAGTATTTATCAAATATGATATTTAAAGAGGAAAACAATTCTACAGTGGCTTGCAAAAGTATTTGGCCCCCTTGAACTTTTCCACATTTTGTCACATTACAGCCACAAACATGAATCAATTTTATTGGAATTCCACGTGAAAGACCAATACAAAGTGGTGTACACGTCAGAAGTGGAAAGAAAATCATACATGATTCCAAACATTTTTTACAAATAAATAACTGCAAAGTGGGGTGTGCGTAATTATTCAGCCCCCTGAGTCAATACTTTGTAGAACCACCTTTTGCTGCAAGTACAGCTGCCAGTCTTTTAGGGTATGTCTCTACCAGCTTTGCACATCTACAGACTGAAATCCTTGCCCATTCTTCTTTGCAAAACAGCTCCAGCTCAGTCAGATTAGATGGACAGCGTTTGTGAACAGCAGTTTTCAGATCTTGCCACAGATTCTCGATTGGATTTAGATCTGGACTTTGACTGGGCCATTCTAACACATGAATATGTTTTGTTTTAAACCATTCCATTGTTGCCCTGGCTTTATGTTTAGGGTCGTTGTCCTGCTGGAAGGTGAACCTCCGCCCAGTCTCAAGTCTTTTGCAGACTCCAAGAGGTTTTCTTCCAAGATTGCCCTGTATTTGGCTCCATCCATCTTCCCATCAACTCTGACCAGCTTCCCTGTCCCTGCTGAAGAGAAGCACCCCCAGAGCATGATGCTGCCACCACCATATTTGACAGTGGGGATGGTGTGTTCAGAGTGATGTGCAGTGTTAGTTTTCCGCCACACAGCGTTTGCATTTTGGCCAAAAAGTTCCATTTTGGTCTCATCTGACCAGAGCACCTTCTTCCACGTTTGCTCTGTCCCCCACATGGCTTGTGGCAAACTGCAAACGGGACTTCTTATGCTTTTCTGTTAACAATGGCTTTCTTCTTGCCACTCTTCCATAAAGGCCAACTTTGTGCAGTGCACGACTAATAGTTGTCCTATGGACAGATTCCCCCACCTGAGCTGTAGATCTCTGCAGCTCGTCCAGAGTCACCATGGGCCTCTTGGCTGCATTTCTGATCAGCGCTCTCCTTGTTCGGCCTGTGAGTTTAGGTGGACGGCCTTGTCTTGGTAGGTTTACAGTTGTGCCATACTCCTTCCATTTCTGAATGATCGCTTGAACAGTGCTCCGTGGGATGTTCAAGGCTTGGGAAATCTTTTTGTAGCCTAAGCCTGCTTTAAATTTCTCAATAACTTTATCCCTGACCTGTCTGGTGTGTTCTTTGGACTTCATGGTGTTGTTGCTCCCAATATTCTCTTAGACAACCTCTGAGGCCGTCACAGAGCAGCTGTATTTGTACTGACATTAGATTACATACAGGTGCACTCTATTTAGTCATTAGCACTCATCAGCCAATGTCTATGGGCAACTGACTGCACTCAGACCAAAGGGGGCTGAATAATTATGCACACCCCACTTTGCAGTTATTTATTTGTAAAAAATGTTTGGAACCATGTATGACTTTCGTTCCACTTCTGACGTGTACACCACTTTGTATTGGTCTTTCACATGGAATTCTAATAAAATTGATTCATGTTTGTGGCTGTAATGTGACAAAATGTGAAAAAGTTCAAGGGGGCCGAATACTTTTGCAAGCCACTGTAATTAATGTAATTTGATGATTACTTTAGGAGCACACATATGCACACTTTATTTACTATGTACATGTATATAGTCAAATCTATATAGTCAAATGTATATAGTCATACCATTTGAAACATAAGTTTAAACTTCTCATAATAAATAGATAAAAAATTGCTCATGCACGCATACTAATATATGTATTTTGTCATTTCATTATTACCATTAGATACAAGTTTATTGCTAGTCGAACTGTCCAGCATTATTTCAGTAAACTTGAGTACAAGACCAAGTTTGAAACATGTAGATGATAGAGTGAAAAAAGCATTGAATCATTGCCTGCAATACAACAATACAATTCCTCCACTATTTTTCTCCTACTATTTCTAGCTCCTCCTTGGCACGGTCATAATAATAGTCAGAGGAATCACTCAAAGCATATTGTTCACATATGTGTCTGACATTTGCTTTACCTCTAGCTCAGAATAGTTTGCTTTTTAAAGTATAGGTGTTTCTACAGAATATTCCAGTGTTGTACTGTATTATTGTTCTAATCCTCTCATTGTCTTGGCCTTGTTTTATTCACTCAGCCTGGGGTTGGGAATAACAACAGCCACAACAAGGGCAACACACGCACACAGTGAGGCAGAGAGAACTGGACAGAACTGGAGACAGTAACCTAGCCAAGCATCCAGCTGCAGCACATGTTCAGAAACTAGCATTCTGCACAATATGCACACAGACACGCAATCACATTATTAGCATGAAGGACTGAAACACATTTGTGTAATTCATTGGTAATAAGGGAACAATGAATGGTTCTTAAACATGTAATTTATAGCCATTACATTGTTTAAAATAAAGGAGAATTTGTTAGATGTTAATAAACAGTGTGTATTCACAGAGTCATCGTGATTTGGTAATGTGATGTTGGGGTGGATTTAGGAGAGTGCATGTGTTGTTAGTCGTAGAGGCAGAGAGAAAATGGAAAACTGATTATGCTCCCTCTTTTTGATTACAAAGCTTTGATGTTAAAAAGATGTATTGCAAAGCAATAATCACTTTATCCACCCATTAATTTTTAGCAAAATGCCTTTTCCCTGTGTGTGCGTGCGTGTTTGTGTGTGTGTGTGTGTGTGTGTGAGAGAGAGAGAGAGAGAGAGAGAGAGAGCACTTGCAAAATTAAAACACCAAGCTTTAACTATCAGCATCACAGATTGTGCTACAGGGATCATCATAGTAGTAGTATTCCATTTGCCTTTCTCAGAAATATTAAAACAAGGCCACAAATTGTTCTCCTTCAGATGCTGAATTGGATTGTTCATCAAATTCATTAATTTCTTTGCAATTAAATACCCATTTTGCAAATGTGCCCTATATGTGGCAAAAAGTTTCAAATACAATAATACTATGTCACTTCATACCTATCATGCCTCTCTCCTATGGGTAGGATCTCTTTTGTAAAAGAGACATTGAGTCTCAATGGGGCTACCTGTATAAATAAAAATAAATAATATATGAGAAATCAATGTAGAAAAGATAAAGGTGATTAAGGTGTTTTGCAAGAATTCTTTAGCTCACACTTATAAAATGGTTGCTGTAAGCCTGTATTGTACATATTGATTATATACAGTTCATGTTTTAAATATTGCCTTACCCAAGAAAATGCAATTTAATTTTAATACCATACAAAAAACATCCTCTCTCAAGCTTATTGTTGCACCTCTCTTTAGTTGTTACTTTTTCCTCACTACTCCTTTTACCTTTTTTCTTTTTCCTCTTGAGCCACAACAAAGATCGCAATCACTGTAATGTGTTGTAATCACATTTCCCAATTTGATAATTGGGGAAAAAAGGGTGTAGTTATGGAACAATATGGAGTAGTGATTTTCCACAACTGAGGCACATTTAAGTTCTCAAACTCCTCCTGCACAGATCCCACAATAAGCCTTTCTGTCTTTTTTCTTTTGTCCTGTCTTTCTTTCTCCCTGCTTCCCTTTCTGTCTCCCATCCCCATTCTTCTGACTCTATCACAGTCTGGTCTCCATTGTGGTGATAGATTATAATGATCTTTAATTAGATCTAAATATAACGATAGGCGCGCACTGCCATCAGTGCTTCTCTCTGTGAAGACTGGCTATCATTAGGTTGGGTAATAAGAACCAAAGAAAAGAGGACTGGGAGAGATGGGGGAAGGGTGGGCGGTGGGGGGAGACAAGGGGAAAAAGAAAGGCTTTTCTTTTTTTTAAAGGAGGGATGAAAATTGGACTTGGAAAAGGTGATTGGAGATATTCAAGCAACTTTCAAAAACTTGAAGCAATTTACACCAAAGAGGTTTTATGGGCATTCAACAAATGTATCATTAAGCACGTCAGCAGTCCATTAAGCTTTTTTTTTTCCTCTTCTCATTTAAATTCCTTTTTCTCTCAAATGGCACAGGCTAAAACTGTCTTCTCTTTTCCTTGTTTCACAGTTTATGATGTTTTGATAATGATATAATTGTTTTTGTTTTTTGATTTCTGATTTGTTTTACATTTATTTAAGAAATCTCCAAAAAGTCAACCCTTCAGTTCCACTCCCTTATCATCATTTTATCAGTTTCCTGTAATTATGATAGTCACATATCTTTTTCAACTTTATTATTTATTACATGTCCATTAAAGGTTAAGTTCCCTATTCCCAGCTGTTGTCAGATTTAATTGTTCATAATCAGTGTTGGGCAAGTTACTTTGAAAAAGTAATTAATTATAGTTACTAGTTACTTCTTCAAAAAAGTAACTGAGTTAGTAACTGAGTTACAAGATTCTGTTACTAGTTACTTTTCAAGATTACTTGAAAAGTAACTATTGCGTTACTTTAAAAAAAAAAAGTTTAACCCTCTGGGGTCCAGGGTATAATTGGCCATTTTTAACTACTTTTGACTTTCCTTCTACATTACACCTTTAAAAACTATTTACTTTGCCTTGTTTGGTATCATTCTTTCAGCACAACCTCGCATGTCTGAATTTACAGTTATGTTTTCATTTTGACATACTGTATTAACACAATTGATCTAAAATCAGACAAAAAACATAACACTACACACTAACTACACAAGACAACACACTAACTACACACTCCAAACATGCTGAATGTCACAAATCTCTCACATCTCAAAACTCTCTCTCTTTTTCTGCTGTCTTTCTTTCTCTCTCTCTCTCTCTCTCGCTGTCACTCCTAAAACTTCCCCTTCTTCCTAAACAACCAAATGTCATGTTGCCATATCATTTTTGATTGGTCGACATGGTGCATTTTTCCACCAAAACGAACGGGCTGTTTTTTGTTTTGTTTTTTTATTTTTTGGTCATAAGCAGAGAGTGCTTGTGTAGCCGGTCTGATTGCCGGTCTGATTGCCCTTAGTTCTCTGCGTTGTGTTGTGCGAATGACCAGAGGAGTCAACTCTCACTTTGCCAGCTGGGGCGGATTTATTCTCCCATAACTGTTTAAAATAAAAACAAAACAGTACAGCAACTTCACTTTACTGGACTTCTGCATGAACACCTCTCCTCAGCGGGGCCTCTAGGCGACTGAGGTGCAACAAATCTAATTAACAAATAAAACTGCTAAAATACTAAAATGTATTTATAAACATATCTAACAAATTAAAATGCACTTCATCGTGACCATATAGCAACAATTACCTCATCAACAAAATTATACTTTAGGGAGACTCCATTTACCATTTACCTGTTTAAAATAAAAACAAAACAGTACAGCGACTTCTGGACTTCTGCATGAACACCTTCAAGGGAGAGAGAAGGATAGCGGACCACATGAAAAGTCACCTGCATGCTCCTATGCTCTAGTCTGAGATTGGCTAACTAGCATGTTACAATAAAGTGCTGTACTGGACAGAGAAACTAATTCACACTAAAACATCTAGCAGAACTGTGAGACAAAATGCACAAAGGTAACGAGCAGTGTTTGAATTACTTTTAGTTACTTTAACTGTGTTTATTCGCTCTGTAACTGAGAGCACTAGCATACGCTCACCTTTCCTCAGTGGGGCCTCTAGGCCACTGAGGAAAATAGCACGCAGCTACAGGAAGTGACTTCGTGGGAAGTCAAAGGTCACACAAACAAAATAAAAGCTCCCAAAATATAAATACAGAAAATAAACATATATAAATAAACACATATACATAACCAATACTGACAAAGCAAAATAACACTGCAGGATGGATCTTTGGTGAAATATAAATTATTTTTTAATACATCCGTTACACTTGCTAGCGCTGCCCTTAGACAGTAATCGTGACGAAACTATTGAGGAAAAAACACGCGTATATATTGTTTATCATGACTCTGGTTTTACGTGGCCTATCAACACAATTTAAAAACTGGTATATATCACCTTGTTGCTTTGTCATCTTGAAGTGGTCATGTGATTGGCTTACCCCAACTACTTTATTCTTCCTCAGTCAAATAGCAGCACTCATCCAATTCTTTTGTCCCTTTAGCTTCAGGTGTTGTGGCAGAAAGTGATTGCCGCGCGCAGCTGCTTAAAGCTGTAGCGCCCAGATTACTTACGTGCGGTAAGCTGAACACAGCTTCAGCCGTCTGTTTGTTGAAAAATAGTAACGCGACCACGCTGCATTTTCTTGTTAGTAACGGTAACGGCGTTGTAACGATAGGAATAGTAATTAGTTAGATTACTTGTTAACTGAAAAAAGTAACGCCGTTACTTGTAACGCCGTTATTCCCATCACTGTTCATAATACCAAGCTTTTCAGTATTGTTCTAGATTAAATTTTTTTCCTGTATTGTAGATAAAGGGGAACTTTACTTGAGCTATGTTTATGTCCTAAGCTTGCATCTCAATTTTAAACTGTCATGAACATCTAACTGAAGAAAAATATATATACAATGGTCATAAATGCAAAAAAAAAAAAACAATAATGATGTATCTATATCACTTAAAGAATGACTGATCAAGAAGTTTCAATGTGCTACCAAGAGCTCTGAAAAAACGTTTTTTTTTTTTGTTTCCCCAAACACGACTTTTCATCAGTCCACTATAAACTGATTAAATGGTCAAGCATTTGAAGGTTGGTCGGGTGGAGTGAGACTAAGTCCTGTTGACTTTTACTATGCCAGTCACTTGATTATGGTGTGCCATGTGTGCCCTGCCTGCTAACATCTTGCAACCTCCTGTTATCTGCTGGATTATCTCAGGGTCATCTTTGCACAGCCTGCACCTGTGGTATTACCTGGTCTGGCAGACCTTGTGTTTAGAGGTTGTTCCACTGCTGCCATGATTGGTGCCTTCATGCTATCTTTAAGACAATCTTTGCCCAGCCATTGATAGGATTTTTAGATTTCAGCCACATCTTCTATCTGCTGGTGGTACCTGCCATGCAGGGACTTGTCCTTCCCTGACTATTCCTCTTGTTGTTCCTCTTCTTTCCCATGTTTCTGTTGCCTGAGGTATTCACTAAGCTCATGATCAGTTGTGACCATCTTCCTGATGTACTCATGGATCTTTATTTTTTCATCCTGGACAGTGGTTCAGACACTAAGTAGTGCTTGGCCTCCTTCCTTTGCTTAGCGTACAGTTTCAAGGTGCTATATATTTAAAAAAATTCTCTACTTGCTATCATGGACCATGTGAGCAGTTGGGAAATTTTTATTGTGGTTCCTTTTTCTCCGGTGTCCGCCCCTGGGCAGAGCTGCTTTCACTCATCTGTGCTGCTCACCAGAAACCAATGTATGGCATTCGTCAGAGGGTATTTTTGACCAGCATGGCTGTCTCTTCACTGCCAGTTCGTCAACTTACCCATGTTAGTAATAGGCTCATTCTTCTTCAAGGATTCAAGGATTCTTTATTGTCATCACATGTTTACATGAGGTGGAAAGAAATTACGTGCACACGGTCCCGGAGTGAAAGAAACAGAATAACAAAGAAACAGAATAAAAAGAAAGCAGAATAACAAGTAATACAAATAAATAGAACGCAACAACCTGAGTATTATAAATGCAAGTACTAAAGTAATACAGATAAATAGAGTTCTTGCTCTATGTCCCAGTTTTGTGTATATGTGGCAGGATGAATGTTATTCCTCGGTTCAACCCACTTTCAGCCTGGCGCATTAGGGGGCGCTAGTATAAATAGTGGCCATTTGAGTGTCCCTGTATCGCTTACCTGTGATCTCCTTTTTGGTCACCTGACTTCCCTTTGCGGTTGCCGTGATCATTTGCGGGTTACACTTCTGAAGCCTCCATCGCAGCTGGTAGGTGTTTACTCATTGTAGTGTGTACATTACCTTACTTGGTGGTAAACGGCTATTGTTTGTAGGTCGTAGCTGTAGAAGCCTCCTCTGAGCCATTCTGCTCATGTTTTATGACGCGGCTTACTCGGTACGTAATCAACTTTTGTTACGATCTCTGCCTTTTTATTGTTCTTTTATAGTAATTACTTATTATGCTTTGCAGGAAGTGTGGGCCTTAGTTTTACGCCACGCTACGCGAACCGAAGTGCTGCTGCTTTGTTTTACTTTGTTTTTACTGTCTGTTCCGGCTGCGAAGTTTCTTTCCTACTGCTGCCAGCCTTTAAAGTGGACGTCGGCGTGGACAACGGCCATATGCATGCCACGCGGGTCGGCTGGCGTGCATACTGATTGACTGACTGGATAATTAACTTATAGTCGTGCAGACGGCAAGTTGGAGCAATACGGCGATTCCGTTTGCTCCATATTTTAGAGTTTTATCTAGATTGTATGTTGTTTTTCTGTTGTTTTGATTTGTAGTTTGGATTTTTGTTACGCCACTGGTGGGAGGCCCTTTTTGTAGCTGTAGATCACCAGTGTGGTCCTGCAGTTGGGTTATCCCCCAGCGTTACACATTAGTTTGTTGTAATATATTAAAATTTTCTTTGTTTCTTTTATTCAGATGCGGAGCGCCGACGTGGAGGAGACTAGGGTGCCTTGGTGGTGGGATCCTTTGAGTGTACACACCTGCCTTGTTTAGTTTATTAGTGTGAGTGTGTGATAGTGTGCTGCACTTGTGTCTTGGTGTGTTTTCTTTTTTTTTAGTTTGTGTGTGGCATCCCTGCCCCTCCACTGGTAAGCCTCAGCTCTGAATACCTTTTTTAAGCATATTTGTATACTGATATTTATGATTGTGCTTTTATACGTTGTTTTAAATAATTATTAATAAATTGTCAACTTGTTTTATCATTTAACCTCGTCTCTGTACTGAGTATAACAAACCTAACTGCCTTTTTGGTGATTAGTGTTACCTACAGTATTCTCTGGGTGAAATTCCCAGGGTGGCGTTGTCTTTTAAACTGAAGTGTATTTGCTTTATTTCCACCTCGTGCTGCCACATATACTTACCTCGATTTCTTTGTGCTACAGTTCCTCCATGCATGATAAAAGGCTTCCTTGTCTTGATGTCAGTGACTTCTATCTCTTCTTTTGACCAGCTGATTATCCCAGCAGGGTATCTGACAACCACAAAGTGTAGGTGTTGATTACTCTTGTTCTTCCCATTCAGTTAACTCCTCAGGACTTGCCTTACTCTCTGCAGGTATTTGGTGGTTGCAGCTTTCTTAGCTTCCTCTTTATGGTTCCAAATTGACTGTGAGATTCCCAGGTACTTGTAGCTGTCCTTGATTTCTGTTATATTGCCTTCTGGTAGCACAATCGCCTCAGTTCTGACTACTTTTCCTCTCCTTCCATCTCCCATATGCTCTTCCAGTATTGTTCCGTTTCAAGCACTGGTGGGGCTGTTTCATATTGTTCCCCTGCCACTGGGGAAGTACACCTTGGATGGTTTGATGGAGAACATCAAGTTTATTCTCCTGGCTTTTGTCTCTTGGCTATACCTTGTCAAGCGACTGGCCAAGGCTGTGAGTCTTTGCTTGGCAGTTTCAAAGGCCTCAGATATGGACAGCTTACTGTACTTCTCAGACACTTTTTTTCTTGATAAAACCGTTCTTTAACGACCTTTCTTCAGCTAACTTCCCTCCAATCTGCCTTAAGCTTGGCCTCTAATCTCCTTTTCAATGGGGGTACTGCTATTTGTGGCTGTTCATCTTGTAGTCAAGCATCTCAGTGATCGCGCCTGCCATGGCATAGATCAGCTGGTTGGTTTTGATGATGGTCACAGTAGAAATTTTTTGTAATGCTGCATTTACATAGTAGATCTTCAGAGGGTTATGCTCCATTCACATCTCCTAGTAGACCTTTAGAGATCACGTCACATATTCTTGGAGCATCCAGGTTTCCAGCTGGTCAACTGCTCACGCACTCAATGCCTTCAGTGCACCAGTTTTTCTTATACATATATCTATATGTATCTTTCTTTTTTTTTTTCTTGTAGGAAATTAGGAATTATGTATAGCTTTTACTGTGTTGCATTTTGTAGATGGTCCCTCCCTGCTTTACTATATCTTCACAGTGAATAATATGAGATCAATTACAAACAGCCATAAATCATATATGGGTTGTGGGTTACCGGATTGCACTGAAAGATGGGTTAACAAACAGTAAAAGGAGGGCTTTGGGACATGGTCTTAAAATAAGTTATCAATTTCTGGTGTCTTCGCAGGTAATCTACAGGAAAGGGCAGAGCAGGCTGTACCTGCTGTGGTAAGATAAGATAAGATCTTATCTTTTCTTAAGAGACTGGGCAGATCATTACCTACAACTAAAACTTTCCACAGTTTGCTGCGACAAAATAAAGAAAACATTTGAATAAATAAATTACAGTATATGTACCAAAAAGTTGATTCTGTTCTGGACGTCGTGTTTTCAGTGGGCGAAACGTTTTGTAAGTCATCCTAATGACTTCTTCACTCTCAGCTGACTGCAGGTTTCCGCAACCTTATAAATATATATATAAACTAGGGATGGAACAATCTGATATACAGTATTGGTATCGGTCCGATCCTGACATAATAACTTGATCTATTAGGAGCTGGGGTGTGTATGTGTGGTGCTTTGGTGGTTTTTTCCTTTTTCAGCACAAGTGTGCCGGGATCGCCTCTACCTGTGGTTACTAGAGAACCTCCACCCACGTCTGTATGTTCAGTTGTGCCAAGTAAGCTCTCCAACTCTCCCTATCTGCATATGTTTTGCTCTCGGTTTTCAGAGTCACCGCTTTACTCTATTTTGTCGTTCTCCCTTAGATCGCTCAAGTATGGCACCAGTCCGCGACCAGGACGAAAACCACATTGTTCCTCCTGTATCTGAGGTTCGACTAGCGGATGAACTCTCCATTCCAGCACCCTGGCATAGACTTTCCCAGGGAGGCTGAGGAGTGTGATCCCCCCATAGTTGGAACACACCCTCCGGTCCCCCTTCTTAAAGATGGGGACCACCACCCTGGTCTGCCAGTCCAGGGGTACTGCCCCTGATCTCCACGCAACATTGTAGAGGCGTGTCAACCAGGACAGCCCTACAACGTCCAGAGCCTTCAGGAACTCGGGGCGGACCTCATCCACACCAGGGGCTCTGCCACCAAGAAATTGGCGGGTCATCCCCCTCATCCCCAGACTCTGCTTTCTCCTCGGAAGACGTGTCAGTGGGATTAAGGAGGTCCTCGAAGTATTCCCTTCACCGCCCGACACCTCCCACAGGACCCCCCTCGGGGAGTCCTGTGGGAGGTGCTGCGGGAGTATGGGGTGTCTGGCCCATTGCTACGGGCAATTCGATCCCTATACAACCGTTGCAGGAGCTTGGTTCGCATTGCCGGCAATAAGTCTAACTCGTTCCCGGTGGGTGATGGGCTCTGCCAGGGCTGCCCTTTGTCACCGATTTTGTTCATAATTTTTATGGACAGGATTTCTAGGTGCAGCCAAGTGGCAGAGGGCTTTCACTTCGGTGGCCTCAGAATCTCGTTTCTGCTTTTCGCGGATGATGTGGTTCTGTTGGCTTCATCGGGTGATGGCCTCCAGCTCGCACTGGAACGGTTCGCAGCCGAGTGTGAAGCAGCGGGAATGAGGATCAGCACCTCCAAATCTGAGGCCATGGTTCTCAGCCGGAAAAGGGTGGTGTTCCCACACTTATGTCAGGATCGGACCGATACCAATACTGTATATCAGATTGTTCCATCCCTGAGTGTAAGAGAGAGCTGAGTGTAAAAGCGAAGCTCTCAATTTACCAGTCGATCTACATCCCTACCCTCACCTATGGCCATGAGCTGTGGGTAGTGACCGAAAGAACGAGATCGCGGATACAAGTGGCGGAAATGAGCTTCCTCCGAAGGGTGGCTGGTCTCTCCCTTAGAGATAGGGTGAGAAGTTCAGCCATCCGGGAGGGGCTCAGAGTAGAGCTGCTGCTCCTCCACATCGAAAGGAGCCAGCTGAGGTGGTTCGGGCATCTGACAAGGATGCCTCCTGGGCGCCTCCTGGGTGAGGTGTTCCGGGCATCCTTGTCCAGGAGCGTGTGGATATAATGTCTCCACACGCTGGAGAGATTATATCTCTTGGCTGGCCTGTGAACGCCTTGGTGTTCCCCCGGATAAGCTAGAGGAGGTGGCTGGGGAGAGGGAGGTCTGGGCTTCTCTGCTTAGGCTGCTGCCCCCGCGACCCAGCCCCGGATAAAGCGGAAGAAGATGGATGGATGGATGGATGTTGTTTTGTAAGACAACGGCAACAATATAACAAAGGCCATGGACTGGCAAGGTGTTGCAAGTTTTGGATGCTTCACGCACACTTTACAACTTGTGGTGAATGATTGACTGCTAGCACAACATAGTGTACGTGATGCTGTGGCAGTGGGCAGAAAAATAGTGGGTCAGTTCAAACACTCACCACAGGCATATTCACCTTTGGAGGACATTCAAATGGAGCTGAATATGTCACCCAAACGTCTGATATAAGATGTGCGTACAAGATGGAATTGCACATATATTATGATCAAGACCCTTCCTGAACAGAAGCGAGCCTAGTGTGCATATGCGTATGACCTGCCAGCCACACTCAGTGCACAGCAGTGGGGGTTACTGGAAAAGGCCCGTAGCGGACCCCAAAAGACAAATATTTTAGTTTATCATGTTGTTTTTTTAAATACTTGTGTTAAATTTTGGACAGAAATTACGCAAAATTGAATCTCAGGTTAAACACTGACAGCTATTTTGATAAAATATGTGTGTTATGAGAAACCATGTTTTATTTATTTATTTGCACTTCTTTCCAATCTAAATGACTATTTATGTTAAGCTTTAAGTACAGTATAAACTGTATAACATGTATATAAACTTACCCGGATGATTGAGCATGCATCAAGATACAGTATAAGTAGAACAGTGAAAGTTTGTTGTGCAGTCCACCTCTGCCCCCTCTTCTAAGGGGGCCTGCAGCCATTTCCTCGTTCACCCTCAATCCACTCTTCTCCAGATTTCACTCTTTACTTGCTTGGACCTTGCTCAGTTCAGCTTATGTTTGCCCACAGTTCTTCACTGCTAGCAACCTGCATGTTCTCCACACCTACACTTATGCACTCCAACTGTATCCTTCCCCAAACAATCCGGCACTGAAATAATTATTCTTTCTTTATCTAACTGTAATTTTCCTATATTTGGCTATCAGTCACATCTAGTTCTGGCACAGGGTACATCAGGTTTTGTATGAAATGTGTCCAGACAGTGCGAGTTGCATTTAATATTGGTTTCAATGGGAGTATCAAAATGACCTCATCAGCAGTTGACCACAATGACAATGTTCATTTTTTTCCCAGGCACCTAAATTCACTATATGATGAATAAATAAATTTTAGGAAAGTCATGGAATGAGAGATAATAGGTTTTGCATTAGTTATGTTTATCTAAAAAAAAAAAATCCCAATTTTAAATTGAATTACAAAACTGAAAATTACATTTTTTACATTACATTTTCACTAACTTAAAATGTATTCTGTATATTTTCTGAAGAACAGGAGCAATGTTCTGAAGTATTTATCTTATCGTGCTAGTATTAAGCCAATACCTGCTTTTTATTTCTATGTAAATGAGCAAAGTCACAAATTCAGCAGGAGATTAAGCAGTTATTTCCCCCATGTAGTATTTGTTATTAGTGTTTTAGGCGTTACAAGAAACTATTTTTCATTTATTTATATGTATTATTTACTTCTGACCCCGGTCACATCTGGAAATCAAATTTCAAGATGGTTCTTATTACAACTACTTGAAAAGTTATGTTTTGTTTGTTTGTTTGTTTGTTAGCTAAATACCAATCCCATGTCATCTCTGGTGTTTCTCTTGGTCATCAATTAATAGGCATTTGTTTTTCTCAGAAAATCCATTATAAAACTATCACTGCTACTCTGTCTTCCTTTCTTGGTGTCTCTTTTTTTTATCTTATTTATGGTTAAGTACACTCAGTTCTCGACTTTAAATACAAAAAAAAAAGAACGAGAAAAAAAAAGCTTAAAAAAAAGACCACAGGGAGAAAGATAGAAAATATAAGAGGCTCCAGAAGAAACAAAAATTAAAATGGGAGAATAACTTTGATACTGTTAGTAGTCCAAGAGAGGTTGGTTTGTTTTGCCCATGTTTTTATCATGTAGTTTTCATGTTTTAACCTTTTCAATGTAATAAAGAAGCATATAACAGAGCTCATCATTAACACCCTAATAAAGCACTGCATCTGTCATGATTATGTGCAGCATGCCTAACTGGTGTTGAGGTACAGTGTAATCCCTATTGTGTACTGAATAGGTGTTGTTAAACATAAAATGTTGTATATGCTGTAGTGTGTACACTATACCGGATAACACAAACAAATGAAAGTAAGCATAAATTACACATACACTCTTTTAGGTAATCTTGTGTGTATTTTCTTTAAGTAGTCTTCAGGACCAGGTTTTCAGGGTTCTTGAAGGAAATTCGAAGACTCTTCCTTACATGCTAAATGCCTTTTGTTCTTTTAACTGTTAAGATGATCCCAAACTGCATCAGTAATGTTGAGGTCTGAGCTCTGGGGAGGCCAATCCATGATAGTGTTCCATTGTATGTTTTTCTATTCAGGTATTCTTTTACTGCACTGGCACTGTGTTTGGAATCATTGTCATACTGAAAAATGACGCCTTTTCGCATAGTATTGGATGGTGTATCAAAGTCTAACAGTACTGTTCTGTGTTTATAATTACACCAGTTTTGACAAGATTCCCTATATCACTAGCTTAAATGTAAAACACATGATAGTCTTAACTGTGTTTTACTGATACAGACACTCAGTTTTTGTACCTCTTTTCTGACCTTCTCTACACAATACAAGAATTTTAATTTGGGATTCATCACGTGCAGTTCTCGTGCAGTTCTCGTGCAGTTTAGCATATTTCAGCCTTTTCTCCCTTTTTCCCTTGCTTGAGAAGTACTTCATGCAGGTTCTCTCAGGTCCTGTGTCAGGTCTTTGCTGAATATTTTCCTGATGTTAAAAAAACTATTTATTGGTTCTTTGCTAAGTTGCCTGTAATGTGTAGTCACAACAGTGGTTCATGCCTTGAGGTTGGTGCTTTGAATTAATCAAAGGTTAGTATAAAATTGCTTAAAAAATCCTCTAAAAATGGTGAGGTACAAGGATGGATTGAAATTGGATGAAAAAGTAGCCAATGTCCAAATAAAAACTTGTGAAGTGAGGGGTGGCAAGAGACCTTTGCACAGTACTTTAGCCATATTTGTATAAAAGTAGTTTATTGTATAAACAATGAATAGCTACTATGTGCTCTACATACCTGGGCCTTTTGAAATCTTTTTCCTAATGTTCCTCTATTTGTGTGTGCTACACGAGGGGATAAGATTGTAAATGAGAGGCAGTAGGGTGCACTAACAATGTTTGATAAGACCTGGGGTTCCAAATGATCACTCCTCTGTCTTTCGCTTTCTCTCCTCCTCTCTCAAGCTCCTACTTCACCTCTCCTCACTCCCTCCCACTGCTTTCTCTCCATGCCACGTTGCTTTGGGTAATTTACCAGCAGCAGGATATGCCTTCAAGCTCTCAACCACAAACAGATAAAGACATGAATGCACACACACACACATACACACACACACACTCCAAAACATTTCAGAAAGCTTTCTGCATAACCTACAAAAATAAACACAAATATATACTTGTGTACTTATAATACACACACACACAGAAAACAATGCATTCATACCAGTATATAAATACAGTTCATTAGTTACAGTTCTACACCTGATGCTTAATAAATAAATAAGAGAACAATAGTCACGTTTATGCTTGTAATCTTAACTGATTGAGTAGTCAGAAAGATCTCAGAAGGACCTAGAAAACTAGGAAATTCATGGAGGTTAAACATGACTTTTTAGTCTAACAAACTTTGTAAGATTTATATTAAGTGAAATCCCTATAGCCGTGTTACCAGACTCTGGATTCAAATGACACAGAAACCTGACAAAGAAGGTTTTAACCATGAACATTTTTGCTGTGAGGACTAAACACTGCAACACTGTGCTACCCTCTCATGCGTTTTCAAAAGTCTCTGTTTGTCTTCTAATTGACTTCCTGCTTTCTTTGCAAATGTGTTTGCATTGTGTGCTGCTGCTGATGTTGTTACTTACTGTGCAATGAAGAATTCCTGCTTGACTGATCCCTTTGGTTCAAATGCCTTGATTGAGCAATTTGAAGAATATCCGCACTGCTGTCTACCTAACTAACCCACAGTGGAGCTCCTCTCTGGCAACACAGTCCAGTAAATAAATAAATTAAAAGCACAGTGTTAGTAAAATACTTGTTTTGGTACAATACTTCCAACTGCTGATGTTTTTGGAACGCTGAAATTGTAACCAAACATTTAAAACAATTCTCTTTTTAAACTAGTGTTGCAAAGTACTTCTTCAGCTCTGTCTAGATTTTTCTCTTTTATCATATCTGCCTTGAATCCCCAAACGATGCATAAAAATCAGATTGCACTCTTTTCAGTTAACATAAGAGTAAGTATAGGTGTCACGGACCTGGGTCTGAGGGACCCAGGGTTATTAAATATGTTATGGACATGTATATTTTTGGTGCTGCTGTCCCTCGTCTTCCTGGTTTGTGTGTGTGTGTGTGTGTGTGTGTGTGTGTGTGTGTGTGTGTGTGTGTGTGTGTGTGTGTGCTGAGCACCGGTTTACAGGCATCATCAGGCCTGGTGGGTGTGTTCAGGCTGGAGGCTGGCCACACCTGAGGGAGAGGATCACACACCTGCAACTGATCAGGATCGTCGGGGGAGCTACAAAGCAGTGTGGCTGAGAGCTTCTCGATGTGGGATTATTGCATGAGACTCCAAGACTCCTATTGTTTCCCCAGGAGAAGTGTGGAGCGCCAGACAGCAGCCAGCAAGGGGAGTGCTGAGACACGGACTTTTTGGGGAGGACACTACACGGGAGTAAAGGGAGAGCACAGGGATTTATTGCCATTTATCGCACTGTAAATAAACGCACCGTTTGCAGTGAAGAGTCCTGCGTTTTGGGTCCTATTTTTCTCCACATCCCCATGGTCTGCCACGCGGAGCGTGACAATAGTGGTCAAAATCTTTTGCTAAAATATTTATTTTTAGATCATTACAATTCAGATTTACACTTTTTGGTAGGGAACTATCTCTCTTAAATTTAGATATCAATGTTACTCCAAACTACCATCTTAGAGGAAACCTGTCTAAAGATGCAAACATATTACCCAGCTGGAGAGTGAAGGTTTAACCAGCTGAATTACAGCAGAGACCTATCTGTTTTCACTCTGACAGCATGCTGACTATAATGAAGACATTGTTTGTTTGTCTCCAGAACAGGAAGAAGAGATGAAATGTATTTCTACCATACCGGTTTCATTGTGAATGTAGATTTACACCAAATGAACTAAGGAATGTCAATTTACATTTTGGACATCAATGTGTTGTTTATTTTTTCAAATAAATTATATAATTTAATGTAGGTCTGTTTTCTTAGTGTAGCAGTATTGCAGTTAAGAAGTCAGTCTATTTCAAAATAAATATTGAAAAAGACAGATGACTTGTTTGCTTTTTACTTTCTATATATTGTTGTTTTCAATAAATGGCATGTTTTGTCTCACTCCATTTTATTCTTGTTGCATGTTCATGCTCTACTTGGAACCTTGTTAAGATCCAGGAAAATATGCAAAATATGATATTTTTTTTTTTTGCCATTTTTCAAGTGGTCTTAAACTTTTGATCGGGACTGTATTTACTTTCAAACATTGCCTCAGTTCATTGTGTGGGGGAAAGGCCTAAATTTTGAAAACTATTTGATATATAAAGGTAAGATTTCACAGGACTCATTATACATCTTCAAGCTTTGTACCATACCACTTTGATGCAAATCAGAGATGGCTGAGCAGAAAATGTTCCAAAAGTTAGCTGATTTGAGACTGAATGACCCTTCTGGTAACAGCAGCCATGCACATTGATATGTAAGAGTCAATGAAAATGTGCAATGTAATTTCAATTGATGCAACAAACTAAATACCAGACTGATTTATTATGACCATTTACTGATTTTTTCGTTGTTCATGTGGCGAATTACACCCCCTGTTCCACTGTTTCCTTACAACTACATTTTTGAAAGGAATTGCAGTGAAAAATATTTAATGAAATCCCATGACATCTGCCTTTGGGTGCAAAGGTGTTAAGCAAATGTCATCATGCATGATGTGATGAGGCGTTTTTGCAATGCTGCAGCAACATAAAATAGTAGGTGCTCTGTTTAATAACCTGGCACTTAACACCAATAAAACCAAAGAGATGGCCAGTGACTACAGGAGACACACGGCAGACTCTACCCAGCTCGACTTCTACAGGGACTCTGTCATCAGAGTTTCATCCTTTAAATTCCTGGAAACCTACATTGTGGAGCCTTTCTCTGGGTGTGCGAACAATAGCAGTGGTGGTTAAAAAGGCACATCAGAGACTAGTTTTCCTGTGAGTGCTTAGGAGGAATTGCACAGAGGAAAAGCTGTCGGAGGCCTTCTCCGCTTCACCATTGAGAGTGTACCGACGTACTGTATCACAGTGTGGTACACTGGCTGCTCAGCAGCAGACAGAAAAGCTGTGCAGAGGGTTATCAACAATGCCCAGAGAACCAGTGGCTGCACACTGCCCTCCCTAGAGGACATCTCCAGCTCTCTGTGTCTCAGCAGGGCAAAGAAAATAATCAAAGAATCTTCCCACCCTGGACAGCACTTGTTCAACCTCCTGCCCTTGAGCAGGTGGTACAGGTGCATAACGAGCTGGACAAATAGGCTTAAAAACAATTTCATCCCCTGGGCCATTTGAACTCTCAACTGCTGTAAATAAAGAAAACCTTCCAAATCTGAAACATTTTACAATATTTCTTTTTGAGTGCAATAGCTATTCTGTTGTGAATGTCATTCCTTTAACTCCAGCCATGCTCTAAATGTACTAACATGTTTGCCTGCTCTTAATGCTTTTGTTATTTTTAAGCCATATTTATTTTTATTTTTTTCACCTACTGTTTTGCACTGAACACAATAGTTTTATGAATCTTGTTCTAAATTTCTTCAATGCAAGCAGTTCGTTTATTTACAGTGATGTAAATAATACACAACAATAAATCCCCGTGCACCCCAGATTCCCGTGCCGTGTCTTCCTCCCAGTGTCCGTGCCCTGTGTCCTCGCTTCCAAGTGTCCATGCACCCCGTGCTTGCTGCCCTCTCGTTTCCAGGCTCCTCCTGGGAAATAGCAGAGGCAGACGTTAGACACTTTCCAACTGCGGCAGGCTTACACTTACTGATATGTTGAAAACACATATAATAACAATAATAATAATAATAATAATAATAATGAGAGTCCACACTGCTCAAGGACCCTGGGTCCCTCGGACCCAGGTCCATGACAAAAGGCTTCTTATTATTCTTCTTAGAGAATCCCACACAGACAAATCTGGTCACTTCCAGCAAAAATCCATTTCGGCATCCACTCTTTTGTTAGCGCTAAAATCTCCAAACCAAATCATGGCGGGTCTTGCTATCATCTTGTAAACTGTCCTTTTCACTTTTGTTGCTATCCTTGTTCTGTCTAGTTTCTACTGACGTTCATTCCTCTCTCCTGTGCTTACCTCCACTTCTCTAGACTTCTTCTACCTCCTCCCTACTCTCATTACAGACCACACTTTCATCCTCAAGCATCATAGTCCACAGACTCCCCTCCTGAACTTATCTGTCAACCTGTCCATCACCATAACAAACAGAAACAGGATCAGAACTAATTCTTGATGCAGTCATATCCACATCTCCTACCCATCTGTCCCTACTGCACACTTCTTCCTTACTAATCATCTACACCTCCTGATTCACTAACTGTCCTCCTTCTGTCCTCCTCTCTCTTCAAAGTACTCCTTCTATGTTCTCAGCGCACTCGCTTCACTTGTTAGTGTACTTCCATTTTTATCCTTAATCATGTTAACATGCTGCACATCCTTTCTAGCTCAATCTCATTACCTAGGCAATCAATTATAGACAAAGTTCTTTTATCCTTCCTTAGTGTCCAGCCTCTAATACAGCTGACTATGAGCCTTTTACTTTTGCTGCCTTTCTTTCTTGGACACCTAGATTCCAAGTACTCCTGTCTACTTTCTTCTTTTTCCTGACTGCCCTACTTTTTTTTCTTTGCTGGTTCCCCTGTACAGTTAAAACAGACAAGTTCTAAACTACGTATTTAAGTCAGCATAAAGCTGTTTTTAGATCTGGTCATCGAGTCGGTGCTAGCTCTTAAAAGAGTTGGATATAGTAAAATGAGTGAGAAACAGCACATTAAATAAGGTATCTCCTCCTTATATCTCAGTAAGTAATTCATTATCTCAAGTATGTCATTGTGACTTTACAAAGGGTCACATTAGAGGATGCTGACTTTTAAAGCTTATATGTGTTTGCCTTAATTTTACTCAGGCTATCGCTTTCTGCAACAGTAAATGCTGCTTGCTCACTCCACCTCAGCTCCCCTCAGGCTTCATTGCACTGGCCAAATTCAGATTTCCTGGCTTTTAGCAACTGCCAAGAGGGCAGTGAGCAGTAAACCCAACTGCAGGCTTCAAAGCCTTCTCTTGAAACAAAACTATGGTGACATCACAGTTGCTATGCTCATGTCAAGGTTCCAATAGTTATTATTATTCAGAGAGTAATGAACAAGGACACAGTGGTTTTGGTGGCAGAAAATGTGTGTGTCTCTCACTCCATAATAATCACATACTCTTTCTCATTGACCAGGTGCACAGCATCGGGAGCCCAGAGCAAAGAATGAGTCATGGCAGCTGATCCAGAGTCTGCATTTAATCCCATGCTCCACTGCACTAAAAAAGTAGTGGTGCCTAACTGATCTGAGCTGAGATCTACACAGACATAATGCTGTCTTTTCAGTCAGTGGAGCCACATAACACATAGAGACTTAATACACAATCGATTTTATTCAGTGTGCTTAGCATCACAATTTCTTCATTCTTTACTTTAGAGTCAATTTCATACTCTCCCTTTATTTTTTCATGGTGTCAGTAACTTGCAACATTTCCTTTTAAGAAGGAAGCCCAGTATTATCTGTGGATGTTTGTGTTTCTTGTCAATGTGTAACCTCAGCATATCTGTAACTGCCAGTGTGATAACAAGATCATTTGAGGTAGATGTGTTTATACTCTGACATAGAATAATGACACAAAGACCATATTTTTCTTAAAACTATCTCTACTGTACCTCTGTTACCATGGTAACTGTTTCCAGATCTGGGATACTCCTCCTTTTTCAGTGTAACCCCTGTAACACTTCATAATCTCTATCCACTAAACTTTAATTCAGTGTCTTTTTACAAATAAGTCGTACTACATAAGCATGAGTATGTTCTAGTCTGTTTCATTTAGTTAGTTTTTTTTGTTTTTTGGACGAGGCGTTTGGAGGCGGGTGGCGTGGTTGTTGAGTTCTCATCTACTACTTTCGCATTTCAGTGTCAGTAAATTAGAAATACAGTATCAGCATTTTGACAAAGAGCTCCACCCACATACACAGTCACACTTGCTCACGCACATACACACATTAACAAGCACGCAGACAAGCACTCTGAGAAACTTCTACTTGAGGTGATGTAGTGTCTTGTAGTTTCCATGGTAACATCTAGGGAGCAAATCAAGAAGGAGGTCCAACATAACAAAAGGGAACACTGCCCCCCCACGACTAGTGAAAGGAGAAAACCTGAAGGACAGAAAGACAGAAAAAGACAGAAGAACAGAGCTGAGGGACAAAGAGAGTGACACTATCTCAGAATGAGCCCAAGTGCTACTTCAAGCCAGGGAATGAAATTACTCTCAGGCTTGCACATAAGGCTTTCTGTTCTCAACTATAACTTGAGATTATGTAACATGAAATCGACTTGTGTCCTAAGCCAACATTGTGTATGCTTACATGGTAAACACTAAAATTGATCACTTTGGTGGATATGCTGGTGAATTCCTTATTTTAGTGGAAAATCCCTTTTCTTGGGTCCCAAGGATGTGTCTAGTCTTATTGCATGGATCTTTGTCTTCCTTTTGGTGCTGCGGGCAAGCAACCACTCAATGTCTTCATTGTGAACTACCCCTCTTTTGCTAATCAGTTCAGCTTGAAAGCAAATATAAATACAGACAGCACACAATGGAGATTACAAATGCACTACAAATGTTAACCATTAACTACCGCTGTCTTCAAATAACTATAACCTGTACTTTGAGCAGAGGTTCTTTAAAGCCTAAAGGAAAAATCCAAAATTTATTGACTGAACTAGAGAGGAATTTGAATTCAAGTGAAAATAACATGACTGAAGTAAAAATTGTCCTCTAATCTCCTCTGAAATTATTCAAAGGAAATAATTACAATTATACTTTATCAGTAATGAGTATAAATAATACAACTGACTGACACAATATAAACAACACTTAAATAACACTTAAACGTAAATAATAACAACAACAACAACAACAACAACAACAATAATAATAATAATAATAATAATAATAATAATCAGAATTTGCCCAAAGTGTGCAAAAGAAAATTGGAATGACATTCAAATATATGTTTTGGTGTTTACAAGGAGAGAAAGTCACACTTTAGAGTAACACATCTGAAATCAGTCCTACTCCATAAGGAAAGTACTTTATAAGAAGTGTGAAAATTGGATAATATTTGTTGGTGATAGAGCATATTGTGTTTTTAGGTTAGACTTAATCTGTTCCTGACATGGGGGAAGCTGTTAAACATATTTCTTTGTACTAATGTTCACACTTATTTAGGTGAATGTGATACAAAACTTGTGAGAAAAATATTAGTGACACATTTAGGCTTTAGGTACTTAGGATCTAGCTGATTGACACAAATGAGTCGTGTGCATGTGTTCTCATGTGCTTATGTGTCCAGTTGTGTTTGTGTTTCTCCAATAAATGGATGGTAAGTTTTCCAAATAGAATCCCACATAAGAGAAATTAAGGTCCACATAAGAACTATTTTGATTGTTACCTTTCACAGTGTGGTACTAAAGCGGGAGTGAATGACTGTTATTATATAAATAAACTGCTTTTAAATTTGAACCCTTGACAAAAAAGGGTAATATAATAATTAGGGCCAAGTCTCTCTGAATTTTGGATTACAGAGTGTTATATCTGTGGTTACATACTCCTGTTAGTTACGACCTTTGTGTGAAGTAATAATGATTTTTTTCATCAGAGCTGAAGAGGAGACAAAACCAATGGATTTGATAGACTATGGCAATGTAGGACATTAAAACCTATGTCTTCCTGTCCTTGAGAAAAGTCTTGCTGCTCCAGATACAAAACAACAAAACATAAACAAGTGATTGAAATCAAAAAAAAAAAAAAAAAGAAAAGAAAGAAAGAAAGCAACTAGAAGTAAGGGCAATTTTCTTTTAAAATGAATTGATTATTATTATTAACAATATCAATAGAGTCAAGTTTGTGTGTTGGTGATTTGTGTTTATAATTGACACTTATGTGAAGATCATTTCAGAAGCCCTGGTGATCCCAAAAGAGTTACAAACTTTTCGTAGCAGCATTCCACATGCTGTCTTTGACATAGGTACATGTGCAATGTTGTGAAACCAGCTAATTGAAGTGGACATTAGAAAACTAAAAGCTGTCGTAGTTAATTGAGACAAATGAAGATAGTGGTGATCATGGGATAAGCAGCAAGTTTCAATGTCACTCTAACAAAAAGAGAGTGGAGCTAGACAGAGAACCAGAGCACAGAGACACAATGCATTACACATGACCCATACGCTGTCAGTGTCTCAATGTCAAGCAATACTTTACTCTCTCATTTCTCTCATCTCTCTCTTACATATATATATGTATATATATATATATATATATATATATATATATATATATATATATATATATATATATATATATATATATATATATATATACACATATAAGTGCGGGATCTACCAAGGAGATGCTCTGTCCCCACTGCTGTTCTGCATAGACCTGAACCCCCTCAGTGAGATCATTAACAAGACTGGCTACGGATACCGACTACAAAACGGAGCGGTTGTCAGCCACCTCCTGTACATGGATGACATCAAGCTGTATGCCAAGAGTGAACGAGACATCGATTCACTGATCCACACTACCAGGCTATACAGCAATGACATTGGAATGTCGCTCGGACTGGAGAAGTGTAGTCGGATGGTAACAAAGAGAGGGAAGGTAGTCAGAACTGAGGGGATTGAACTACCAGAAGGCAACATTGCAGACATAGAGGACAGTTACAAGTACCTGGGGATCCCGCAGGCGAATGGGAACCATGAAGAGGCCACTAGGAAAGCTGCAACCACCAAGTACCTTCAGAGGGTCAGGCAAGTCCTGAGGAGTCAGCTGAACGGTAAGAACAAGATCCGGGCCATCAACACCTACGCCCTGCCCGTGATCAGGTACCCTGCTGGGGTAATAGGCTGGCCAAAGGAGGAGATAGAAGCCACTGACATAAAGACAAGAAAGCTCCTGACCATGCATGGAGGGTTTCACCCCAAGTCCAGCACCCTGAGGCTGTACGCTAAGCGGAAAGAAGGAAGCCGGGGACTGGTGAGTGTCAGCACCACAGTCCAGGATGAGACAAGAAACATCCACGAATACATCACGAAGATGGCCCCAACTGACAGCGTGCTCAGTGAATACCTCAGGCAGCAGAAACCCAAGAAAGAGGAGGAAGGCGAGGAACCATCATGGAAGGACAGGCCCCTGCACGGTATGTACCACCGGCAGATAGAGGAGGTGGCTGATACCCAGAAATCCTACCAGTGGCTGGACAAAGCTGGACTGAAAGACAGCACGGAGGCACTAATCATGGCAGCACAAGAACAAGCACTGAGTACAAGATCCATAGAGGCTGGGGTCTATCACACCAGGCAAGACCCCAGGTGCAGGCTGTGTAAAGATGCCCCTGAGACAATCCAGCACATAACAGCAGGGTGCAAGATGCTAGCAGGCAGGGCATACATGGAGCGCCATAACCAAGTGGCCGGCATAGTATACAAAAACATCTGTGCCGAGTATGGCCTGGAAGTTCCGAGGTCAAAATGGGAGACGCCCCCAAGGGTGATGGAGAATGACCGAGCTAAGATCCTGTGGAACTTCCAGATACAGACGGACAAAATGGTGGTGGCTAACCAACCGGACATAGTGGTGGTGGACAAACAGAAGAAGACAGCCGTAGTGATTGATGTAGCGGTTCCGAATGACAGCAACATCAGAAAGAAGGAACACGAGAAGCTGGAGAAATACCAAGGGCTCAGAGAAGAGCTCGAGAGGATGTGGAGGGTGAAGGTAATGGTGCTCCCCGCGGTAATCGGCGCACTAGGTGCGGTGACTCCCAAGCTAGGCGAGTGGCTCCAGCAGATCACGGGAACAACATCGGAGATCTCTGTCCAGAAGAGCGTAGTCCTGGGAACAACTAAGATACTGCGCAGGACCCTCAAGCTCCCAGGCCTCTGGTAGAGGACCCGAGCTTGAAGGATAAACCGCCCGCAGGGGCGGGATGGGTGTTTTTTTTTAATATATATATATGTATATATATATATATATATATATATATATGTATATGTAAAATAATCCCCCGCTCGCCCCTGCGGGCGGTCTATCCTTCAAGCTCGACCTCATTGCATGACCTCACTCGACAAACAAAGACATTTTAGAAGCATACTTCCTGACTTATTCTGAGTCATCTGTTACCAGGCAAACTCCAATGCAGCAGGTTGCTGAATACACACAGGCCTCTATTCTGTTTCTAGATTATATGTGGTGCATTGTAAGCATGTATGCAATTCTTCCATAGCTCTAAGCCACTTTACTCAATAGATCGGCCGGACATCGCGCCGCCCGAAGCTTCTGACCATCAATTAACTGACCGAGTTTCAACTCTTTAATGAGCACAAAAATGCAATGTGTATAGCATGAATACAGTTGCACCTGCAATGAAAGATCATTATGTGATTATGCTAACACCTGAAATACAGACTTTAATGTAACATCAACACCATCAATAAATGCTTTGATGAAATGATAATTAATGCAATATGAATAGTAACAGCAAAAAATTCTCTAATCTCCACAGTCACCTCCGCTATCTGCCGGTGGTACATACCGTGCAGGGGCCTGTCCTTCCATGATGCTTCCTCGCCTTCCTCCTCTTCCTTGGGTTTCTGCTGCCTGAGGTATTCACTGAGCACGCTGTCAGTTGGGGCCATCTTCGTGATGTATTCGTAGATGTTCGTTGTCTCATCCTGGACCGTGGTGTTGACACTCACCTGTCCCCGGCCTCCTTCTTTCCTCTTAGCGTACAGCCTCAGGCCATTGTCCTTATATTTACATTAAGGACAATGGTTACTATAAACAGAGTACTGTACAGTTATTAAATTAAATAAAAATAACTACAGATAAGAGTTAAACCAGGTTGCACTGCGAATCGGTTGATTAAATTATTGCAGTTACAGCGCAGATATAAACATCTATGTTTGTTGGAAGCAGTTCTGATTGTACAGTCTGACAGCTGCAGGGAGGAAGGACCTGCGGAAACGCTCCTTCATGCATCGAGGATGCAGCAGTCTCTCACTGAAGGAGCTCTGCAGTTCAGCAACATTTACATGCATGGGGTGGGAGACTCTGTCCATCAGAGACGTTATTTTGGCCAGAGTCCTTCTGTCTCCCACCACCTGCACTGGGTCCAGGGTGCATCCCAGAACAGAGCTGGCCTTCCTGATGAGTTTATCCAACCTCTTCCTCTCGGCTGCCGATAAACTGCTGCTCCAACATACCACACTGTAAAAAATGACAGATGCCACCACAGAGTCATAAAAGGTCTTTAAAAGCGCTCCCTGTACTCCAAATGACCTCAGCCGCCTCAGCAGGTACAGTCTGCTCTGACCCTTCCTGTAAAGAGCATCAGTGTTGTGGCTCCAGTCCAGTTTATTATTCAGGTGAACACCCAGGTACCTATAAGAGTCCACTATCTCAATGTCCACTCCCTGGATGTTCACCGGTGTCAGCGTGGTGGGTCTGCGTCTCCGGAAGTCCACCACCAACTCCTTGGTTTTCCCGGCGTTGATCAGCAGGTGGCTCTGCTGGCACCAGTCCACAAAGTCCAGAGTCCACTGTCTGTACTCTGAGTCGTCCTCACCTGTGATGAGGCTGACTATGGCAGAGTCGTCAGAGAACTTCTGTAGGTGGCAGCGTGGGGAGTTGATGGAGAAGTCTGCAGTGTAGAGGGTGAAGAGGAACGGTGCCAGCACAGTTCCCTGTGGGCCCCCCGTACTGCAAGACCAGTGTATCAGAGACACAGCCTTGTGACCTCACATACTGTGGACGTTCTGTGAGGTAGTCCAGTATCCACTGGGACATGTGGTGGTCCACTCCCGATAGCTCCAGCTTGTCTCTCAGAAGTCGTGGCTGGATGGTGTTGAAAGCACTGCAGAAATCAAAGAACATGATCCTCACAGTGCTTCCAGGCTTCTCCAGGTGAGTCAGAGTCGGTGCAGGAGGTAGATGATGGCGTCCTCCACCCCAATGCCAGTTTGGTAATCAAACTGTAGCGGATCCAATGAAGACCTCACCAGGGGGCGCAGATGGTTTAGAACCAACCTCTCGAGGGTCTTCATCAGATGCGATGTCAAGGCTACCGGCCTGTAGCTGCTTAGGTCCTTGGGATGGGAGGTCTTTGGTACCGGTACCACACAGGATGTCTTCCACAGCTGTGGTACTTTCCCCAGTGACAGGCTCAGGTTGAACAGATAACCTAGGATGCCACACAGTTCATCTGCGCAGCATTTCAGGAGCCTGGAGCTGATGCCATCTGGACCTGCAGCCTTCCGCACCTTGATCTTGCGAAGCTCGTTCCTCACTTGAAGTGCTGAGATAGAAAGAGTGGATTTTGGGGGAGGGGGGTGTATGTTGGAGTCCACAGAAGCCGGGGGTGGGTGTAATGACTGGGAGCTGGGAGGTGTGAAGCTGAGTGGTGTGAAGTCCTGAGATGAAGGACAGGCAGTCCCTGAAGATGAAGGAGATTGCAGCAGGGGGGACGATGCTGGGGGAAGGGTGGGTGGTTGATCAAACCTATTAAAATATTTATTTAGGTCATTCACCCACCCCAAGTCTCCTGCAGCCTGGGAGGTTGGTTTTTGTCCTGAGATTGTCTCCAGGCTGTTCCAAACCCCTCTGATGTTGTCCTGTTGCAGCTGCTCTTCCATCTTCCTCCTGTAGTTTTCCTTTCCTTGCCTTATCTTCCATTTCAGCTTCTTCTGGACAACTCTCAGCTCCTGTTTGTCTCCAGATCTAAAGACTCTCTTCTTCTCCTTGAGGAGAGCTTTAATTTCAGGATTTATCCATGGCTTGCTGTTAGAAAAACACCGTACCTTTTTGATGGGTACGGTGTTGTCCACACAGAAGTTCATGTAATCCGTAATGCAGTCTGTGATGCTGTTGAGGTCATCCTCCAGGGGGCTGCAGAGGTTGTCCCACACAGTAGAACGGAAACAGTCCCTCAGGGCCTCTTCAGTCTCTGCCGACCATTTCCTTACTGTGCGTTTCACAACTGGTTCTCTGTGTACTAGAGGTTTATACACAGGCTGGAGATGAACCAGATTGTGATCTGAGCCCCCCAGGGGAGGGAGAGGTGATGAGCTGTATGCCTCCTTGGTGTTGGCATACAATAAGTCCAATGTTTTATTGTCTCTGGTGTAGCAGGTGACATACTGGGTGAAGGTGGGGAGAGTGGAGGACAGGGAGATGTGATTAAAGTCCCCAGAGATCAGGAAAAAGGCCTGAGGATGCTGAGTTTAGAGTAGGCTGGTTACAGTGTGCAGGACCTCACAGGCTGCTGCAGCGTTAGCAGAGGGCGGGACATACACAGCTATCATAATCACGTGTGTAAACTCTCGCGGTAGATAGTATGGTCTCATGCTAACCGCTAGCAGCTCAATGTCCTTACAGCATAGCGTCTCTTTGATAGATAAATGCCCAGAGTTACACCATCTATCGTTCACAAACACAGCCAGACCCCCTCCTCTCTTCTTACCACTCTCCGTTGTTCTGTCGGCCCGGATCAGATGAAAACCATCCATGTTTACGTGTGAGTTCGGAGTTAGCCACGACTCTGTGAAGCACATCAGGCTGCACTCCCTGTAGCTCCTCTGATGTCGGGTAAGAGCCGCCAGTTCGTCTACTTTATTGGGGAGAGATCTCACATTCCCCATAATAATAGATGGAATCACTGGCCGGTACCTCCTAACTTTACTGCGACGCCCGATCCCGGCCCAAGTACCGCATCTCTTCCTCCTCACCTCGCGGGGGATGTTAGCTTGCTCGGCGGTAGGCAGGGCAGCGGAGGCTCCGAGGGCTAACAGCTGATCCCTGCTGTAAACAATGGGAAGTCGGACCTCCACGCGCTCTCCGGACAAAGACGCCGTAAAAAATGTAATAAAGAACACCATTGTCCATAGAATTCTGAGCTCCATTGTGGGGGACAGCAGTCCACAATAGAAAAACAAAAACAATAAACACAAAAACAACAAAGAAACATATATTAAAGAGAAAAAAGGACTCGGTCAAGTCGGAGCTGCTGATACTGGCTGCCAGCTCGGAGTGGCGCCGGAAGTAGGGAAACCCTCCATACTTAACTCTAGTGAACACTTTGATGTCTTAAGTAACTGTGCCACATTTAAAGGTGACATATAAATTGGGAATTTAGCAACATCATAACTAATACATTTGACCCTAACCAATAGCCTTACAATACAGTGATGTCAATGGAAACTAAATAGGTAGCAACACTATGCCAACCTATAAGTCAAGCATCTATTATGAGATAGAAAGGCGAAAAAAAAAGAACTACAAGTTTTGGATGAAATCACACATGAAAGTTATCTTTTATGATTCAGATATTTTTATGTTTGACCATGTATAAAAACAATGACTTGAAGGCGAAGGCATGTTGGAACTCTGTACTTGCTCACTCCTTCTGTGCCTCTCTTTCTCTCTCATGTCTTCCTCTTTGCCTCTCTGCCCCTTACTGTGCAAGAACAGATGTGGTAACATTTCTTGCTACATTGGATCATGACTGAGTTTTAGCAGCATGCTGTTGTCAGGTGGTAACACTAACATCGGACAGCTTTACATAAAAAGATATCCATTATTCTAACCATCGGAAGAGTTTGATACAAATAAGCAGGAAGGTAGTTTCCCGCATAGCATAATGTTTGTGTGTGTGCGTATCTGTGCTTCTCTCTGTAGCATAAATGTATGAAAATACAGATGTTTGTGAACATGCCTGTTATTGCATGACTGACTTAAGGTGAACATATATATTTCTATTTTTAATGAAACTGATGTTTGCCTACATGTATCTGTGTATAAAAATGTGTCTCTGTGTGTGTGAGAGAGAGAGAGAGAGCGAAAGAGAGTGAGAGCGTGTGTGTGTGTGTGTGTGTGTCTGTTTTTGTGTGTGAGCTCATTTATTAGCTCGCACAGTCACCCACTCCTTTTTAAAAATAGCAGCCTCTTGGCTGAGGCTGTCAGCAGCAATGAGAAAATAAGGAGTTCCATTTTGGAGGTAGCAGCCTTCATGATACAATTAGGATACTGTGGCTGAGGGAACATACTGACACAAATACACACGGTTACTTAAAATTGATGCAGCAGTTGTTTTAAATTCCTGGTCGCTTTAAGTAATGGATTTTGACAAAATGGTTATAAGAAATAAATAATTTTCAATGTTATTTACTTTGACATTTTAAATATTACCATTTATTACCTTTCCCTGACATTCCTTCCCACAACACATTATGTAAGTGACATTGGGCTACTTAGACTGGGTGGTTACAGAGCTTTTCCTGCAATGGCTGGGTATTATATATAATGCATGGTTGTTAATAAAACCTAGGGTATCCTTTTGAGTAGGCTGGAAATAGTGTGTATTTAACTGTGCTAGACTTCTCTATCCTACCTGTCTAACTGAACTAATTTTTATGACACTGAGGAGGTGATCCCAATCTATCATGTCATGTCCACTTTCAGGTGAATTATTGAGAAAAAAAGAAAGACAGAAAAGAACGTGTGATATGACATGTTCCTCACAGTTGCTGCTGCAGAACATGGCTAAGCTATGTATATGCAATCACTATACTAGACACTTTTATTATAAAACAATGGGACAAACAAATTAACAAATAAAAACATATCAATAAATATAAATAAATAAAATGATATGCAAACAGACAAGGAGACAAAATCACTTGATGCTTTTCTGTGGGCTTTTCTGCTATTATCCATACTCCAAATGTTCAAGATTTGTCTGTTTTATCTAAAACACCCAGACACAAATACATTACAGTTTCTACTTGTATTGCTGCAACTCATCTTGTGTGTCATTAAGCATCACACTGAGATCACACATCAGTGCACAACAAGTCTACAATAATACCAGAGCTGCATCTCTCCCAGGCAGATAAAAGCATTTCTATTAGTTTTGCAGTCCACCTACATTATACAAAGCCATACTGATTACAATGCTTTTCAAACAAAGATAAAGCCAGTATAAGGGGAAGAGCTGGATTCTAGCCATTCTGGTACCTGTTGATAGTAATATGAAGGCCATCATTGTCCCTCTTCTGGCAATTAGCTAATAGGCTGTGCAGCAAATTAGTTCAAGTGCTACTCCAGATAATATACTGTGTTTAAGGAAAGATGGTAAAAAGAGGAATGGTGGCCAGATGTATTGTTTCCTTACACTAAAACAAGGCAATGAGTGCATTTACTGCCACTGATAATGCATAAAAAGAAGCTACGGCTATTAAATTCTACTTCCTTCAGCAGACACTCTATGCATTTCTATTACTGTCAGCAGATACAGTGTACAAAAAACCAATAAACTGCATATTTTGTATAGTGTAGTTCTTTCCAGCTTGAGTGCACAATTCTAAATTCTTAGACACTGAATTGTCTATCTAGTTATTTATTCTTAATTTCCCAGTATTTGTCAGCATCTGATAGGCTGGGACACGTTTTATTTTTTGTTTTATGTAGTGTATATCTCAAAGATGCTCTTTATTTGTATCCACAAGTTGCATGTGTTATATTTCCTATCCATTACCTCAGCATTCTCTTCTGCCCCCTCTCTGACCCTTCCATCTCTCCTTATTCTGTCTATCTTTTTACCCTCGTTTTACTGCCACACTCATATTGACTTCACAGTTCCATCCTTGTCCAGTCATCCTGCTCTCCATCTCCTTTCCCTTCTCCACTTTCTCACTCCATCATCCTTGCTTCTCATTGAAAGCAGAAGCAGCGGCAGTCAAATTGATTTTGCTGCTGTGCTGTGGAGCCCCATCAACTCACAGATTGGGTTTCCCACTTACCCTCTCCCTCTGGCCCTCTGTATTTCTTTCTCTCTCAGTGGTAGTTCCACCCGCACCCCCCACCCGCACCAACCACCCCCACCCCTCAACCTGTGCTCTCTCCTTGCCTTCTGTCTTTCATCTGTTCCTCTTCATTTGATATGCTACTTTGTTGTCTTTCTCACACACACGCACATGTGTACACAGAGGTAATTGCTAGCCAGATTATAGGTAAGCTGGTGCTGAGGAAACAAGTGCAACTTTATGATTGTGATTGTAGCTGTGTACAGTACTTAATATTGTATATGAACAAGGAAATTTAATAGGCAATACTTCTGTATTGCAATGTGCTTGAGAATAGGATGTTAATGCTATATTTTTATGCAAAAACATATATCTCATCAAATCATTTCAACAATATCATGACTTTTCATTAGTGCAAGTCATAGCTGTTATGTGGGAGGTTACTCTGCATATTTCAATTTGTGCCTTTCTGATTCCTCCAGAATTACACTGTATTTGTAGTAGAAGCAAGGCAGAGGGCCACACAGATGTGCATGTATGTGCACAAAAGTTGCAAGAGCAGAGGCTCATGCCTTTTCAACAACAGCTTTGTTGTCTCTGACAAAAAAAACCCCCTGAACTTAGCTATCAACATATGACGCACTGTTTCATCCTGTGACACTTACTTAAGGTTCGGAATCTAATGTAGCTAAAACCAGCTGGACTAGTTTAAACCAAGTTAATCATTTCAACATTATGCTACATGCTTCTTTTAAAAAATCCCAGGTAGTAATATTATATTGTCAGTGGCTAAAAGGGAGGAATACAATTTAAAAAACAAAGCAGAAAAATAGGCTTAAAATAAGCTATGCTTACCAGTGTGTGTGTGTGCACATGCACATGTGTGTTGATGTATCTGTGTGTGAAAGATCACTAAGTTAAATATGCTTCAAAAACTGAAGAGAAGCTTTCATTTTTTCATAACTTGATATCTACTCTAAAGCAAACCTAACCATGCAAACCTAGCAGTCTACTGAGACAAGATAGACCAGCAGCGACCAGCACACTCATGTAAAGATCTTGCAGATATGAGGTTGCCATTTTTTATTTTTACCATAAGTGGGCATCTTAAAGTACTGGAAGTGGTTGGTTTAGGAAACCAGTTAGTGTTTCACAACTATTAGGTATTGGTTAAGTTGTTAATTTGATTAAGCATTTCATTGAACACATATGTTACAATGGTAAAGTCAACTGAGGTCAGATTCCAAACTCAACTTTTTATGTCAATTGTCTTCTAACTGACTGAAAATTTGAAAATCTAAGGAGATCATCCCAATTTTTTATATCCTACCTTGTGACTTGCCTGTCCTCTGTGGTTCTCTGTATGGAAATTATCCAAGAGGCCTGAACTGAATTGTATATGTCTGTGAGCATATTCTCACACAAGGCTCCCTATATATAGTTAACTGAGCAGATGTGGTTTGTAAACAGATCATGGCAGATGATCTGCAATGATAAATGACTCTCCAGGAATATAATCCTACAGTGTAAGTGAACAGCTTGCTGCTCAGTTGTCCACCATATGAGTCATGTTTCTGTGTGGGTCACACAGTAATGGAGAACTCTTTGAGTGCTACCCATGATTTGTGAAATTCAGTTGTTGAATCAGATCTTGCAGCAATCATCTTCAGTATCAGCTTTCCTTCTTCTATTTTCTTATACTTTTGTAATAATGCACTTAGGGGAGAATAACCAGGCAGACTGTAACTTTAACACGAGCACACATTTCACAGGTCCACACGCAACACTTGCTGTGTTTCTTTTCACATGAAATAGTATGACAGCAGTTACATGATGCCCCCTATTGGCCTGGAATGTGGAAAGCTTTTAAAACAAATTCACCTTTCTTAATCTCAGTTACATGTACACTTAAATGAATTTCCATGTAAAACAGAAATTTCCAGCATGTTGCCATCCAGGCTGACTTCTTCTTTTTTGCTGGTTCCTTTTCTGTAAACTGGCATTTGTAGAAAACTTGTAGGTCTCTGCTGGTCTCAGAGAGGTGTGAAGCATAAGTTTTCTTTCAGTTAGTGTGTAGCTGTGAGGTCTTACGTACTGTCCCTTTAAGTTGCTTACTTAGTCTGGAATTTCCTTTCTTGACATCTGTTGAGTTTCTCATAGACACAAGACTTCCTGCATCCAGTTTAGGAGCCTGGGAATATCTCTTGGTACTAGTATGTGTTTTAATGTATCAGTTTGCGATTGACCAGCTGTAAGCTTTGGCAAGCTAGAGTTCTTATCTGTCTGCCATGCATGTGGTTCCATGCACATGGCCCACGTGCTTGCATGCAGTGTAGCTATATTCATCTGAAGGAGCATGTATTTTGTTAAAAGAAATAATTCTTTCTGCAAATAATTTACCCTTAATCAAATCCATCTGTTTCCTTTGAAAAACATGGATATCTCTTTCTTCCAGATAAAAGGAGAGGTCTGTGTAGGTTAACTGTGGATCAGAGTGTGTCATGCAGCTTTGTGGCTTTACTTTTCACAAAGCATAAAACTCATTTTTCTAATCACCATAGATGCAGTGTACTGTGGATCAAAAAGCAACACTTTGAGCTTAATAGTAGTCCACCTCAGCAAGAAACTTTCTCTTTAGGCACCTTAGGGAATTCTTCTCCTCTAATGGCTCTCTGCAACTACACCATGTGGTCTGCTTGTAGACAGACAGGCTAAGCTGTTTCTCCAAGGCTGCAAATTCCCTAAACATAAAAATATCAGTGAGCACCAGCAGCTTACTTTATAATCATCAACACAGCAAACATTTACAAGACCAGATCAGTGTGAGTCAACAACAAGTAAAGTAAACAATTTTAAGAATAAATTCAACACTGTGGGAAAAAAAAAATCAAAATAATATAATTAAAATGAGAATTCAAATTAAAAAGATTTCTGGGGAAGAAAGTCATAGTTCTGAGAAAAAAAAATCAGAATTCTGAGAAAAATGTCAGAACACTGAAATGGCAGTTCTGAGAAAAAAGCTCAGAGTTATAGAATTAAAGTTATAATTCTGACATTGAAGCAAAACGTCTCTGTTTCAGCTCAGAAATCTAAAAAGGAAAAAAAAAGTTAGAATTCCAAGATTTATGTCAGAATTCTCAAAAAGAAGAATTCTGAAAAAAGCCAGAATTCTAGGAAGTGATTTAAAGATTCCAAGAAAACTATCAGAATGCTGAAGACAGAATTCCAACATTCAGTCAGTTTTAAAGTTAATTCTGAATTCAAATACCAGATGTCCGATATTTCAGGCAGAATTATAAGATTAAAATAAAAAATAAAAAATAAACTAACAATCAAGTCAAATTCCAAGAAATAAAATTCTTCAGTGTAACAGTCTATTGTGAGAAAAAAAATATTTTAGAATCTTAAATTGAGATAACACAACCAGGAGCTAAATAAAAATGACAGGAAATGTAATTTTGAAATAAAAACATCAGTTGGAGAAATTATGTGGACAAAGAGGAGACAACTCTTATTTTGCAATTTCCTTTGCTTCCCGTTTGCAGGTTATAACAGTGCAGGAAAGTAAGAGGCAAAGAAATATACCCAAAGCTATCCTTGTTGTCAGCTTTATGTATTTGTCGTAAACCACAGTGCGAGTACATTTCACAACTCCAGAACTGTGACATCACTTGTCTATTTATTTGTTTCTTTATTTCTTTATTTTTTTCATTAAAATAGTATGACAGTAGTTACATAGTGTCACCTGTTGGCTTGAAATAGGTTTTAGATCTGACAACATGACATATTCTATTCAGTCAACACAGCGGATATTTTTTTTTTCTATTTCTAAAATTGCAAGATATACTTTACATTCTTTGGATTTATGGACACTTTTATGTGTTGGTGAAAGGAAACCAAGGACATTCATACAAAAGTATATTCACAGAAATGCTGTGTGACATTCATATTTTCTTATTTGTATTTTTATGGATGCAGATGTCTAAAGGGAGGACAATTTCTTTAAGTTTTTATTACAACAATCCAGCTGACTACATGGCATGAAGTAGAACAGTTACTTAGCAACAGAAAAATAAAATGTACAAGAAGTGAAATAGATTTTTTAGGTGCCAAAGTAATGCAACTTAACTGCCTCTGGGTCCTAACTATGACAGAGGTACTGTACATCCTGGTCATACAAGCACTGAACTATACAATGGTTTTTGCTTTAGAACCTGTGTGTGTGTGTGTGTGCATGCGTGTGTGTACGTATTTGTCCTTAAATTGAAAGAAGGGTATCTGGGTGTTATCCTGCTTTGTGTTATATTTGTAGTGGCTCAGGTGGCAGACTGGCTTGCCACCAGTCATAGCATTAGTGTCAGCGCCCTTGAGCAAGACACTGAACCATTTTCACCTTAATGCAGCCTTGCCTTGGAAGTGGTGTGTGTGTATGTGTGTGTGTGTGTGTGTGTGTGTGTTTGTGTGAATAGGAAATTAAATGTAAAATGCCTGTGTAGAATTTCTATGGTTAAAAAGCATAACTACAGGTTTTGTACCAGTCATGCTCTAAATTTACAGTCTACATGCCATTATCTAACCCCTGCCCCCCGCAAAAAAAAGAAAGAAAAGAAAATAACAGTTTACTGGAACTCAAACATGAAAACTAAGTTGGTTGTCAGGAAAACAGAAGTAGATCAGGAGATTATTTTTTGTGCCATATTATCTTAGTCTTACACAGTTTTGACTAAGGTACGGACCATTTTGTGGTAACCCTGTAACACAATAGGTACAGCAAAACAAAACAAAAACCCAAATAAAGCAAACAGTTCCCTTAATTATAACCAGTGTTGGGTAAGTTACTTTAAATTAGTAACTTAGTTACATTACTAGTTACTTCTATCAAAAGTAACTCAGTTACTTCAAGTTACTCGTTACTTTCAAAGTAACTAGTTACTAGGGAAAGTAACTTTGGTTTTACTCAGAATTCTCTTGTTAATGTGTTGCTTCCGTAACTGGATACCCAGCAAGATTGCCAGTCTTCTAGCTTGCTTACTTGCCACAAGTGCACTGTGTCACCTACCAATAGAAAGGAAAAAATAATGTGCATATTTCCACGAGAGAAATCCCACGCCTGGACCGTCGTTGACCACCGCCATGATTCTAGCCTACGTCACAGCGTCATGTGCGCTTTTTACATCCAACACAAAAACTGCAGTCGTGGTGCTTTTGATTTTACTCTGAACTCGGAAATTCTGCCTTCCGAATAGGAAGATGTAGGCAACACCAGACTGCAGATGAGCTGCATACAGCGCTGGACTGGGACAAAAAATCGGCCCGGGCATTTTGACTAGAGACCGGCCCACCATTATAGGAAAAATCATAAAGCCTTTGAATGAAAACAAACGCTGTTGTGACAGTGATGTACACTGTTTTGATGGTATATATGCATCAATCTATCAATCGTTTGTTGTAAGATTCAGATAATTATTTAATAAAAGCTAGATATTTTAAATGAGAATAAGAAAGAAAAGTACTTCTTTGTGCCCCCCTCTCCCTGTTAATGCCCTACCTGGCCCCCGTGGCAAAACTTTGCTAGACCCGCCCCTGCACAGTTACCAGCTGTCAGCTACGTAAAAAAAGGATCCTGGTGTTATTTGTCTCTCAAACAGTTCATAACTTCCCTTCAACTCATTCATGTCACCCAAAAGGTAAACCTGTTTCTCCATCACCTGTTCAGCTCTGATGATTCAGTAAGGACATCTCCTGGTTTCATCTTCATGTTTCCCTCTCACCACATATCCAAACCGACAACATGACCAGCAGCTTTTACAGTGGCGCCAGCAAACATCAGCTGATACTAGAAAGTAATATTAAATAAATTCTAACAACAGCTGACCAAGCTTAAACATGCTGCTGTTGTTTAACGCGACCTCCGCTGGTTTCTTCTTTCTGGCGCAAAGTGGGCGATAAACAAACAAGAGAGAAAAGCCGATCAGCTGATCATTGATCAGTTTCATGATTGAAGTAGAAACAGGAGAGGGAGGGGGAGAGAATGAGAGAAGAAGAGACAGCTGTGCAGCAAATACAGAATAACTCCAGCTTTGTGTCTTTTTCATTGTAGCTGAAGTCCGGGACAAACTGTGTTCCTTTTCAGCTCAATACGAAACGCGTAATATTTTCTCTGAATACCAGACGATTCCGTTTTTTAGGGGATGGTTGGCAACTCTAATAATTAACCTTATGAACAAAATAAAGTTCAACATCAGTAACATCAGCTGTATAGAAACTCCGTCATGCTAGCTAGTGCGCAGTACAAAAAAGTCAGCACAACGAAAATAAACTCCACCTAAACTTGGTTTATATCTGACCCAGATAGACTGCAGGTCATAACTTCTTACCTGAAGTTCATTTCACCTGACACTCGGACCAGCGGCTGCCTCGGGTCTCTGCTCCTCCTGCCTCCCCTTTCCCTCATCCACCTGTTGGCCTCCACCACTTGCTAATGTTACTGAATCTGTGGAAGCTCCGCGATAGCCACCACACGAAGTAACGAATAACGACCCTATCTAAATCCCAGTAACAATTAACTCGTTCCTGACTTTGGCATAATAACTAGTTACCGTGCTCGTTACCACAATAATAAAGTAGTTACTGTAACGCGTTACTTAATAACACGGTAGTCCCTACACTGATTATAACATTATAACATTTTCCATGTAACATTGTGATTTATAGTGGCATGATTCCTGTTTGTCTTTTATTTCTGCCTTACAACAGTTTTTACTTGTTTCCAGATTTCCTTTCAGTTTGTTTTAAGCATGATCATTCCTGTTTGTAAATGAAACCATGGCAGCTGTTGCTATCACTGCATTGTAAAGTTATATCAATATTAGTATTAGTATCTCTATTTCATCACTCAGTGCACTCACAGTGCTGCCTTTTATTTAACTATTAACTCTTTAACCTGACAGCCACACATTAGATCTCTGAAACTATTAACTGCTTGCTTTAAACATGGAGGCATGGAAAAACTCTCAAAATAAAGAATCAGCAAAAATGTGGCGCTTCCAGGCTATTTTAAACCAAAACTCTGCAAATAACCTGATTTGGACCAAATTAAATGTTCACCCTAACCAGTTAAAAAGAGCCACCTTTGTCACAGTTGTTACAGGCATAGTCCTTTCAGAAGGTAACCTGATGGGCAATTTATTCCGTGCTACAGAGAGGATGTGAGGGACCTCTCCTCCCGCTGTATGTTTGTGTGAGTGCAAGTGGCACTGGGTCTGCATTTTCAGGTTTAAATTATCCTCTCTGATCTAGATTTTGTTCATGGTTCAGTTTCCTTGTTTTTCCTATTTTAGTCATTTGTATTTCCAGTTCTGAGTTTCTTGTTTCTTTTAATCTGTTTTCCCTTTTCGTGCCTCCATGTTTAGTCTTTTTTGTCTCTCGTGCATGTTAACTTCTGTCTCCATGGTTATTCATACGTCTCCCCGCTCACTGTGTTAAGCTTGCTTGTTTTGAGTCTGAGTTTCTGTCTTTGTGTTTTCTGTTTAATTTTGATAGTTCCTTGTCCTGTGTTCAATGTATTCAGTTTTAGCTCCTCTCTGTCTCATTGTGTGTGATTACACCTAGTTGTGTTCCCTTCATGTGTCTCATCCCCTCATTATCCTTCGTGTATTTAAGCCCCATGTTTTCCTCTGCCAGTTGTCGCGTTGTCCCTCATTGCTTTGTGTTTTCCCCATGCGCTGGGTTTCCCTTGTTGTTTCTTTGTTTCTAGTCTCCTAACTTCTTAGTTTCCTAGTTTTTGGTCATGTTTTTTAGGTAATCCTGTTGCGTTTTGAGTCCTGCGTTAAGGTCTAAACCTGCCTGCCAGATCAGCACCATTTCATGACAGAGAGAGGGAGAGTAGAAAGAATAGTTCCATTGGAGCAGCCTTTCAATGCCTCTCTCTATTTCTCACTTTGTAAAGTTGACCCGGACAGTAAAGCTAGTTACCGGCTATGAGCCAGAAACGGAACCTGAAGCATTATCCAGAGGTCTCTTTACTATGGTTCAGAGCCGTGGACCTGGCTGAGGTAGCGCAGTTAAAACAGTGTTTTCACTGTTTTATCTGCGCCCCTCAGGCCTCTGGCCTCTGGGCCTGGGGCTCGGTCTTCTCTGGCACAGCTGGCTGCCAGCAGAGCCCACGGGCACGTCACTGCAACCCCCTCTGGCCTCTGCTCCGTGGCTGCTGGGTGACCCCTCGTCTGGGGCTCTCCTCAGCTCTTCCCAGGAGGGTGGCACGGTTGCCCCTTTGATGTTCCTCCTTGGGTCCTCGTACTCTGGGCCCTCTGGATGTCTGGGGCCTGGATCTCCTCCATACCTGCTTCATGCCCTGGGGGACGGGGCTATGGCTCCCCACACTCCCTAGCAGATCGTTACATGGAGAAACCTTTTGAATACAAGCGTGCTGATCCACACAGTTGTGCACACAGGTGTACACACATGTTCACAGACACAAACTACACCTTTCTTGACTGCTACCTCAAAGCACATTGTGCGCTGTTGATCTTGCGTGCTGCACAATAACATTTAATATTTAGTATCTACTGTTATCCACTGTTAGCTAGTTTATTGTGATGGTGTTGTATTTATTATGTTGCTCTTTTTTGTTTATTTTCTCTTCTGTTTTTTTTCTTCTCTCGACAGGTGATCCAGGTGGGTTTTTTTTTCTTTTTTGTTTGTTTGCTTTTCTTTTTTTTCTTCCCCCCTTTCTCACTATCTCTTCTCCCCTCTATTTTGTCTTTCTCTCCCTCTCTTTCTTTCATTCTTTCTTTCTCCCTGTCCTATCCCCCAGTCATGTCTGTCCCATCTATAACAACTGAAAATAAAATAAAATAAATACATAATTATAATAAAGGTCAATCAAATGTACCAATATGGCAAGGCCATGATGATCCACTTGGTAAAGTAAATCTGATAGGCATCTTTTTTGGCCTTCAGACAACAATTCTGATGGCTGAAGATCCAAACGGGACAGGCAAAAAAAAACAAAAACACAGTGAAAAAACAACTGACACAACTTGCCTGGCTACCCAACCCAATATCACGGCAAAGTATTTATGTCATTTGCCTCCTAGGAAGAGATCATACCTCCTCAAAAGCACAAATAAGATGCAGACAGGGGACACTAGACATTGACCAGAGTTATGAATGCACATCAGTGTATGTCATGAAGTACCTGAAGATGATATAAACAAACACAATTAAACAATTTTGACACTTTACCTTTTTGACTGTGGACTGTACTACATAGCAATTTCAGAAAACCGATGCTGTCTTTCCATTATCTGGCTTCACACAATGTGGTTATCAAGATTTGCGAATTTCAACAATTTCTCACAGTTAATTGCCATATTATCACAAGAGATTATAATTGCTTACTTGTTGCCATTCATTTGCCAAATGATGGACTGATAGGGATTTGACTTCATCTTTTTGCCATTTTATCACCATCTTGATTCACCAAAGATGGCAGCTGACCGTGAGTGGTTGCAGACCTGGTTTTCATTATTGAAGCAAACATTTCAAGTGCAAATGATTACAAGCTCATATCACATGGATCCAGTAATTTTGATTAAGCTGCATTCTTTAACCACTGGTTTAGCTGGTATGACTGTAATGTTAATGCACTGAAAACTGGTTGTGACAGTTTAGTTAGTTTTTTTTTAATGAAATGGCAATAAAAAACAAACTGTTCCTACCTGAATTAAGTGGAAATATTAAACAAACAGGGGAAAAAACAGCATAGCCATTAAGTGACTAAAGGTGCTATGTAGTACATTTAACCTGATTCCTCTCATTTTAAAAATAAGTTTTCCCCTTTTTATTCCTTTCACCTTTTCAAAAGCAATTGCTATGTAACAGCCATACTCCATGTTGCATAGAAAAAAAGAACTGGATAAATAAATACCTGATTAAGATGCAGAAATGTGGGCAACTTTTTAAGATAAACTGCAGGGATCTTTTAAATGGAGGGTTTTTTTGCAATTCTCTCTTTCCTTCCTACCATGCTTGCTTTACCTTCTTGTGCTTTCCTACCTGCTGTCCTCTGCTCAATAATCACTTCTGAATGCCAGATTGACATTTTCCTGGTGCATTCCACGTACTTGAAAAATAAGAGAAGAGGAAAAAAAAAAGTGTAGACACAAAAAACAGAGAGGAAAGTATTGTGTGGCATCAAAACGCAGCAAGTGACCTTTTATAGCGGCACTGACTCTTCTTACATCCGTGCCTTGTGAGAGGATTGAGACAGTGTTTGATCTTTTAAACACTCAGATGTCACAGACAGCAGAGTAATTACAAGAAAGCTGCAGCACAGGCAGGGGCCATTGATCAGTACCAAAGAAGAAATAACAAACAGACACACTCACAAGAATACACACATATAGTATGCAAGTCCAGTAACCCACCTTCGAAAAAAGAAAAGTTTAAGGTTAAGTAGGCTTCTCGTCTTCCTACTCCATTCAGTGATAATACACTGTTGAATTCCTATGTAGAACATATCCAAAATGTTCATCTCATACAATTAAAATAGCAGATAGTTATGACCTAGCCTCGAGATGTATACATGAAGTATGTAGGGGACTTGGTTTTTTATCTGAAACACACGTACCAGGTGAAGACATTTTTTTTTTATTTGAAAAACAAATCCTCAGTTCATATTGTTTTATTGATTAGTCATATTCTTTTCTGAGGTAATTATAGGAAGTATTTAGTAAAATGAGGGAAATGCCACTGGCAATGTGCAGCTCTATCAAAAACCTATGACCACATTTATATGGCTCTTCATCCAAAAACTTTTGTCAATGAAACATAACATGTAATCTATGAAGAACACAAGACTTGGAACTGAAGAAGCTTCTCGGATGAACGGTCAAATATCTCCAAGCAACTTAAAGAAGTCCAGACGCTTTTCTTTCCAAGCTCCTTAGACTACAATGACCTGGATGACTGAGAACCTTCACAGACATAACATGTAGTATATGAATCTGGCAGTGTAAATTGAAATACTCTAAACTCTGAACATGACATACAGTAGAACTATACAGATTAAACAAAAAAACAAAAAAACAAACAAAAAAACAAAATACTTGGCTTTATTGGTGAATAAAAACCATCTTGCTTTTGAAAATACACCATGCTGGAATATCAGAGTTTTAAGGCTGAACACTAGCTCTCTAGCTTTTTAACAGCCAGCAGCAAAATCTTCAAAACAGCTGCTACTCTCTACAGGTAAACCAGTTTTTTGTTAGGCCACTTAAGACTGACCTATAAATAATTCAGGCATTCAAAAAAGGGTATCAAACTCAAGGTATGAACCAGTGTTGTGTTTACACATAACAGACAACTTGGCAAAGAACTAATTTTAACTTCTATCTTTAGGGACTTCATTACTAGCAACCTGTTGCAAAAACACATTATTTTTTCCAATTTCTTGTTAAATCTTTCAAAAATGCCAAAGATAACAAAACATTGCATAATAAAATTTTCTCAACAACACAGTGATTACCAAAGAGCTATTAGCTAGAAAAATAAACACACACCAAAAAAACATCAACAGCAGATGAACACTGTCTGAAAGTCATGTCCTTAAGAAATAGGAAAAAAAATCCAGCAAAGACCTGGCACTGGAACTGAGACATTTATCTTTCCCTGCAGTTGATCCATCTACTGTTTGCTGAAGACTCATTCGAAATGGTCTTAGTGGATGGGTGGCTGTCAAGCAGCTATTTTTAAGGAAGTAAAACAAAAAGTAGTAAAAGAAAAAGGCTGAGATGTGCCAAATTACACTAGAACAGGACTGAAAAATCTGTGACAACAGAAATCTATGAGTCCAAATGTGAAATCTATGGTTCAAATTATTGTCAATGTCAATGTGTGGAAGAGGTCAGAGGAGACAACAGTGAGTGTCTACAGCAATCTGCATTTCAGGCAGTGACGTTGATGAGCTTCTCAAAATTTATGGCGTTGTAACCAGTACGATCAGATTTTGATCCCCCAAGCAATACTATATGGAAACCGTTTGAATGCCAGTGTAGTAAAAAAGAAAAAAAAATACCTGGCTATAAAAAAACAGGGAAAATATCAGTAATGGATTGGCCTCTTCAGATTCCAAGATGTCAACATGATCAATGTGGGATCATCTTGACAGAGAATGAAACCAAAATTTACAAAAAAGCTGCCTAAGAGAGAAGTTGTGTTGAGGAACAAAGGTGCTCATACTAAATATTGCTTTTCAAGCTCGGTAGAATTTCACAAACTCTGTTTTTGCCTTACACACTGTATTTCCATGTATGTTTGCCTACATGTTTCTCTTCCTGATTCTCCTGCAAAATATAAAGAAATGAGGGCTGACTTGAGACTTTTGCACAGTATTTTATATTCGGTCTCCTCACAGAAGTAAAATTTATGTGTGGGAAGCTCAAAAAGAAAGCAAGGCATTTTATTCCATCCTTAAATAAACAGATATAATCGTTCAGCTATTCATTAACTTTCTGGAAGATTTCCAGAAATCCAATTTTGCAGCACTAAATTTCGAAGCTATTTAGAAGTGTGCTGTTTAAAGAAGATGAGGAACCCATGGCTGCTTGATACTCCACAGAAAAACAAGTGGCAAATTAATCTTCAATGAAAAGACATTTAATTCATAATTTAACTATCCCTGTAAGGGGGGAAAAAGGAAAAAAAAACTCACACACAATATCAAGCTCATTTTAAAAGAATGTAAAATGTTATTCATTGGTTGGCTCATGTTGCCTAAAAGTGAACAGGCTGTACGACACTGATATCGGCAGTAAAAACATGTCGGCAGGCATTAGACTGCCCTCGTTAAGCACAAAACTCATTATGGCATGCCTCGCTCCCCTGCTGAAAGAAAGAATGAGCATTTCCTTCCATTTGTAGAAAAAAAAACAGTAGTTAGCCTTTTCTAGTTGTATCTCCCAGAAAGGTTGGGTTGTCTGGGACCCATGTGCAGAGGGAGATAAAGCTGAGAAGGGTTAGTAATATAGCACAGCTATTTAAGAGGCCGTAATGATATTCATTAATTTAGATTCATTTCAACTTACATCTGTAGAGACAGAGAGAGGAAAAGAAATGAGAGAGTGAGTGGATATAAGATTTAGAAGACCAGGATATGGAGGGTTTAGTTGGGGTCAAAAAGTCACAAAACTCAGATGAGAAAAGTAAATACAAAAAAGGAAGTCCATCAGCTGCACAGACTTTTTTCTGGAAAAGACTCTAAGGAAGTGAATCTGCTGTCTGTTAGGGAAGTGTATACATTTTATGTAAATGAAATATTTTATACTGATTCAAAAATGCATGAGTTCTTTTTTTCTTTTAACAACCGTTTTGACTTTCAGACATAAACACATATGTGTGTTCAGTCCTCAGATACAACAGCTAGAGAAGTCATCAATAATTGAAATGGTTAATGCTAAATTGCCAGTGGAAGCTAAAGGCTTGTTTGTTTGTCACATTGTATTAATATCTGGTATCCCTGATAAATTATGTCAGTTCAAAGCAGATTGCAGAAAATTAAAACATTAAAGCAAGAGTGGGCGTTGCTGTCACACAACAGAAAGATGCAATAACAGAGAGATGCAAAACCAGTTTTACTATTTAAGTCCAGATTTACTAAACAGGGTAAATAAGTGCAAACCTGCTATCACAAAGATTTTCTGAGAGAAGTGGGAAGTTCTGTAGGTGATCTACTAACAGTGTGCTAATTTATAGAATCAGATGCAGCCAGTTGATTTCAGACCACCAAGAATAGCTAAAATTAGCTGATCAAAAAGTATCCTTCTACTAACAATAACGTACTGGCAACATAATGACAAGTCTTCCGTGTGTTTTTTTGTAGAACAAGTATGGCAGATCAATGACAAGGAGCTTATGATGAACTCTAAGAGGAGTAGATCCTGCACAGAGCACCAGTCTCAGGTTTAACACAGACTGTGAATGGAAATCAACTATTAACATTCACACCTATAGCCAATTTAGCATTACCAATTAAGAATAAGAATAAGAATAAGAACAACTTTATTTATCCCGAGGGAAATTCTTTTGTCATGTACATGCTCAAAGCAGCAGGAGAGACAGAGGAACAGATGAATAAGATATAAGATGTACAATATATACAATAAGAATAGTAGTGTACAGTAATATACAGTAGGATAGTGCAAGACATAGTATCGGATAACTCTAACGAAGTAATATACATAGCTATATCCTGGTGAATAAATAACTTAACTATCAGTGCAGGCGATTCTAGAAAGTGACAAAGTATTGTGCAATAGAATAAAGGGAGTAGCAGCGTATGATGGGGGGATGAAACAAATATTCAATAAGTACTCTTGGGTAATATTGCACGGTCTGGGAGGGAACAGAATAACATTGGTAATAGTCTCAGGAAAATCACCTACAGAGTGAGGAGGAGTTATACAGTCTTATTGCCACCGGTACAAAGGATTTACTGTGGCGGTCAGTTCTGCATTTCGGGGCAATGAGTCTTTTGCTGCGTTTGCTCCGATGGTCCATCATGGGGGCGTGTATGGGGTGGGAGGGGTTGTCCATGATAGAAAGAAGCTTTTTTAGCATTCTCCTCTCAGACACCTCCTCCAGGTTCTCAAGTCTGACACCCAGGACAGAACCAGCCTTTCTGATCAGTTTGTTCAGCCTGTTGGCATCAGCTGTCTTCACCCCACTTCCCCAGCACACAGCTGCAAAGAACACGACGCTCTCCAACACCGAGTGATAGAACATGGTCAGCATTTTCCTACCAACATTGAAGGACCTGAGCTGCCTCAGTAGGAAAAGCCGACTCTGCCCTTTTTTGAAGATAGCATTGGTGTTCTTGGTCCAGTCCAGTTTACAGTCCAAGTGTACCCCCAGGTACCGGTAGTCCTCAACGATCTCCACATCAGCCCCTCTGATGGTGACAGGGGTAGGAGGAGGAGCCTGCTTCCTAAAGTCCATAATCAGTTCCTTTGTCTTTGTGATGTTAAGTTGTAAACTAATATTATTGTTATTGAACTGTAGGAGGACATTGAATTACCCTAATAAATGTGATAGATAACCTAAATCTTTGACTGGAAAGTGTAACAAGTATGTCACACCCAAAATATGGATTTTATGTGTTTTGGTTTTTTAATATTAAAACTTGTATGGTGTAGTATGCTGTACACTGACACAAACCTTAGTAAATCATCTTTTCTTTAAAAAAAATCTTTTATTTTAACATATTTAAATAAGTTTACATTTATATATGTTATTTTTTAAAATTATGCTGTAGCTAGCTACTGTAGTTAGCCAATGCTAAGTTAGTCTTTCAGAGCTGCTATGGTAAACTACCTGACTGAGAAAATAAATTGGAACTAATATACCAGCAATGATGAGGCACAATTTTCGAGCAGATGGAGAGGTCTGCTCTGCTGACACAACCTTGAACATCTTCGCTTCAGCTTTGCTGTCCTGTCCACTTTTGCCCGCATCTAAACTGCATTTTGTTTTGCAACATCTAAAGTTTGCATCTGTACTTCAATTTTTTAGGTCAGAATTTAAACCATTTTACAGGTGGCAGTTGTAAGCTTCAGTCGCCAACATTTTTTTTAGGATTTTCAGATAAGGCTCATATTGCCACGTGCTGCTTTGGCATGTGACAGCTGCTTAACATCTTTTGACAGGTGCTTGAAATCTTTTACGATTTCATGTGACCTGAGATGTTTATCAAAACAAACATGAAAAATCTGCATTTAAAGAAATGCTTATGTATGGACATTGACCCAGGGCAATTGCTGCTACATCATGAAAAATGTTTTTATTTGTACTTTACTTTATAGACTTGACTTCCTCTGGTCTTACAAGTTACCAGAAGACCTTTGCTTCTGTCTTGCTCTTAAAAAACGGCTACAGCAGTAGTCATCACAGCTATGACAATTTGCAAAAATGTGATGCGAGTGTAACTCAGAATACATTGAATTTTCATCTAACTTACTCAGGGTTGTGAACTCTTGTTTGAGGGTTGTGTCTGTTTACACACATGGGAAAACAGTGGTACCACATTAATTATTCATAATTATCAATTAGTCACAACAAAGTCAGTTATAGTGTCACAGGCTGACAGTTTTTTCTTAAATAATTCACACAATGTAGTCTTCAAATGCCCTCTGAGCTCCATCAGCATGTTTGGAGTATTTTCATTTTAAAAGACTGATATGTTTATTAAAGTTAAATATATACTTTGTCACATTTACTATCTTTGCTATTTTCTCCCTTAGGCTTAAACTTGCATTTCATCTCAAATACACAGTGGTATCTCTCTTTCTGGGCCATTTAAAGTTTATGTTGACCATAAGAAATTGGAAATAGGATAGCCAGATGATGTCAAATAACATAATGATGTAGATAGGTAGTCTTTCTCTATTTTTTGAGCCAATAGCTTCCACTGGTGTCTGGCTTCCACAGGCCTCCAAACCATGTGTCTATTAGGCACCATTAATACAGTTTCAGTTTAACTCAGTTGTATTTATGTAATGTCATGGTACGGAGTCTAGTGACTCCGTATTTATGTTTATTAGTATTCATTGAGTTTCCTAGTTTTCCTGATTAAACTTCTTAATTATTTGCCGTGTTCTCTGTGCCTCCCTTGTGCTCCTTGTGTTCTTTGTGTCTAGTGTTCTTGGTTTGATGTTTGTATTTCCTGTTTTATTTTGGAGAGTCTCGCGTCCCGTGTTCAGTGTTTTCTGTTTTGCTTCCTCCCTGTCTCGTCCTCTCTGATTAGTCTCAGCTGTTTTCCCTGCCTGTCCGCCATTTCCTCATTTCCCTGTGTGCAGTGTTGGGAAGGTTACTTTTAAAATGTATTCCATTACAGAATACTGAATACATGCCCCAAAATGTATTCTGTAACGTATTCCGTTACGTTACTCAATGAGAGTAACGTATTCTGAATGCTTTGGATTACTTAATATATTATCGTGCTGTTTACAACTACGTGAATGTACTATTGCTGTGATTTATTACTGTTACTGAAGGACTAATACGGTGGGTTCTGTGTCGGGCTCGTAGCTGAAAACTAGCTTTACTTTGTTGTCTGGGTCAACTTTGCTAGCCAGAGACAGAGAGAGGCGTTGAAAGGCTGCTCCAACGGAACTTATTTTTTCCGGAGGAAAACACGAACACAGTGTACAGTTGAGTCTTAATAGCTTACTTACAAATGGGCTCGTCAGGCACTCTTCTTGGCTGCAGTGGTTATTATTATATTTACATGTTTCCAGCTCCCGTTTTTGCTCTGTGACAGCTCGGACTTTTCCTTTTTCTTCCTCCCTCGCTCACAGACACATAACGTGTATGGTAGTCCATTCTCGCTGCAGCACGGACTACACTGCCCATGAGGCTACATTCTTTAGGGCCACGCCTGTAGCATTCTGCCTTTTAGCTTAGCACAACAACAACAACAAAAAAGCGCGCTCTCACCCAGGAAACACGCAGAGAGAGAGCGCGTCACCCTGTAACCATGGCAACCGTAACGCTGCCGCCTGGAACAACAGAACGTAGCTGTCAAACAAACCCAAACAGTCCTGACCCGCGACAATATGAAACAGGAAAGTACCGCCGTGTAATCCATTTATTTCACCAAAGTAACTGTATTCTGAATACCACCTTTTTAAACGGTAACTGTAACGGAATACAGTTACTCATATTTTGTATTCTAAATACGTAACGGCGGTACATGTATTCCGTTACTCCCCAACACTGCCTGTGTGTGTGTTTATATATAGTGTGTGCTTCCCTTTGTTCCGTGTTGGATTGTCTGCGTTACTTCAGTTTGTCATCCCTGGTGTTTAATCCGTGTTTCCTTCTCTATGTTTTCGTATCTCAGCCTCCACATTCCCAGTTATAAGGTTTTTGTAATGTTTTCCATGTTTCCCGTGTTCTTTAGTTTAAGATAAGATAAGATAAGATAACCTTTATTAGTCCCACACGTGGTAAATTTGTTTTGTCACAGCAGGAAGTGGACAGTGCAAAAGTTATGAAGCAAAAATTAGAATACAATAAGAATAAATACAGTACACAACAGTACAGAATAGAATAAAATAAAATAAAATACTATATACAGTAGAATAAAATAGAATAAAATATACAATAGGATAAAAATAGAATACAAATGCTATATACAACTAAGTAAAAATACAACGATGCCAGAAAAGATTATTGCACTTAGTGTTATTGCACATGAGTGGATGTGTGTGTTTGATCAGTTAAAGTCTTTGTTGTGCAGCAGTGGGGAGGAAAGACCTGCGAAATCTCTCCGTCCCACACCGTGGGTGCCGCAGCCTGCTGCTCCCAGTTTGGGTTTTTGTTAGTGTTTTCAGTCCATCCCCTTGTTCGTTACTTTGAAGTGTTTTAGTACAGTCACCAATAAAGGCTCGCCTTTTGTTAATACCCACCTCTTCCCCGTGTGTCTGCATTTGGGTCGTCATTCTCTCTACTCCACGCTGTCTGCTTCCTCAGATGTGATGTATATTGCCAAATCACAATGACAGTCACCTCAAAGAAGCCTCCAGCAGAATTACCATCAGGGAGGGGCAGCCATCTCCCATGACTATTTGCAGGTGAGACTGCTTAGAGATGTCCTGCCATTAAAAGAGTTGTTGTAAAACAGCTTACTGATCATCTGCTGTTTATTTGAAGAGTTTCAGTCAGGTTTCAGAACTCATTACAATAAAGAAACGGCATTAGTGGTGGTTACAAATGGTCTCTGTATCGTCTCTGTGGTTCTCCTGCTGGACCCTCAGTTCACTGTTTAATATTGTTGACCATAATATTTTACTGAAATTAAAGGTACTGCACTGCAATGGTTCGATTCTTATTTATCTAATAAACTGAATTTTGTTCATGTAAATGCTTTGTAGATGATACTCGGCTCTATCTATGAGATGAGATGAGAAAAAGAGGTTTGTGAAACTGCAGAAATGTCTGGAAGAAAAAAAGACCTGGATGACCTCTAAGTTCTTGTTTCTAAATTCAGATAAAAACTGAGGTTATTGTACTAAGCCCTGAAAATCTTAGAAACATGGTGTCTAACAAGACATTACCTCTGGATGACATTACCTTGGCCTCCAATAACACTGTGAGATGTCTTGGCGTTCTTCTTGATCAAGAATATAACCTTCAATGTCCATATTAAAGAAATATCTTGGACTGCTTTGCTTTCCTGTATTTTTGCAATATTTCTGAAATTATAAACATTGTGTCCTAAAATTGATGCTGAAAAACTAGTTCGTGCATTTCTTACTTGAAGGCTGGACTATTGCAATTCATTATTATCAAGCTATCCTAAAAACTCCCTGAAAAACCTTCAGCTGATCCAAAATGCTGTAGTGAGCGCACTGATAGGGACTTAAAAAGGAGAGCATATTTCTCCATCTTAACATCCTGTCACCACAACAGAGCATGTCGCTCTCAGACTGCTGACGTACTTGTACTTTCTAGGATACTAGAAGTAGAAAGGGAGGCAGCTTTCATTAATTTTACACGCACACACACATTTTATTTTATTTTAATTTATTTGATTTTTTACATTTCAGTGCTCTCGGAGTTCATTGGAATTACAGTTGCTGTGATCCTACTGGAGGGGGTTCCTATCTTTGCAGTTGTCTTTCTGGACCAGTGGTGACTGTATGTGCATTATTAATTCTAAATTTAAATCATTTTTGGATTCAGATAATTCCTTATGGACTCTTCAGCTCCTAAATGCTGAACTCTTTTTACAGTGAGCAAGGGTGTGGGTACTCCAGTGAAGTGCTTTATCTATAAAAATAAATTAAAATTTTAGAAAATATTATAATGTGTGACTAAAACAAAAAATAACCCAAACAAATTATTGGGCCAAACAGCACAAATTTCTATGGGTTTCCCCACAATAAATAATCTCATTCACAGTAAATTATTCAGTAATTCTAACTATGTTTATTGAAAAATTTGGAAAGATGACATTAACTAAATATATTTTACTCTAACTTCTATTTTCAAGAATCCTAAATTTAGCAGCAAGAGTGTGTGTAGCTGTCTAATCTCAGTCAGAAAATGCATTGTCAGGCAACTATCTGTATCAGTATTCACTTGCTGTTACGGGCAACATATGGTGCTCTTCACCCTGGAGAACATTTGGCAGATCTCTGTCATTGCCTGGACACATTAAGTAAAATTATCACCAAGGAAAAGTTTTAGAAAAGCTGCAGTTGCCCAAATTCAATTTACAAAAACTTTTTGTTTTTGAATACCACAAAAACAATCATCTACTCAATCAATGCTACCTCACACACGCCCCTTTAATTTTGTAATAAAAGCTATTTGTGTGTGGTACCATGGGATGTAATACCTGTGTTCTGATGATGCCTTTGTTTGACTGTAGTATTTCATGTCCATTATAGACAAACAGGAATTCTAGCAAAGACGCATTAAGTAGGTGTTTGATTGTTATATCCTGCTTTTCATAAAATCATTTATCATTAAATTTGTTTCTCACCCATCAGGAGATGGTTGGAGTTTAGGTGAAGGCGAGGGGGAATCTCTCAACCACAAGCTACTGTCACAGACAGCACAATATATTGGGTTGTCCTGCTCTGGTAAATGACTTTGCACAGCATTCCACAGCTGCGATGTATTCCAATAGTGACTACGAATCAGTGGCAACTGCTCCAAACTGAAAATGATTACAGCCAATGTAGTTCATAAAGGAGCAGACTGCAAACCCTTCACAGACTCCACAGCTTATGGAGATGCTTTTGAGTTGATTATTCATGGCTCTGACAGCCTGTTGTCAAAGGTGATGGGATTCACTGGCTGTTTCTCATCTTCAGTGAAACTAGTTTTTAGTAATATAGGTGATATTTTTGATTAAGGCTTGACATTTGACCAGCATGTTAAGAGCTGATGTACTATATTTGGAGCATTGCACTGTGGGGTTCTGCTTTGTAGTGATGGGTTGGTCGCGAACGAAATGGCTCTTAGAGCCGGATCTTTGAAGTGAACGATGCGAGCCGGCTCCTTATTGGGAGCCGTGGGGTGTTTTTTTTTTCTTTCTCCTGCCCTCTCTTTCACTTTTTTTCGCTTCACGCTGCAAGTCACCCTTGTGTTTGCGCTGAGCAGAGACGGCAAACAGAGCCTTGCGTTTGCGCCCCTCCCTCCTCTGCTCAGCGCTGAGCTGAGGGGGCGGGGCGGTAGTTACGCTCGCAACAGCAGTAGCACACAACAAGAGCAGGAGGGAGAGGGAAAGAAAGAGAGCCGGGAGCAACAACAAGAGACAACACCGTCACATTGGAAAGTTACAGTAAAGAAAATGAGTGACACTAAGAAAAGAAGCGAAGTCTGGAACCATTTCAATCTTATTGACAAAACAAAGGCAGAGTGTAGAGTCTACAAGAAAAGGATATCATATAGAGCCGGCTCCACAAACAACATGCACAGGCACCTAAGAACTGTCCACCCATCAGTGCAATGGGAAGATAAAACGCAGTCAGCTGAGTGTGATATTAATATTTCTAAATGCCAACCTTTCCCTTAATTAAAGATCTGGGCGTTCTTTTTTTCCCCTTTTTTTCCATATTTTTAATTTATATTTTATTGTGTTGTGGTTTGCAGTGTTTTGTGTTGTTTCACTTTAAATTTATTTAAAAGGAAAAAGCTGAAAATTTAAGTAGTTAAAAGTTGAAATGTATAAAATGTAAATAGTTGTTTTTTGTATTTTATAATTTATTTATTACATTTTATGTGGAGTGAATAAAAGTATATTTACAGTGGCCCCTAGAGACAAAGCACGTACACACTCCAAAACACGTACAAACTCCGGAGCACGTACAAACTCCAAAACACAATGGAAGTGCTCCAGGATGCTAGGGGCCGTGTTGAGCTTTTGTTACCTAGTGGCTACACAAGCCAGGAAGTACCAACAATCAGATTGGGTGTGTGGTAGTAACAGGTAAATGAAATTTTTTTTTTAAATTATTTGAATATATATATGAGTGTTTGTGTATTAATACAAAAAAAATAGACATATGAATTTGATTGTGTAATTTAAGCGATCTAGGTAGCTCTGTTTTGGAACTTCAGTTAATGATAGAAATGTGTTTTGGAGCTTGTACGTGTTTCGTCTCTAGGGGCCCCTATAAATATTTATATATAAACATACATAAAGAAAACCACGTTTTTTTACATTACTAATTTCTTTTGTGTATAATTTTATATTGTTGTTGATAATTAATTAATTAAAGCAACAAAACAACCTGAAGAGCCGGTTCGGAGCCGAAAGAGCCGGCTCTTTTTAGTGAGGCGAGCCGAAAGAGCCGGATCTCTAAAAAGAGCCGGAAATCCCATCACTACTGCTTTGCAATTCTGACTTAACCCTTTAAAGCCAGTCGAAGCGGGCACACTCTGTTTTGCGTAACTATTTTTAAATCCCTGTAGAACCGGAACCACGTAAGCTAGCGCAATAATTTTTTTTGCATATGAAACCGGAGGAGTTGTACTTACATCTTATGCCATCAGCTTGTCCTAAGTCATGGTTTCCTTCCACATATGGCTTTGCAAAAACTGCATAAAAAGCACTTGCAGCAACAAAAACATAATATTCCAGAAACACGCTTCCGATCCGATCAGCTGTTCATAACACTTCCTACGTTAGAATAGACGTCAGCGCGAACTATCGCATGTCCGCCATTACCTCCCCGAAACCGGAAGTGATGTCATTTCGTGAAAAATGTAGTTTTTTACATGAAGTCATGTTTGACTTCATGCTTTTCTGAGTAGTTTCTGGGATGCTTAGAACTCAAATTGCACTGCTGAAAATAGTTTATTTTTATGCACATGCTGTTTTTTTTTTGCAAATTTGCATTATAATATTTATAATATTTTCCTGCAGTATATAAAAATTGGTGTATCTCAAAAATAAAACTATGAAGACACTCAAAATACATTTCCTGTTGTTGGAAACTTTTTTGTGCAACTTTTTTGTATTTACAGTTTTGAGGGATAAACCTCTGAAATTTCTCTAACTAAAAATATATGTAAAAAAAACAAAAACGATTTTCAATTTTATTGTAGTTTATTGCACTTTTTTGTAATTTATGTAGTTATTATTGACTTAATGCATACATATTATTAAAGTTTGGGCTATAACGGTTGTAGTGATGTATAGCAACTTGAAATTCTCCCACAAATGGCACTACAGCATGTAAAAATATAAAGATAAGCTCTGGCGGACTTGGTTCTATGGTAGGTCTTAAAGGGTTAATGCAGCTGTATTTTTCTGATAGGTTATTTATTCTGACCAGGGTCTTAATAGTTTGTACATCACATTTCAGAAAACACAGTAAAATACTTTTTGTAGTCTTACAGTTTTGGTTTCAAATCAGATTGAACATCTGCTAAAAACTCAAATTACTTATTATTATTTAGTAATACAGTAACGTGCACTCAGTGGACATTTTATTAGGTACACCTGGTAATCATTAATTAGTTAATCATCCAGTCAAACATGAGAAGCCCATTTAGTTATGTAGACTGGGTCAAGATAACCAACTTCAAATTAAGCATCAGAATGGAGAAGAATGCTGATTTAAATGACTTTGAATGTGGCATGATTGTTGGTGCCAGACGGCTGGTTTAAGTATTTCAGAAACTGCTGATCTACTAGGATTTTCCAACATAACCATCTGTTGGGTTTGCAGAGAATGGGCTGAAAAATATTCTGTGAATTGTAGTTATCTGAGTGAAAATGCCTTGTTGATACCAACAGTCAGAGGAGAATGGCAAGACTGCTTCGAGTTGATAAGAAGGCAACAGTAACTCAACAGAGGTACACAGGACAACATCTCTGAACACACAAACACATGGGATACAGAAGACCAAATTAAAGCAAGTCCTGTCAGCTAAAACAGGAAATATTAGACAAAAGATAAAAAAACTCATCTGATGACTTTTGGTTTCTCTCGTGACATTTAGGTGCTGACATCAACAACATAAATGCATGGCTCCATTACACTTTGTATCACCGGTTGAGGCTGCTCGTAGAGTTGGTCCAATAGAGAACCTTTGAGATGATGTGTGGATGAATCAGACAGGTTTCAGACCTCAAAAGTAGAGTTCAGAATGTGAAGCGCTGCAAGCTAAGCAGGAGCCATGTGAATGGTGGATGGGAGAGAGAGCTTATGGACAGATGTGGACAAGATGCTATTATTTATTAAAATTAGTTTGTTTGTTTTTTAAATTTTGTTATAGTTTTGTTATAAGATCAGTTTTAAAGTGCAGGCAGTGACTAGTTTAATCTCTCAAAGTGAGCTCTGTCACAGTACTGGGTCTGCGACCCAGTATTTGTGTTTCAGGTCTTTAATATTCTTTTGATGATTGTTATTCCTGAATTTGGTTATCTTCCGTTTGTGCTTAGTGATCTTAGTTCTTCCTTCCTTTGTATTTTTGTGTTTTTGTGTCCCCATGTTTTCTCTGTGCCTGTCCTGGTCCCACATCTAATGTCTAGTCACCCTTGTCTCTATGTTCCCTCTGTTACTGAGTTAATCATGTCTCTGTGTAAAGCCTGAGTCTCTGACTGTGTCTTTGCACATGTGTCGTGTTTCCTGTTTTACTTTGATAGTCCGTGTCCTATATCATTGTAATCTGCTTTGCTTCCTGTGTCGCGTTATGTTGGATTAGCCCTCCTGTTTTCCATTCCCTCGTTACTCCCTGGTGTATTTTAGGCCTGTGTTTTTCTCTGTTAGTTGTCATGTCATACCCTCACTATGCTGTATTTCTTCCCTTTGTGTTCTAAGTAATTCTTAGTTTCCAGTTCCTAGTTTATTTTCTAATGTCTTAGTTTGAGCTGTCTTGTTTCTAGTTTCTGTTTTCGTTTTGTATTTGTAGTAGTAATTTCCTGCAATAAAACTGCCGCTTTCAGTTAAATTTTCCATGTATGAGTCCTGCGTTTGGATCCTGCATCCTGCCTGCCACACAGCAAACCATGACAAGCTCTCCCTTTTTATGTTAGCATAACTAATACCACACACTATCCAAAGTTTTGACTTTTTTGTTTGACAAATATTTGACTTCCATTATGCTCTTCTTCTACAATATTTCAATTAGTTACATGTTAGCTATTGTAGTGTTTATTATTCCCATTATTAGTAGGTTGTAAAAAACATTTTACTACATTTATGATCTGTAACTAAATTATCTAAATAATTTGTAAAATGAATAAAAGCTTAAAACCTAGTCTTAAACACTTGTGAAAATTAACTTGCAACTAATTGTATAGTTTAAAATTACTGTTAAAAATGTAGTTTAAAAATACCGCAACCTTGTTGTTTTTTTCAAAATGATATCAAGTATTGAGTATTTTCCTGGCTATTGTAAGTTTGAAATATTATTAGCATGACAACCTTATGACACGCTATCATATCAATATTAATCAAAGTTGCTGAATTTAAGTCACAAAGAATTAACACAGCTCTGAAGGCAAAAGGGGATCCTATCTGATCTTACCAAGCTATCTTAATGTAGTGCATGATGAATGCATTTAGTTTCATATTTTGAAAACTGCAGTAACACAATAAATCAAACATGTCCTATACATATACACTGTAAAAAAAATAAGCACAACAAATGCTTTAACCACAGTCCTCAAGTGGGGGTAAACAGTGGTAGACTGATACAATAATACACGCATTGACTCAGCAGCAGGGGTTATGACATGTTTAATGATTGTCTGGATCCCATTTCACAGTCAGTATCTAATACTGTTACTATGTGTGCTATTAAATTGATGCAATTTAAGCATTTATAATCATATGCTCTTTGTTTACAATAAATAGTCAAGTATATAATTGTCTCTCTGGGCATTTATTCAACTTTAATTATTGTTGCAAATAAAATAATTAGAACATTTGGAGATATAACTCAGTCTCACAGCAATGTTTCGAAACATGACATTTAAAAAATTTTTTGTGCGTTCCACATCAAGAGTTTACCAATATTATTTCTTTTTGCTGGACATGATTGTGGGTCAGTCTGCTCTCTAATGTACTGATTTATTTCCGTGTACACAAAGTTAATACTTTACACTTTAAAAAGGCCAAAAAAGGATGCATGTGGTGGTTGGAGGGCTCGGTGGAGCAAACAATTTTGCCACTCACACCAGAGCCCCAAGCTCGTCCTGTACACCCCGCAGAATTTCATTAATTAATTAATTTTTAAATATACTATGAGTAAAAACATGTTGCTCAGTTATTTTTAAGTACTGACAATGACTTGGATAGTTTTAGGCATTAAAAACTGCAGGGATCAGGTTTTGGATTATAATACAGTGGTCACCATGTCTTTTAAAGCCAGATTTAAAAGACAAAACTGATTTTTATTGAAATACATCATATACTAATTGTGTTCATGAACATGAAAAATAGACTGCTTTTTGTGACTACTTCACCAGCAGCAATGTGACTGAGTTGGCAGATAATGCCAGATCTTATAAATTACTTTAAATACTTGATGTGTATATTAAAATGTGTAGATATATTTTTTGGGTTTTTCCTGTGTGTAAATAATTTACACTACAGAAGATGTAAAATATTACATATATTCTAATATTAAAAATATTTATGATATTAGAGCTTCAGAAATGGGTGGCCAAGCCTGCTGACACAGGTTCATCCTGTTATTATGCAGCTTCTTTCACATGTATTTAATTAATTTTTTTTCAGCACAATAGCAAACCTGCTCTCATTGTTTCATCAGTCCTTTTTGAGACAACTGACATTTAGCTAGCTTAATAAATCTTAGAATGGGTAAGTAACATTTAGCTTGCTGACTAATGTGACCTGCCCAAAACATTGTTTCAGTGTGACATCGTCTGGGTTTGACAAGCAATTTAATTTTTCTTTCTATTTTTTTTTCTTTTTAACTGTTGAGCCTGAGTATGTTATTTCATGAAATATTACTCTATTTTAAATCATGTTCTTTGAATAATTTTGAGAAACCTAAAATTTGAGATTATGTGAGAAATATTTAACGACAATTCTACACAGATGCTGATTTTTCAAAACTAGTTTTGAGAAAAACCTTTTCTTTCTCTGTAGGTCCATATAAAAGTGTATTACTGTTTCTTTAAAGCAGAACAGTATTGTGCTTGCAATATATTCTATTATAACAGTGACACCAGTGAATAGGTGAAATGTGTGATTTTTGCCTTTGGCATTCATGTTTCAACATTTACAAGTCCATTTCAAACTGAAATGACATCACGGTCATTTCTTTATTGTTGTAGTATATATTTTGTAAATGTGTGTGATGACTGTGTGTTTTCTCCTAATAAGCCACCAGCTCTCACCCTTCTCTATGGTCTGTGGTCCAAAAGCAGCAGCACTGCAATTATTGATGGGACTCCCTTATCAATAATTCAGCCATACATCTGATTAGCCAATAGGATTGATGATAGGGCTCTGTACTGAATCCTCACACATCAATCCCATACTTGGCCCTGGGCTGTTGTTATCTTTACCTTCCTGTATTTCTGCCTTTCTGTCTTTGTCTCTATCATCCTGTCTGTTGCTGCCCATCTTTATCGGTCTGCTCTCTTTCTTCCTCATATAAGCATATTGGTTTAGGTGTCATTTTTGTCTCCCTTCAGTGTTTTCTCTCCTATCTAGCCAATCACTCTACATTACAGATATCCCACTGACTCAATTTTTTTCCCAGTATTTTTTGCAAGTCAAGTGTGACAGGCTGCCACTTTATCCCTACAGTGCTCCACTTACACCAACAGGTGTCAAATGTCACTATAGCAAGAAGACAAGGGCGTACAATAGAAAATCATGGAGGTGACACTGTATGTGTTTGTGTCATGGGAGAGTCAGAAGAGACTGAAGTGAGAGAGATTTGAGTCAGTGGGTATTCAGATGGAACAGAGAGCCTTTTCGAGGACAGCAGGGATTGATACCCACGCTGCTTCTGCTCACAACCCCCATGAGCACAGCAGAAGCTGAAGAAGTAAAATATGTGTAAATTTGTGCATGGGTGACTTTCTCTCTCCCCCTGCCTTTAACTCAGTGTGTTTGTGGATATTTGATGCACTGTGAGCAAGTGTGTGTGTCTGTATCTACAGAGAAGAGTACAAAGACTGAGCAACAGAGAAGGAAAGGAAGAGAACTTGGCAGCAGAGAGCCAAAGTGTTAATTACTTATTGATCCAATTTGGCAGATGACTCCCTAAAAAGGTGGAGGGCAGCTCAGTGCACAGTTCAAAAGAAGAGAGAGGAGACAATCTACTGTTCCAAAGTCCCTCAGACTCTCATCTTTGCCTCACTAAATGTTTACCACCAATTCCTGGCCTTTGAGCCATGCCTGACTGCGCTGCAACCTCTTTATCACTTTGCAGTTCTGTTTTACTTTCATTCCACATTGCTTGCCTTCATCACATCCTTCGCATCTCGTCTATGTCATCTTGCCTCTCACTTTTTCTCTCCGCTTGACATTCTCTGCTCTCTCCAGTTCCTGATTCTCAGTGCATCAGTGACTTTATCATTATTCCATATGCTGTGGCATTTGTGTCTCAATGACATTACCCCATCTTCAGAATTGCTGGGTTATCAAACTGTGCGCATTCCTTTTCTTTGTCCATTCGTCTCCTTCTGTTTATGTCTTGCTCTCTCTCTGCTACCTTCATAAGTCTGTTAACTTCAGGAAACATATTTAAAAGTTGTTGTTTATTGTTTGCATGCGGCCTCTCTGTTTCTGTCTTCTGCCCAAACTTGAAAAAAGTATTGCACGTAAGTTTTATGAAACAGGAATAATCAAAAAATTGTGCACACGCACCAGCTAACTTAGTCCAATAACATTAAAAGCAAATGTCGCATGCCAGTCCCTTTAAAGATGAAAACAATTAATCACTTTTTTTTTTTTAATTTATGTGTTTATTGGGTTTCAGTCAAGATGCTTGCTTAATGAAACTCATGGTAATAAAACTGGCAACGTATTACAAAACAGGTACTAATTTCAAGTTTCTCTTTCAGTGTCAAATACAGGTTCCAGCAGTGCATTTATAGAGATAAGTAGGCCTAAATAGTATTTAAGTAGATAGGTCTATCATCTGCATATTGTATTTCTTGCATCACCCTAAACTCATGTCAATTTTAATGTATATACAAGTTGTGTGGCAGGCACTGGAGGACCCAATTGCAGGACTAGGGAGCAAAGGATGAACTAAAGGAGGGAGGAAAGTTTGAAAGTCAAACTTGGTTGTTTTGTTTTTTGTTTCTTTGCTTTGTTTTGTTATTTTGAGACAGGGGTATACACACAATCACCTATGCATGGTCATTACAAATACAACTAGTTCCCTGTTTGCTGCAATGGACATCACATTTGGGTATAACAGGGCAGTGAATGTAACTCTCACTGAAGAAAGCACACAGTTTATACAACTGGAAAATGGTTGTTAACATTTATCTTGACTCTGACTTCCCCACGTGTGTTACGTTGTGATCAGTTCAGCCTACCACTTGTGGTTTTTCTGTGCATCTTAGTGTGTTTTTGGTGGACTTACCTTTATGTGTCACAGTGCTGTAGATGCATGTTTTGAATTTGTTTGCCCGTGTGTCCTTAAATACACACTTGTGTGTTTTTGTACCTGTGTGCTTTTGTATGGGTGTGTGTGATTTGTTGGCAGTCAGGTGCATTATTCTGTCAGAGTGTGGAGCCTGGCTCATATCTTACCTCTAACCGCCAGATAGGAAAACCACTCCACTTTTGATTTGAGGTGAGAAAAGTGGTTTAGCACACCTCTCTCATATATCTCACCTTCTTTTCTCCCCTTCTCCTTTTGCCCTGCCTTTTACTTTTATTTGTCAATTTCCTCTCATCCTGGCTGGGCTGTCAGCAGGGCTGGAGTTTGATGTACCTGTGGCTCAGGCTTCATTTCAGGTCTCTAAAAAAACTTAGGGATAGCAATTCTTGTGTTGTTTGCTGTAGTTTTACTGCAGCTCTACTGACTCCCACCCTTATAGCTTTCAAGGAAGGAATAAGGTAAATAATTTAATTCTTTAAAGGTATTTTTAACTGCTTTATTTTAATCTTATTTAAAGTAATAGGAATTTAGCCATAGGGAGAAATAGGGAGACCCATAATGAACTTAGTAGGAAGTTGATTTATATTTTAATTATACTTTGTCACCTGGCCTGTATTGGTGAACTTAAAAAATAGTATATATAGCCAGAAGTATCATCATCTGCTTGTCCACAAGATTTGGGAGCATGTTTATGGGCATTTTTGACCATTTTTCAAGGAGCGCACAGGACCCCTTTCGCTAGGATTACATCCATAATAGCATTCCAACTGTTCCCTATTCCCATCTGTAAGAGTGATATGTTTTTTATATTGTCATTTGTGCTTAGAAACATATAATCATTTATGCTTAGAACTATATAATCCTCTGTATGCTGATAAAAATCATATCCTTATTAGGTCTGATAAGATTCTGTGTGCACTTGTGTACCCATGAGATGAGAGGAAGCAGCTTCGACGTTATAATTTCCATTATAGCTTTAGGAACTAGACTCTTCTGTTTCTTAAAAGTGCAAGACTTCACACCTTTAAATGTTCGTCTGTGACATGACCTATTGCAAGTTCCTGTTCTTATCATTTAGCGAGACGCTTACTTCTGCTTTTCTGCATACCTCATACACACAGTTTAAGTTCATTGAAAGGTTGTATGTCTATGTATGGTATAGCTGGAAACACACACACACACACATGCACCTACACACACCCACACACACAAAATATAGACACTGATGTTGTTCAGATATGCCTGCTTAAGAATGTCACATGTATTTGTAATTGCATATTCATGAATGATTGCTTGCTGACAATAAAAAGGGCTGTAGTGAAGGAATCAGTCGAAGTGAGGTGAGTTCAGGTGAAGGAATCTTTTCCTCAACTTTGGCTGACTTCCCTCACGAGCCACAAAGACAAAGAGCTCTGTCTTGTCTTGTTTTGTCGTGTAGTTATTGAGTGTCTTGTGTTCCAGCGGGGTTTGTGCCTAGATAAACCCAACACCATCCCTTGTCCACTTATGCCTTCTTCATCCAATAGCCCACTTCTCATCAGTGTGTCCTGGTTCCTCAACACCTGCACAGACCTTGTTAGTCCAGGTGACATCTAAGCTGGCATGTCTTCAGTTATGTGCCTCTCACTGATATTGTGAGTGAGGCTTGGATATCCTGGGATCCTTACTGTATACGTATATATATTTTTTAAAATTCCACACTCTCCCCTCTGGGTGGTCCTTCAAGCTCGGGTCCTCTAGCAGAGGCCTTGGAGTTTGAGGGTCCTGTACAATATCTTTGTTGTTCCTAGGACTGTAAATTCCATACAGCGATCTAGAAGGGAAAATTACAGTTGCATCAGCCCAATCTCACCAAATTATTATTAGATTATTAAGTACAAAATAAGGAAATACAGCTGTTTTCTGCCACTAAACTTCTCACTGCAAATTTTTAGGTTTATTTGTGTTTAAAAAATATTATACAGAAGAAGTAGGACTAATATCACAAGTTCTAGAGACGGTATGTTTTCATCAACTAAATGCCTTAATCACTAACGGCAGAGCCTAACTGAGTCACTTCCACTCTATGGTTTACATTTAATTGGATTTAGACGTGTACAAAGGACTAATATTTCAACTAAACGAATAATTATTATGTTGTATGGGATTAAACAGTGCTACACAGACTTTAATGATAATGAGACTCCTGTAAATGATGTGTTTATGTAGCATCCAGTAATTGTATAAACCACACAAAGACCACTTATTCCTATGGAGGATAGAGTAATGAATCTCTGCAGTCCTGATATAGATTTTCTTTCTGTACTTTGTTATATTTTGTTTTTTTTATTTTATTACATTTGGGGCAGATCTGTGTGCACTGGTATATTTGTTTTTATTGTTTTTTCTTTTGTGTTGTTTTTTTACTGCTTAGAGTTGAAGTGATTGCTTAGAATAACCGTCTTGTGCGTCTTTAACACATATTGTGTAAAACTATTTTAACAATTTTATATTGCTTTAATTCACACCATTGCTCTTGCACTCACTGAGTCACATACAGAAGTTTTAACAGTCTTCATAGTAGTAGTGTGCTATATTGAAAAGTTTAGTATATATCCAATACCTGGTAAATACAGACAGCTAATGTAGGCAAGAATGATGCATCATGATTTCTGAGGTGAAGTGAGTCAGTATGCTAAATCTGAATGTACTTTAAAGACCATAGTTATATTAACACAGCGAAACGCAAAGAGATTTTCCTTTTTTTATATGGTTATTTTCAATATTTCATATTGTTATCAATATTTTAATGGATCCAGACACTCGTACTTCATAGATTGCAAAATGGAAAATGAACACTTACATGTTCACATCATGCCAAACCACTGATTTTATTACTCCCAGATACCCATCAATCTTTTAATTGTATTATGTGTATTTAGTTGTAAAGTACTATTTCTTTAGTTGTTTCACACATTTTCATCGTTTCCACTTGTTTCTATGGCTTTCACAACTTTCCTTTAAGCCAATACTTAATTATTGCTGAAAAGCTTTTAAAAAAATCCCACTGTTTTTCCTTTTCAGAAGTTGCTTGCGTCACATCCTCTAGCTATGCTTTTGCTTCAGTGTCTTGACACACTGTTCAAAGCATTTTTAGATGCTAAAACCTATGAGTCTAATTGTCTTTTAAGAACAAAGCGCACATGGGAATGTTGGCAGTGGCATAAATCACTGTTTTCCCAGCCGAGAGACCTCCAATCAGTGTGGAAGCTTTGTTTGTTTGTTTTCACAGCTGATTTGTTTTATTTTCATCCACTTTTTGATTGCGCTTTCACTCAATCTCTGTTCAGGCAAAACTACTTGGTTGAGTTGAGGCGCCAAAACTATTTGTTTAGGTTTAAGAAAAAATAAAGATTTTGGTTCTGAACAAGCATCCACTGGGGCCAAGACCCATTTCCTTACTATTTCCATGAACCCGTGAATCTCTCTTACACACCATGGATTTGACAAAACAGCAGTATTTGCTATCTCCAGAGAATGGGCTTTATATCCTGTTTTTGTGATACCAGTTGTGTTTACTTTTGTTCACTATAAAAAGCTTGGCCAGGTGCTCAAGGGATTGTGGAATTCTTGGTCTGTTCCAAATTAAACACTTACTTTTCCTGTCTTAGGAAATACTTCACCAGTGTGAATTGTTCCTCTGTCTTCCCATATGTGGTGTTCTTGACTACAGGCCGTTACACACCAAACGCACTGTGAAAAAATGACACTTGGTTCGAAAAAAGAAATGCCACAAATTTGTCTAGTAAAATTACCTGGTCGGTGTAAACCGCTGCATCAAAAATAGATGAGTCCAAAAAATATTTTTAACACAGAAATATTGGCAGAGATTTTACGCCTCTTGTGTGTTAAAGGCCTTAGGTGGAGGTCAGCTTGCTGACATGCTTAGAAAATGGGTTGTAAACGAATGGCAGAGGTATCAGGCAGAGACCATGTTGAGGTATGGAGGGATTATTTCTATGTAAAATAATTTAATGAATAGGGGTTTAATAGGTCCCTGGAGAGGGAAGTTAAAGAAAGTGAAACTAACGATTTGATGCTTTTCTTTTGCCCAGTTTTCTGATCTGAAACCTGCGCCATGGGCTGTGAAAAAGGAAAAGTTAGACCCTTCAGGAAATTATTATCCACACATGCTGCAAAACCTGTTGGGATTCTTTCAAGTTATTAAATGTCAATATTTGCAACGACACCCTTATCAGGAAGTGTAGACAACTTTGCCAGTTGATAAGGATGAATTTGTAAACCCTTCATGGAACCAGACTCCAGCAATGGATCCTAACTGAGCCTTCAATTTAGATTTTCTGCCTGCCAAGTTGGTAAATGTGAAGTAAATCTCCCTTATTATCTTCTGATGTGTTACTTGCTTTTCTTTGTCAGTCCTCATCGACAGTAGATCGAGTTGGGCATTCTGCCATGGCCGGCTTGATGAGCAGGATGCACCTGCACACAAGTGTTTCGCTAGTCTTCCAATTTTCATTATCAGTGGGGTGGACATGTTTTTGTGAGGTGATTGTTGCAGTTCTGGCCCTCTTCTGGATCAATGCCTGAGTAGGCAAGAATTACTACAGTCATTATTTAGTAGACTGCTGACAAATGATCTAATACATAAATTCATGAACCTATATCATCTGTGACGCAAATAGTACATAAGCCGTGGAATGTTCTTATGTTCCATTTTGTTGTTGTTGTTTGTTTGTTTTTCTGCATTTATAACATGTAAGATGCTGCAACTGTGACTCAGTGTGAACCTACAACCTGCTGGTCATGATAAATAATCATCTAGCAGTTTTCTTACTTTAGATGGTATAAGATAAACATACCTCAATCACCACTCTTCATTACTGTTAGTATGTCTTGCTTTCACCTTTGTCGCTCTCTTTTCCATCTGCTGTCCCTCACCTCCATCACCACACTGAAAACAAGGGGCCCCATAACAAATTGCTATAATAAAAGAGATTATTAAAGAGCACTCCATGTTTTAAAATTAAGCATTGGGCTATTTTTCTAGGAAATAATCAGTTATTCTCTTTTTCCTTTTGGCTTACTCGCCTTCGCTTTTGGTTTTCTCCATTCCACCTCTCTCTCTCTCTTTCTCTCTCTTTGCCATTATAGCTTTATGGGGCTGAATGTTGATGACAGTTGGGACTGTGGCAGATGGCCAAGAGCAGGGAGGGATGAAGAAACGGAGGAGAGGAAGAGTAGATTGAGGGAGGGGCAGTGGGTGGCGAGAGGGACAGAGATTTGCAAACAAATTTAATAACTAGCCTGCAGAATGGAATCACTTTGCCAGCTTTAGAATTGCTCACTTTCCTGAAAGAGAGTGAGAAGGAGCAAGCGAGTGGGATATTGAAAAGAGAGAGGGCGGGGATGGGGAGAGAAGATGCTGTATTAAAGGACTGGAGAAAATTTGAAACGTGTCACATCAATTTCAGCCACTGCAGTTATCAGGGTGTTTGCTTTACACCTGAATACTTGGATATAAGAGAGAAGAAGCCAGGGAGGAAAGAAGATGGAGAGAGTGAGAAGGAAAGAAACTGGAAGCAGGGACTGGAGAAAGACATATGTTAGCAAAGACTAAGTCAGAGGCAGAGGGAAAAAAAGACTGAGATGGGAGCATTTAAATATTTAAATATTCAAGCAGCTCCTTTCAGTTAGAAAAGTGTAACTGGAAAGAATCTAATCAAAATACTATGAACATAATTAAAATACTAGATACTGATAATTTAGAAAGAACAACTTTTTTTTCAAGAAAATAAAAACCTAATCAGCCAGCATCTTGTTCAAATGGCCCCTAAATAGGCCTCATTATCAGTGATCAGTGAGTTCTCAAAATCATTATGATAGTCATTGTCATTGTCTGTCAAGGACTCAGTGTGATGCCTTACTGCTGAAGCATCAGAGGAATTAGGTTGTAATCAGTGTTTTTCCTCTTTCTGTCTTTTCACAACACCTTTGTTAGAAAGTAGTTGTCACTTAAGTTATTATATACACACACTGGGGGAAATAATTATGTGATCCCCTGCTGAATTTGTAAGTTTGCTCAATCCAAAGAAATCAGCAGTCTCTAATGGTTTTTTTTATCTGGGGGGGGGGGGGGGGGGGGGGGGGGGTTACAGTAGTTTCATTTTAATGTAGAGAGACAAAATATCAGTGAAAAAAGTAATGGCGTGGCCTAGCAGTGTAATGTGTTTTTTTCTTTCTTTCTGGATTTCTGTCCTCTTTGTTGAAATGAATCTACCATAAAAATGGGAGAGTATTCATTTCTTTGGAAGCAAGTTAACTTAGAAATTCAAAGTTACAATGTATATTTACACTGCTCAAGCAAATTAAAAATCATGCTAGGCATCTAGACTCATATGTACTGGTTGGTTAAAGTGTTTGGGGGGGGGGGAATTATCAGCCTACAGTGGACTGAATTTAAAGACAACCTGGAAATCAAAGTTAAAATACAAACAAACAAACAAACAAACAAAAAAACGATGTGGCAGGGCAGGCTAGTCCATTTTGCTGAAACCCAAAATTCTACTCAGTAGTTTGTATGGCCCCCACATGCTTGTATGCATGCCTGATAATGTCAGGGCATGCTCTTAATGAGATGACGGATGGTGTCCTGAGGGATCTCCTCCCAGATCTGGACCAGGGCATCACTGAGCTCCTAGACAGCCTGAGGTGCAACCTGCCAGTGTTGGATGGACTGAAACATAATGTCCCAGAGGTGTTCTACATGTAGGTCAGGCAAGTGTGGGGGCCAGTGATGTTGGTTTCTTCATCCTGCCTGGATACTCTTGCCATATGAGGCCAGACATTGTTGCGTACAGTGTTTGTAAATCTGTTGTCTGCTCCCATGGCCTTTATCATTATGGATTAGAAGATTAGAAAAATGAAAATAAGTATATACTAGATATGCTAACAATCATAAATCATAAACAACAGTAATAGAGAGTCCCAAAAATTGAATTTTGCTTAAGGCCATGTTTTTATCAATAGCAGTGCAAATGAGAATCTAGTCGAATAGTAATTTTTAGGATCAATGAATATGTGAGTGTCAATTTTATAGACAATTATGCTGATGAGCTGCCTGTAAAAGATGCATGATGGACCCGACCACATTTCAACATTTTTCAGCATTCTTTATTCCGGTTGTCTTCCTAACACACACCCAGATGCAGCTTTTCAGCTGCATCCTGCACATAACAACAAACAACAATTCAGGACCCAGTTCACTCCTTTTATGCAGGGGAGGCATGATGAGCTGATTCAGCTCAGGTGTATCAGCCTCCGCCTCCGCTGCGCCATGAACCACGCCCACCATGCCACCACCGCCTAAGGGAGTTTTAACTTAGTTCACTTATGGTTCACTTTTCACATTATGGATTCACTGACAGTTAGTCTGGTCCAAATCAGTTCATGAGTTCGTAAACTCGTAGTTGTTTCCTATGTTTTTTTTTTTTTTTTTTCACACAGAGAAATCCAAGTGAACTCTTAAGTGAGCCAAAATGTATCACTACAAACCATGTGAGAATGTTCAGTCTGCTTATTGGCCAGATGTGTTTTTGACAGGAGCAACAAAAATAGATACAGGAAGAAGGTGCTGTGTTCTGGACTATTGGAGAAGAGGTAAAATTACCGTTCATTTCACAGATTGTTGCTAACCCTTATAGGCCTTTCCAAATCTATAGTACCTTCCCAAACTGACAATGCAAAGCATACATGGCAAACTAATGTACATCTGGTAGTTGGGTCAGATCAGGGTCGGATGTTTTGGTCCACAGCTGAGTGCGACTTCTGTGTTTACACCTGTGCAAATGAACTGCACCAGGTGGAAAACAAACCAAAGTTTGATTAAACTGACCCAGGGTGTGAAAACACCCCCAGTCATTAAATGTGCTTGTACTATGTCTTTATTTGAATGGTTCAATATTATACTAGAACACAGTTATAAGAGTTATAAATTAAACTTAAAGAGTTATAAATTTTGTTGTTACCTAAAGTGTTACTCGTGGTAAAAAGTTTTTTGTTTTTTAAGCTGTTAAACACTGGCCTATAAAGTAAATTTTTGGAACAAAAATAAATAAATCACTAATGGTTTTTGATCATTTTCACTGATTTATATAACCATCATGTAAACTGTGAGAGAATGATCAGAAGCAATGCTGTTGCAAGTCAATTTTGTCAAGTAAATATAGCAAATTGTGTCAGAGGGATCTCATTTTAGATAATTTATTTTATAAGGTTGTTACTTAGTTTAGCAGTCTCTGCCAAATTAAAAGCTTATATCCAACCCAGTGCATTTTGATTCTAGTTCTGTTAAATTTTTACTGTCAAAGGTGATATGCAAAAAAAAAAATTAGATCTCATATGTAAATAGGATAGGTGAGCTATCATAAACCATTAATTTACAAACTAAAAGGTTATTATATTTCAGAAACAGTTTGCTCACAGCCAACATATTATGCAGATATATCACATTATTAGCAATGGTGTAGTTGGGCTTAAAATTAAAATTGGTGCACACTACAAAAAAAGAAGATAAAGCAAAGAAAAAGGTGTACTTACATTCAAAAGGTGTAATTACATTAGCTCAGAAGAACGTCTTGATATGACCTCCGTAACTCAAGAAAGAGGCCAACATTTTCCTCCCCAACCTGGACATATATTACTAAATTACTCCACTCCTGTCGTCTGCCTTTCCTCCACTTCTTTGTCAAGCTCATGTGTCAGTCTTGCGTTCCTTTGTTTCCTGTTTTATTGTGAAAATCTTGCATTCCTTGTTCAGTGTGTTTAGTTTTGTTTCCGTGGTCTCATTCTGTCTAATGTGTCTCAGCTGTGTGTTTTCTGTTCCCTTGTCATTGTATTGTGTATTTAAGCCCTCTGTTTCTCTCTGTGTCACATTCTCCCTCATTCACTGCTGTGTATTTCCCAGTGTGTTTCTCTGTATGTTTAGGTTCAGAAATTCCAGTTTAGTTTAGTTTTATTTTGTATCACCTGCACGCCAGCAATAAAGCTGTGTTTTTGAGTTTAAGTCCTGCCTGTGACTCTGTTTTTTGGTCCTGCCTGCACACAGCCAGTTCATGACAAACCCAGTCTATGTATTTTTAAGAGATTGATTATAGTATGAGAAAGCATCAGTTTGTTAGAATAGTGTGTAAATACATTTTCCATCTATATATATATGTGTGTCAGTACTTAAAAAATGTATTTACTGTAACTTTAAAAAAACATAAAATTCAGTTTTGCTAAAAAGCTAGATAGTAGTATGTCAATGTCCGTTTACTTTGTTTGACCTGATTTGGACATGTGAACTACATGCTGCCCATAATTACTCAGAATTCTGAGAAAAAAGCTTTCAGTCTGCTGCTTCTTCCTGTGTAAACATGAATAACGACTATTTTGTTGGCACAGAACTGTGACCACTTCATTGATAAGGATTGGTGATACTGTCGCCAGTCTGGTTAATTGCTGCTCTAAAATAATTTTAATGAGAACAAATGCCCTTAGTGGTTTCCTCACTTATCCACACCTCACTCTTGTTTCATCACTATCCCTCTCCATCTGAAAAACACTGAGTGGCGAGAGATTGAAATATTCTCATTAATGAGATATTAAACCCTTCTCTTTCTAATTATTCTGGCTTATTACATCAAACTGGAACAGGTTAACAAGGTTACCAAAAGTCTATATAGTAGGCATAATATGTGAGGAAAAAAAGAGTAGTGAAGAAGACCTGCTGCTCTAGGGACTTGTCATACCTACTGTCAGGGTTCCTGGGTGGTTCACCCAGTGTTTTCAGTTTGCTTATGTTCAGTTTGTTTTGTCAGTCGTTCTCATTTCCTGTTTTGCTGTTCCATTTACTTCCATGTGTCTTTACTCAGATTAAGTTCAGCTGTTCACTCACCGGTCTCTAATCACTCATCAGCCAGCCTGTATTTAAACCCTCAGTTTCTCTTGGTCCAGCGTCTTGTCATTAACGTTGTCTATCCCGTATGTGTGTTCCAGTTCAGTTCAGTTCAGTTCAGTCAGTCTTTCAGTCAGTCAGTAAGTCATCTGTCTCATGTTCTGTTCATCCATTCTGTATAACAAACACCGTCTTCATTCCACACTAACCCGTGAGTCCTGCATTTGGGTCCGCTCTTCCTCACCTCCACACAGCAAAGCCTTGACAGAATGATAAGACCTGTGCCACGAAGACACGCTTGGAACCCAGCGGACTCGGACCTCTTCGAGCGGCAGGAGGCAGCGCTCTCTCGCTGGACGGAGGAGCTCAGGGGAAAACAGCGGCTCTTTGCAGAGAGGGAGCACGTCTTCGCGGGGACTCGTCTGGCTCTGGGCGGGCCTCAGAGAGGTTGCGTTCTTCCGTGGGTGCTGGGGAGAGTGGGCGTCTCTCGCTGCCATAGTTCAGTCTTTTCCTGTTAGCAAGCCGCCTCAGATTCATCCATCCCCTTCACCTGTTCATCCTGCTCAGGTGAAGGCGGTTAAGGCTCAGCCTGTCCCTTTACCAGCTCCTCGAGCAGCTAGGGCTCAGCACGTCCCCACACTAACACCAATTCCACAGGACGGTGCTGCTGATGCCCAGCCAACACCCATTCCTGTGCCAGCTCCCAGGGCGAGGGCAGCTAGGACCCAGTCTACTCCTGCACCCGTTCCTGTTTCTCAGGTGGGGGTGACTAGTGTCCAGCTGGCTCCCATACCTGTCCCAGCACCCAGGGTGAGGGCGGCCAGGATCCCACCTGACCTCCCTAGAGGCTCAGCTGAGGCTCTCCAACCATTGTCCTCACACTCTGGAGGCTTGGAAGAGCTAGCCTGTCCACCTGCTAGTTCACCACCTCATCCATCTCCCGATCAAGCTTTTCAGGCACTAGCTCAATCCCTGATTAGATTAGCAGACCTATTTCCAGCTCAAGCACCCGGTTTATTAGCTCAGGCTGCAGCTTTGCCACCATCATCAGTCCAGTCAGTTCAGTCACCTGCTGTTCAGTCTCCAGTTCAGTCATCTGTCCATTCACCCATAGTCCAGTCTCCTGTCCAGTCACCCGTAGTCCAGTCTTCCGTCAACCAGTCACCTGTAGCCCAGTCTCTCATCCTCCAGTCACCTGTGGCCAGTTTCCCATTCTCCAGTCACCTGTGGCCCAGTCTCCCATCCTCCAGTCACCTGTGGTCCAGACTGTGGCTCAGTCTCCCTTCCAGTCAGTCCAGTCTGTAGTCCAGTCTCCCTCTGTTCAGCCTCCAAGTCGCCTCCAGCGGCGGCCTCCGGACCTGCTCAGTTGCCGTCGCAGTCGTCCTCACGGCCGCCCACCAGAACTGTTTTGGCTTAGCTGCTGGCCACGTGGTCGCCCACCAGAACTGCTTCATTTTGGACTCCACACTAACCTGTGAGTCCTGCGTTTGGGTCCGCTCTTCCTCACCTCCACACAGAGAAGCCCTGACACCTTCTGTCTTTATTTTTTTGGTTTTGTTTTATTTAACCCTCTGGGGTCGACGGACCCGCCGGCACATCAAAATCACCAATTTAAGATGACACAGGTACAAAATGCAGCGACTCAGAGTCTCCATTCCAACTTGGGTCGAAAGTGCGGACTTCAAACTATATACCACTTTTTGAATTGTGTCGATGGGCCGCGTAAAACCAGAGTTATGATAAAAAATACACGCAATGTTTTTTTCTGAACAAAACAGTGGCATTTGCAGCGGGAAGAACGGCAACAACGATGTTTTCTACGGACAGCGCTAGCAAACACTCTCCGCTTGCGAGTGAAAAAAGAAGGTTATCTGGCATGCTGAACATTTTCCCAGTGAGCTAATGCACTTTTCGGGCTGATTGGTCAATTGAAGGGCTTCTGTGCACCGGCTGCACAACACTGACAGCAGGCCATTCATTCCTTTTCATTACTGACAGTGTATTGGTCAACCTTACTTTTGCTGTGTGCACACACACCTTATAAAACAGAGTTTAGTGGGGAAGAAGTGACAAAAAGGTGGCACTGAAAAGCTGAGAGAGAAAAAGAAACTAAAAATACGTAGATGTAGCAAAATGTGTCAAATAAACCGACATGTTAGCTGTTGGAGCTGCTGATGCTGCACTGTCAACAGAAGTACCAGCAACAAATAGTAACAACTCCTCACAGTCACAAACAGCTGCGGTACTCTGGACAGCTTCATGGGTACTGATGGAAGCACGATAAATGCAAGTGAAAAAGTCTCTTCCAGGATTGCACAAAAGTGACTTGGGGTCTCCCAAAACTTTTGTGCAATCCTGGAAAGGTACTTCTTTTTTTTTCTCCCATGTCCCTAGGGGGCTCCATAGTTTTTTACTATTTTTGACTATAATGAACTACAATGCAGGGGCGCAGGGGGGCACTGGAGCCTATCCCAGCTATCATAGGGCAAGAGCTAGGGTATACCCAAGACAGTTTGCCAGTCTGGTGCAGGGTGGAGTTGTAGTTTTTGAATTACAATGTATTGAAAGTTTTTATTTTATTTTTTTTGTCCAGTGACCCCTAACTGAGCTTTAATCTAAAAAAAAAAACAACAACTTTACTTTAACATGTTTTCTTGGGATTTATTTTTTCTGCCTTAAACAACAAACACATACACCTCTCACTGTGCTTTAATTCTTTGTGGGCTTTGATTTGAATCAATAAAACAGCAGTTCACATTTTCTGCCTCATCACTTCCTTCCTTTGTTGCTTTTTATTACAGTTTCCTTCCATGTAAAGATCAATGGCACACAGACCTTTAATGGCACAGCACTATTGCTAGTTTCATTATATAAGAAAGCGAACATTACCTGCATTCAATCAACAGTGCTTTTGTGCGAGTTTGACAGTCTCTGTTTGAACTTTGCTGCTGAGGTTATTGATGCCATCTGATAATACTGCTCCCTCGTTTTTGTCAGAGATGAGCAAAGACAAAAAAAAGAAGAAAAAGAGAAGAAAAAGCCAATAAAATGAAGTATGAGAGACAAAGAAAGAGTAAGATTTCATTACCTGTCAAAAGTTCAGGATACATCAGTTATTTGTATTCGGTGAAAAAAAATAAATGTAGATTTGAAAAGACTGGATATAACGAAACACGAACAGTTATAAATTCACCTGGAAATTCTATTATTTCGGAGATACAGTGGCAGTTTTTGTATTTGCCTTCAATTACTGACTTTTGCAATGGCAAAATGATGAGTTGACTGACATCAAAATTAAAAAAAAATTTTTACTGACAAAATATCTTTTTTTTTTGTTTTATTTTCTTTGCCTTAAACTAAATAAAGTTAAACACACAGTAAAACATTCAGACTAACTATGGGCTACAACTGGAATACTGTTCTGCTGGTGGAACTTCGCCTGTTAGCAAATTTGCCCCAATATACCCACATCTTTAAAGAAAAAAAACTTGCAAGTAAATTCCACAACCCCACAACTTTGTGTTTTGTTTTGTTTTTATCAAAAAAAGCTTAACAAAATCGAAATGTTCCAACCCTCCCGCACTTGTAACAGTATACAACTTGTAACATTTAACATTTTAACATTTAACAGTAACATTTGACAAACACTTAACTTTTCAACATGCTGTCAATCACTGGACTAAAGGCAGACCTTTCCATCCTTTGTGTTTTTCAGGACTTGGGGTGTTGTTCTTTGTGGAGGCTGATATTTGCTTTCGTGTGTTTGGGTTTATTTTAGTTTCCTCTGTATCCTTGTTGTCAATTCCCCAGGTTTTTGTTCACTATTTCGTTGTTTATTTAACTTCCTGTTTTATTAAGTTAGTCCTCCTCTGTCTCCTGTGCTTTGCTGTTAGTGTTCTTTCCCTTGTTATTGTCTTAATTGGTTAAGCTGTGTCTTTGTCAGAGTGTCTGTCACTCTTGTGTGTTTCTGCTTATTGGTGGAGTTTCATTATCTTGTGCATCAAGGACTTTTTAGATTATGTACCAAACACTATTATGGGTGTTTTCTATTTACTTTGACTGTTTTTTGAGTCCCTAACCCTTGAAAATAATTTATACATACAGTTGGTTCCAAAATTTGAACAGATTTTAAAAACACGTAATTTGGACAGAGACAGTTTTTGTAGTTTTGCGTCTGTACCCATCTGGCAACAAAGACCATGAACCCAAAGAATATTAGGTGATTTTTCTTCTCCATTCTGATATTCAATTGTAACTTTTAACCTCACCAGGTTGATCATGTTTACATGCAAGAAGCTGCTTGAAGTTTCTGTGATTGGTGGATTAGATATTTATGTTCACAAAGGTACAATATGTTCTATTTCTCTTCTGTATTGAGGACCATATTTATTTATCAGAAATAGATGATTGTACCATTTTATCATTCAGATCCATTCATCCTGATATCGCATGCCTCCATTCCTGCTCTTCCGGTCTTGATTTTATTGAACACAATTATAATCTCTTGTAAATATGATGATAATAAAACTTATTGGCTTAAGCGTAAAAGTAACAAAGTGGTGTGTCAAAGTGGCAAAATCAAATTTTTCATGAATTGTCCTTTTTTGATAAGACTTTTGGCAGTTTTTTTTTCTTTAATGATTTCATAACTTAATTATATCACAAATTTCCTGCTTTGCATTTCTAGCAACTATTACAACCTAAACAAGATGGTGTGGATAAGCCTTCCAGCGGACTCTTTGAGGGAAGTAGTCTCTCTCCTTGCAGGTTCCCCAGTTTGATCTGGAATTATCTCTAGACTTAATTTTTTTTTGGAAGCTTCACAATTTGACATTGAATATAAAAGCAAGTAATAGACAGTAGTAATGCAAAAAAGCAAAACAATGTCTGGTAGTAGAGAATTAGACACACACACACACAGAAAAATAATACAGACACCCTGGGTCAAAGAGACCCAGGGTTCATGAGCAGTCTATGGACTTGTTGATGTTTGATGGTGTGTGTTTGGTGCTGCTGTCCCTTGTTTCCCTGTATACTGGGTGGTGTGTGTGTGTGTATGTGTGTGTGTGTGTGTGTGTGTGTGTGTGTGTGTGTGTGTGTGTGTGTGTGTGTGTGGTGTCCTGGTTTTCCTGGCACACCAGGCCTGGAGGATTGTTCCTGTTGGAAGGCTGGCCACACCCAAGGAGGAGGATCACACACCTGCAGCTGATCAAGGATCATCGGGTGAGCTACATAGCAGTGTGGCTGAGAGCTTTTCGACCCTGGATCGTTGAGTTTTGTGTGTAGTATAGTGACGTGCAGATAGTGTATGCCTGCTGGAGTAAGTGTCTTACGGCTGCCTCTGTTGTGTTTTCCCCAGGAGGAGTGCGGAGACACGGGAGCAGAGAGCACGAGCGCGGACGTTTTGGGTGAAGACAAGACACGGGAGTCGAGGGAGCTCACAGGGATTAATTGTTTTGTTGTTATTTACTCCACTGTAAATAAAGCACACTGTTCATCGCAAGTCCTCAATCCCCACTTTCCCACGGTCTGCCACCGCAGACTGTGACATAGGAAGAATGACCCTGCTCTTAGACTTGAAAGGATTGAAACTTTGTCTCTTTTCATTTATTTTAGGTGCTCTAATGTCAGGCTCCTAATAATATAACAATTGGACAATATGTGATAACCAAAACAAAATATTATAATATTATTTTATCTTCTACAATGGATGTCGTTATAATAACAATGTAATATATTTATTCCTTAATTTTTTATCATTTTGGTCACAGCAAAAGTGTCTTAAAGAAACACATGGTCAGCAAAAAACAGCTGGCGAACGTCTTGCGTGTATATGAGAGAATTCGAAACATGCACATACACACACAGATACAGAAAAATAATACAGATAATACAGTCACAAAGTTGCTCCTTAACTGCTGGTTACATAAATAACTGTTTATTGGATAAAGGTGTCATTAAAAGTAATAATAAACAGAATTTGTATTGATTTTTTAATTGGAGCTCAAAATTACAATCTTAATATAATTAATTATAGAAACATCTTTTTGTAAGAATTGCTGGTTGGTGGTTGAATGCCTGGCTGGTTGCTTGGGTACTGAACCCCAGATTGCTCTAGATGTGTTAATCAGACTGTGAATATGTGTAAATACCACATGGGATAGACAAAAAATGCTTGTATGAATGTGTAAATGGGTGAATGACGATTCTAGTATGAAACCTTTCACTGCTCAGAGTAGAAAAGCACTACATAAGAACTACTCCATGTACCAGAAACATTTGAATCTGAGTGAAGAAATGGTTGTATATGCTTCACATGCTTCCATCATCCTCTTCACTATATTTTTGCAGAGTCATGTGCTCATATTAGTCAACATCCAATACAATTTGTAGAAGATATTACAGGAAACAAGACCAGGAATAAAAAAAAAACCCTCTTTGTCAGTGCAGCATGAGTCATCTTCAACAATAATACAGGACTTCTTCTAATAAGGTTTAAAAACTGTCCTGAAGATTGATGTCATGGTAGAGAAATATTCAGTAAGAACATAAAAAAAGTTTAAATCTAAATGAGAGGACAGGCATGGCATTCCAAGAAGGAAGAAATTGTCCAGAGAGTTTGGACTAGAAATTCAATGTCCTGAAAAAATGAGGGAAAATGAATGAATTAGGTTAAATGGAGAGGAGAAAATTGGAAGGGATTTGATATAGAAGATGTCATCAGAGAAAAGAAATGCCTTCTTTTCACATACACACATTATATTTATAATATAACATAATATAATGTGTGTGTGTGTGTCTAGAAATTTGGGAGAAACTGACTTGATTATAAGAAAGTATAATCAGACTTATGAAGCACATTCAGTAAAACCATTGTCATTAAATAGTCTATGACATGACGCCAGCTTGATAGGTATAATAATTTCCCTGTATGATAATCAACTTAGTGATTTTAAGACAGGAGTGAAACTGAAAATGTTGTTACAGGGCATCTGATATGAATTAGCGACTGAGTCATAAACAGTAAAAAAAACCAAGGCAATCTCCTTATACCTACAATATTAATTCCTAACACTACAATTGTCAAAGACAAAACAGTGCTGTAATGACTTGCTACTGGCGTTGCCCTGTTACCTTTAGTGTGGCACCTTCATTTCAACCTGCCCATCTTGTGGGACCCTTCCAGCAGTATACACTGTTGATAGTATAGCTCTCAGCATGGTGCAAGCCACATTGGCACGATAAACCAGTATCTGGATGTATGAGGAATATAATACTAGGAAATCTTTTTATGTTGGGACCTGGCCATTCAAGACCATGTATGCAAGAAGACACATTCTAAATCAGAGTCAACTGAGTAGCTCACATTAATAGTGTGACATATGCATATATGGTTTGTAACTGACATTTTAACATTTAAAAAAGCAATGGAGTAGGCACATTCTGTTACAATGGCAAAAAGGAATCAGAAGTAACTTCAGAAACAAATCAGAAATAAATCCTGAGTATGACAAAAACTATTTCAAAGAGATTTTTATGTGCTTGCTGTCCTTGCATGCTTGAATCATTTTGCCTCACATTTAGTCTGACCTCACTTAAAAAAAAGCTTAGTATTTTTCTAAATGTATATGAATGGCTGGTTAACATGATGATTGCTTTGCGCTATTCATAAAACCCCTGTGTATTTTGTGAAATATAAGGTGTTATTTGGGTCACTTTGACCCAAAGCACAAAACTTCAGGAAATTTCAGTGTTTGCCATTCACTCAGTCACTTTTATTTATAATAGTGTAGTTGGTGACCTGAGATTGTCCTGTACTTGTAAAGTATCATCACTTGCTTGCCTCATTTTCTTTCTCCCACCCACACATGACACCATTAGCTGGTACTGCTGGATATGTTCAGACAGCCCAACATAGAAGAGAGCCTTGAGAGTGTCTGTGCACAGTGTTTCCTGTTAAGCTAGTTCATTTACTTCAGCGAAACAACATCCTCACAAAAAGACCCCTCTCTGAGAATTAATTTAACAGTCCTTCTAAGCTAGTACCAAGCTGTGGGGCTGTAACTGGCTCTGACTGTCTGATTGTGTGTTCCTGTATGTATGTCTGTGTCATTGCTCAGGTTAGCTCAGGTCCCTTTGAATTCGTCATTAGTCCTGTCTGTGTGGTTAATTTTATTCTGGCACTCATGACTCACCGAACACACATATACTTGCACACAAGCACAAATAGTCAGAAACTTCATGGAGTTTTGAAGTCGCTGAGCAACAGGCAGCCTGCTTGCTACCTCTTTCAGCAAAGTAGAGGACCCCCGCTGGGCACTAAAGCATACTAGGAGAGTAAGTCCCAATTCCAATCTGGCCCCTACACCCTCCCACTCTGTGATGAGTGTAACTCCATACGGAGTCACACTTGCAGCTTTTGAAGTGTCTCCTAATAAAAGGGTAGGGTAGCAAGCTTAAGGACGCCTTTGGCTTTCTCTGTTGATAACAGGAATTTGTAATCAGCATCTTTGGCAACTTATATTACTATCAGATGGACTATTAAAGTCATGTTTATCACTCAGTAGAAAATGCGTTTGAATTTCATTCATGCCTTTTAACATCTGAATTGTTTTTGGATCCTTTCTCCTTCTCCTTCTTTTCTAACGCTGGCATTTATAAAAACTAAAATGAATCAACTAAATAAATGAATGAATAACAAATAAGAAGCACTTTTGATGATATACACACATATAGAACATTGCCACAAAAGACTTCATTGGGTTCATAGATAGATAGAGTAATTTTTATTTCAAGCATGTAAATATAACTGAAATAACAAGAGAAAAGAAAAACATCAAGTTGTCATGAATATCTCTATGTCTACAAAATGTTTAAGCTCAAAAAGTAGTAGGATGAAGTTTACACTTTTTTCATTACAAAGAACCCATTTTTGTAAGTGTGTAAGTGTAAGTGTGTCAATATACTGGGCACAAAGCAGGTGCTACACCTCACAGTGTGGTGGTTAATAAACCTGAAAACTGGCTGAAAGTGTGTAGGGAATGTGTAAGGCAATATTGGAATTTGGCCAATGCTGAAGAGTCAGAAGAGTCAGTGAACAAAACAATGAAGTGAACAAAACAATGAAGGACTCCAGTTATGCAAAAGATATGATTTACAGAGAACTGGGAATATGTATTTAGGGATGTGTTACAGTTTGTGTTTATGCTTTACTGCTTTCCTGCTTTCCTGTGAGCACTACTGTCATTAACAAAGTAAGGTCATACAGTGCATTACACAATCCAATTGTGTGTGCTTTATTTCAAAATAATGGTTTTAATTAAGGGGTGTGTTTAGCTTGTGACTTTTTTGTTTTGTCTTGTGTTTTACACAATTATAGAGCTTCGAGCATATATAATATACTATGTCAGTTTTTCTGCTGCACTCATATATCACAAAATTAAATATTTTGTCTCTGAATAACGCCAGTGATTGGACTTGTCTAGAATGATTGGCTTGTGTGAAGTAATAAAGTTCAGTGTTCAATTTTCCAGCTCACAAACCAGTTGCGACACATTAATACATCTGCTCTCTTTACAACTACAAATTGTCACCATATGACATGGCACTTTATGGTCAAAGTTAAATCAATTTTATAAGCATTAAACTGCCCAAAAGATTTTAAAATCCAATGAGAAAATAGGGACACATGTTATATCAGAATTTATACACACAGACAGATACACATTCTACTAACAATTTTTGTACAAAGGTAGCTGAACCTTGTGCTGTATTAAGACAATAATAAAATAATATTAGTACAAGGGAATTTTAATTCAAATTATAATGAACATACTCAATTTAAATCTGTTGTGTAGGACACAAGCAGTGAAAGATCATTTTAAAAATTTTGTAGAGGGTGACTTTGCCTCCACAGCTAAACAATAAAACTAGTACAGTAAGGAGTTACAGTGGGATTCAGCAGGTGGGGGAACCCTAAAATCTGTGTAGTGTCTCAGCATGGGGAAAAGAATCACAAGTGAAAATAATTTCTAATGTGATCTCCAGTTGATTTTCTTAGTGTACATGCTGTGATCAGCTGACCTTCTCCTCTTTGTGAATTTACACAACTGAATTCAACAAGATGTTAGCTGATCTTTCAAAGCTGTCTTGGCTGATTTCCATTTTCTACACTGTGACAGTATAATGTTTACAGTGTCTTTACACTAGACAGTATTCAGTTTGAATAAAGGTGGAATTCAGTGAATTAACCTAACCGTCATCTACTTAAATGAAAATTAGTCTGCTACAGTTGGTGTAAACTGAAATTGACCATGGGCACCTGGAGTGTATCAGTTCAGTGCAGTGCTTTACAATAAATTCACCACAGTATGACAAGCTAACCTCTTTATCCGATGCAAACTACCAAGTATTTTCATGCAACATTTGAATAACCCAAAGTTAGTATAGCTTAGTTTGTTTTGCAGTAATATCAAATATGTGTCATGGTCCTGGGTCAGTGACCCAGCGCTTTGAGTTTATTATTATCATTTTCTAGTTTATTCTGATTTTGTATTAGTTCTTTGGGTTTGGTCATCGTGTTTACTATTCCAACCTGTGTCTTCCCTGCGTTTGTGTTGTAAAATAGTCTGTGTGTTTCCTGTTTTACTTTGTAGGTCTGTGTCTCGTTATGTCCATGAGTCCCAGCTGTGTGCCCACCTGTTCCTCGTTTCCTCATGTGCACAGTCGGTTTGTTGGACATTAACAGATTAAAACAAATAATAACAGCTCTGAGAGCCAGGATTTGCTTCGAACTATTTGGCATGGGCAGTCCGGGCAAGGAAGATTCAGCTGCCCTCCTGGAAGCCCTCACCGCCTGGTATTCTCAGCGTCAGCATCTTTTCCCGTCTATGTTTATAGCCAAATTGCTCGATCCACCCTTAAATAAGAAATCGTACCCTCACCATCATCACCCTACCACACTTCCGCTCTCTCCTGCGTTATTGACTGGAGCAGTTATCAGTTCCACATCGCAGCGGGAGCAGCCACAGAGGAGTCTTTCCTCGTCATATTCAGCACAACCCCCAAAGGACTGCATCCGGCTGTCACTGCCTGAGCGGGGGTCCGAGGAACCGCTCCAGGCTGCTTCTCTCGCTGGGGGGACCGAGGAGCCCGTCCAGCCTTCACCGTCACCAGCAGCTTCCGCTGAGGGGTCTCAGGAACCGCTTCAGCCTGCTGCTTTCGCTGGGGGGACCGAGGAGCCCGTCCAGCTATCACCATCGCCTCCCATGTCATCGCCTGCAGCGCCACCACCTGCGGCTCCCACGCCGTCGCCTGCAGCGCCAGCACCACCTGCGGCTCCCACGCCATTGCCTGCAGCGCCAGCACCACCTGCGGATCCCACGCCGTCGCCTGCAGCGCCAGCACCACCTGCGGCTCCCACGCCTGCAGCGTCAGCATCAGCCTCATCCACGCCTGCAGCGTCAGCATCAGCCTCATCCACGCCTGCAGCGTCAGCATCAGCCTCATCCACGTCTGCAGCGTCAGCATCAGCTTCATTGGTGTCACGGTCCTGGGTCAGTGACCCAGTGTTTTGAGTTTCTTGTGCCTCTGAGATTTTTGTATTATGTTCTTAGTTCTCTTTGTTGTCCCAGCTTATTCTTTAGTGTAGTGTCTTAGTTTGGTTTTCTTGTATTCTGTTTAGTTCTCTGAGTATTTAGTAGCTGCCCTCTGTGTCTCTTTGTTGTTGGTGTTGTCTGTGTTTCTTAGTTGCTCTGTCTCCCCTAGTCTAGTTTGCGTCTGTGCTATTTCCTGTTTTACTTTGAAGGTCTGTGTCTCATGTGAGTGTATCCTACTTTGCTCCCTTGTCTCGTCAGTTCTGATTTCTCCCACCTGTGCTCTCCTTCTGTGTCTCATTCCCCTCGTTACTTCCCAGTGTATTTAAACCCTGTGTTTCTCTGAGTTAGTGTCGCGTCGTCCCTCTTGCTGTGTGGATCTCCTTGTGAGTTTTAGTTCATTGTTTCCCAGTTTAGCTTAGTTTACTTTGTATGCTCGTTTTTCTGTGACCAGCGAATAAAGCTGTGATTTTGAGTTCATCCCCTGAGTCTGTGTGTCCTGCACTTTGAGTCCTCATCTCCTGCCTGCCACACAGCATTTCATGACAATTGGCTTCCGCAGCTGCCACGCTGTCGCCCGGTCCTACCTCGCCTGGTCCAGCCTCTGCTTCGCCTGGTCCACCTCCGTGTCTTCGCCCTCGCCTGGTCCGGCCTCCGTGTCTTCGCCCTCGCCTGGTCCGGCCTCCGTGTCTTCGCCCTCGCCTGGTCCGGCCTCCGTGTCTTCGCCCTCGCCTGGTCCGGCCTCCGTGTCTTCGCCCTCGCCTGGTCCGGCCTCCGTGTCTTCGCCCTCGCCTGGTCCGGCCTCCGTGTCTTCGCCCTCGCCTGGTCCGGCCTCCGTGTCTTCGCCCTCGCCTGGTCCGGCCTCGCCCGCAGCGTCGGCCTCATCGCCCTCGCCCGCAGCGTCGGCCTCATCGCCCTCGCCCGCAGCGTCGGCCTCATCGCCCTCGCCCGCAGCGTCGGCCTCATCGCCCTCGCCCGCAGCGTCGGCCTCATCGCCCTCGCCCGCAGCGTCGGCCTCATCGCCCTCGTCCGCAGCGTCGGCTTCGGCTTCGCCTGGCCCAGCCTCATCAGCTTCGCGCGGCCGGCCTCCAGACTCCTGTCGCCGCCACTGTTTGCGCGCCGCCACTGCCGTCTTCACGGCCGGCCTCCTGAATTGTGTCATCCTGGCCTTTTATGCTATTGGCCCCCAGGCCGGCCGCCTGAACTATGTTTTGGACTCTGCTCCCTTGCGTGCCTTTTGGACATTTTGTTTGGTTTTCAGGGGGCTCTTGTTTTGTTCTGTTCCGGGCCCTCCGTCCTGTACCTCCCACCGCCCACCCTGGCTCAGTGGTCTGTTTGTGTTTTGGGGCTGTTGGGGGCCAGCCCTTGAGAGGGGGGGGGGGGGTACTGTCATGGTCCTGGGTCGGTGACCCAGTGCTTTGAGTTTATTATTATCATTTTCTAGTTTATTCTGATATTGTATTAGTTCTTTGGGTTTGGTCATCGTGTTTATTATCCCTACCTGTGTCTTCCCTCTGTGCTTCGTTCGGGTCCTCGCGTTTGTGTTGTAAAATAGTCTGTGTGTTTCCTGTTTTACTTTGTAGGTCTGTCTCGTTATGTCCATGAGTCCCAGCTGTGTGCCCACCTGTTCCTCGTTTCCTCATGTGCATGCCAGTGTATTTTAGTCTCTGTCAGTTCTTGTTGTCGCATCGTTAACGTCAGTTCACCCTCAACCTGCTGTGTGTTTTGTCTCCTGCTCCGGTTTAGTATTTCTTTTCCAGTGTTTTAGTCCTTAGTTCCTTTGTTCAGAGTTTTGTTTGTCTTTTGGTGAGTTTAGTTAAGTAAGAGGTGTGTGGGGTGTTTTTTTTTTTTTTTTTTTTTTTTTTTTTTTTTTTTTTTTTTTTTTTTTTTTTTTTTTTTTCCCCCCCCCCAGCAATAAAGCTGCGCTTTAAGTTTTACTTCCGTGTCTGAGTCCTGCATTTTGGGTCCACCACTCCTGCCTGCCTGCCACACTGCACATCATGACAATATGTGATTAAAATTATGACATGCATGTAAGCTTTAAATCTGCAGTTTATCAAGCATCACTGAGGATTCCTTACTGTTAAATCTAACCTCTCTTCTATCCTGTCTTTTTCACATCTTTCTCCATTTCTTAGTGAAGATGGCTCACATTCTTTGCTCTACCTGTGAAATATATTAGCTGGACCTTTAGCTTCCGACAAACTGCACACAAATAGTTCATGTGTTTCCTGATGTTTGTTGAACTGACAGAAATGTTGAATATGAAATTACCGGCCACTTAAACTTCACTCCCTTCATGCTCCCTCCTCTTCTGTAGCACTAGCTAGATTCTCAAATACCACAACTTACGGACACCTGCACTCCTTCTGGCCACTTTAACCCCCCAAGGATAAACGCTATAAATAATGCAGTTGAACCAAATGTAACCAGTATGTTGTGAAAATGTAAGGAGTACAGATATTTGTTTAAAAATGTAGGGAGTAAAAGTAATCAGAAAAATAAATATCCAAGTACAGATAGGTAAAACGTCTACTTAAGTACAGTAAGAGAATGTATTTGTACTTTGTTACTTCCCAGCTAGTTTGTGATCCTCACATAAGCGCATAAAAAAAATAAATAAATAAATTAAAAAAAAAACTTTAATTCTGCCTTCCTTGCTTCTGTGGCCTCTCCCTTTCTCTAGTCTCAAACTGACCCAAGTCTCTAGGTATTGGGACTACAGCTAATGACAGACAGAGGTAATCAATGCGCTGCACGACTCCTGTTAAGCCCCTCTATCCTATTCTCATGCATTACTAGCCTCTGTCCTTCATTACCTATTCAACTTCTCAGGTTTGCTGCATGATTAATCCTTTCGCTTTCCAACCCTTTCTCCTTCAGTCCATGCCTCGTGTTATCTCGGTATCCATATCCAAACTCCTCTTTGCTTGGTTTTAGTTTTAGTGTAATACTCTGGTTTTGTTACTACTTTTTGCTGCATTTCTCCGACAGCTCAGTTTGCCCCCAACACCATATATACAAATACAATACAATACAAATATATACATATACGTATATATATATATATATATATATATATATATATATATATATATATATACACATATATATGTGTGTGTTGAACTGTTAAAACTGCACAATATATTATCCCAATTTTGTATGTGCTTCAATTTTTTCCTGCAAATGGATGCTGATGCAGTATGGGATAAATGTAAAAGAGCTCATTGTTCTTATAGTGCGAAATCGGAATATCTTATCTTTTTAGCAGTTCTCTAATGAAGTCCCGCACAAGGCTGAAGAAAGGAAATATCCACCCAGCAGTCCCTTAATCAGTTTTTCTCACTGTGCGTCTTTAGATCCTTATCACAATGTCATGCCTATCACCAGGGTGTGTGTGTGTTTGCTCAGTTGTGTGAATTTGCGCTAATATCTGACTCTGGTACATGAACAACCCTGGCGAGCCCTGAAGCTGCAAACCAATCTGTTCTGTATTCAGGCTGGCAAGTGGGAAGCATTTAGGACAACAACAGTGCAGGGGAGCTGGTATCAGATTCACACAGGTCTGTATGGTTTGAATGCACTCAGCAGCAAGTGCACAGTTACAGTAAGCCTGAGGGAAAAACATGAATCACCTAGTCACCACCTGCAGTACTTAATGCAAGTTATACCTGGTACCACAGTGTTTTGCACACCATTGCACTGTATATCCTCACTTCAAAGTCTAACACAAACAGGCAAGACAAGGTAAGGTCAGAGTCTAGAATGTGAACATATGACTTTTTTCTGGAGATAGTATATACCTGTAAAAAATTTGATTTGTATTAAAGTTATACCAGTACAAACTTGTGGTTACTAAATGAAGGCCTGCATCTCTTTTTATTAAGCTTATCTAATTCACATTAATGCACAAACTCATTCAATGAATGGGGGACAAACAGTAGAAAAGTAATCTGCTAAACTTAATTTAGAGGCTTAAATACCTCTTATTAGAACCACATTTAACACACTGTAAACATACCTAGATATGTCATTTTAACAAAGTTAGCTGGTGGTGGTGTCCGTTTTGTTCAATGCCACTAACAGCCTGTTGTCTGCATGACAAATAGGCCACAGTGCAAGTTTGTTTACTTGCCCCTAGCTCTATACAGTGTAAGTGTAATTTTCAGCTCTGTCAATTAAACACAAACATATCCAAATCACCTCAGCCCACTACAATGAACAGAAGCATCTCTATCATTTCTCCAATGACAGGTTATTGTCCTTTGAAAATAAATTAATAAAAAATCAATATAAATACATTTATAAAGTAAAAATAGACAAAATATATTCACATTAAATCTGAATACCAAAGAAGATGACTAAGGGATGTAATATCAATGGAATTTATTTCAGTTTACATCAGTTCATCTCTGTTTTTCTGTCTGTATCTATTTTGTTGCAGGTTAGCAAATGAACTTCTGTACAAAGTCTGAGCCTACAATTATGGTAGTTTTCCCTTCTGCTGTGGCACCACCATCTGGTCTTTCTTGAGAGAGAGCTGTGATGCGCAAATGTGTCTCTGGCATTATAAACCAAACACCTTGCAATGTTAGACATTCAAGGGAAAGATGCTTTTCATCATTTTTCACAGTCTGTTTCCTGGTTTAGGCCTCCTACCCAACTGTAACCCAAAATTTACCAAACAGACATCACTCCAACAGTGATCACAAACCTGCCCTATACATGCCATCGAATTATAGGCATCAAGACAGCAGGCTGAACCACAGTGGTTTGTACCAATTAATAGCTGCAGTTGTGCTTTAGGAGTGCGAACATTGTTTTAGAAACACAAATAATAGCATAGTTGTTCCAACAGTTTGCTCAGAATACTGTAAAAATGGCTGTTTCCTTGATGGGCTGGTTGGATATGATATTCAACATATTAAGGCAGATGAGCAAAAGCAGCAATTTTGTAGTCAACAAAGAGCATAAAATATAAGCTGCAATGGTCAACAGAACTGTACTGCTGAAAACTGGAAAACGCTAATGTGAATCTTGAATTTTCTTGAGGCATGCAGAAGTTGGCATCAGCAATGACTAAATCAGTCCAATCAGACCACTGACAGGTGGTGTATTGGTGTGAATACATTTTTTCTTGGGTTGTTTTGGCTTGAATTCAAACATGACAATGCATCATATCGCTGAGCAAAAATCTTCTCAGACTGGTTTCTTAATATGAAGTTCAGTGTATTAATCACTGAAATGTTTCTAACATCTAGTGAATCCAAGCTACTGAGACCACCAAGGGCAGCCCTTTGAATATTGATAAGAATATAATATTGATAAACTGGCATGAGGTGCAATGGCCAGCTGGGTGACAGACAATAAAATGTCAGTGATTGAAATGGGCAGGTGATACAGTACTTATGCTAGGCAAGAACTGCTAACTTAGTAACTAGCAGCTGATGTAACCAATACAAGTAATGGGATTTTACTGTTAAATTCAGAGATAAAAACTGAAATATTAATGTGATGGGAATAGTAAGTAAGAGCTTATGACAGGAATATAAAAAAAGAGTGATTTATTCAATTACAGGGCCTTCCATTTGTACAAAGACATTATTTTTGCACTTTTGCTTCTCTATGCCACCACCATGGATTGTAAATCAAATGGATATGTGATTGAACTACAGACTTTCAGTTTGGATTGATGAATTGGTAAGTGTACTGGGCTGCTCAGATTCATCCAAATGTTGCAAAACGACAGCTTCACAGGCAGGGCTTCACATCAGATAATGGCCCAAAAGCATAATACAAAAGTAACTCAATCAGATTTGTTCTGACAGGGTCTAAGCACAATTTACCAAACTTGGGCAGAAACATATTAAAAAGATGGAGTAACCACACAATAGTCAGCAATAGCTTGGAAATGTGATCCTGGTTAAGAATATGCCCCGAAGAAGAGAGGACAGACAGTTCTCAATGTCTGACTGGAGGTCAAGGAAAAATTGGCAACAATGTTAATATTGGTGCTGACAGGCACGGTCTGAGAAGAGTCAGGTTTGAAAGCAACTGACAAACAGGTGAGTGATAAAATCCGAAGCACATGAGAAAAGAATTATGAGGGGAAAAGACTACTTAAGAAATACAATGCTAGAACTAGGATTTGACTGTAGTCTTTGTACCACATTGGAAACTGAATGTTCTGGCTATGGGAAGCTGCAGGGCTTCTGCTTTATTGAGTGGGAGAGGGAGGACAGAAGCTTGTTTACACACACACACACACACACACACACACACACACACACACACACACACACACACACACACACACACACAGAAAAAAACATAGAAAGACAATCAAACCAAACAGGGAAATTAGTGGGAAGAAGAAGGAGAAACAATTAAATATTGTCAGGATCCTAAAACTTAAATTTGCTTGGAGATTTTTATTATGTGGAAAAATTAGCTTTTGGGTGATGGCTCTGACTGTGAGGCGTAACCTAGTTTAGCACTGACCCTGTGAAGTTGTAAGTACAGGAAATGAATGAGCGGAGGTGTAGAGACATTAATAATTATTAAGCAATTTGTGTGGATCGTCAGGAATAAGACCGAAGCGATCCTTGTAAAACCTGGCTGTTAAATGTCCCATACCTGACCCACTAAGTTAAGTTAAGCTAAGTAAGTTAGCTGTGGTTGTTACAGTAACAGTGGTAGCTTAGGTTTTTTTTTAAACAGAGCATTGTATGAGCTGAAGAGTCATTCAAAGAAAACTAATGAAAAAATAAGACTTGAAAAGGCAGGATGGCATTTACAGGTATACCACAAAAAGTGCTTCAGGTTTCAGGTTTAAGATCTAATACTATTTTATATATATCAATAACATAAGGCACGTGTACATTTTTCTTCCTTTGCGGGAATACAATCCTCCAACCTGAAAACTGTCTTCAACTTTCCAGCTGCTTAGCCCACCACCCTCTGGACTCAGGCTAATTGAGTTAGTAGGGACGCAAAAAAAAAGGCTTGGACAAATGCAAGGGATAATGAGTAGCAGAAAAAGAGGGTAGAGAACTGTCAAACTGAAGTGGTTTTAATTATATGGTCTGGGTAACGATGGCTTAAGACAGTGTTGTTCAGTTTGCATTTATATATATATATATATATATATATATATATATGTATATTTCATTAGCTCCATGGTGGCTTAATTAAGAGAAGACACTACCTTATTGGGAAAATAGTATGTCCTAAAATCGAGAGTCAATTTAATCCATGAGTAAATTAAATCAGTTTGCAATACAAAAAAGCAGTAATGACATTTATTCATTTAAAAAATAGATATGTGGTTGTAATACAAGGCGGCATTGCCCATGGGTCCAATTTGATTCAGATACTCTTCGACTCAGCTTTGGCACTACACACACCTGTATTTTTCAGGACACATATATAAGTAACCCCAGCTCTGCACCCTTTTGGACATGCCCAACTTTCAGGGTGCACTTTTTATTAGCAAAGTCATCTTCCTCTTAAATTGGCAGGCAGCAGTAGCTGCAGCTTCTTTATCCGTGTCCCAGCACACTACAGAATAAGAGAAAGTTTATTAAAGAATGCACAACAAGTGGGCTAATTACATCACTTGGCACTATTCTGTGAACCCATAAAGTGAAACCACATGCCACTTTAGTGCGATTTTAAACCTCTGATAGAAAAAGGAGGTTTACAAATCATTCTAGTTAAATTCATGTCCTTCACTGATGCTTATCCCGGTAGAGGTAGGATATGTCACATCCCATGTCAGATATGCACTGTTTAAGGATCATATCCTTATATTAAGGCTCACATAAGAATAAAATTGTTTTAAACTTGCTTTCACCAAATAGGAAAAAAACAAAAACAAAAACAAGAATACAGCTGGGCTTTGTAGGTACTTTTATCTGCTCCCTTATTTCCCAAGGGGTCACTACAACAAACTTTGGATGGTCTCTAAAAAGTTCCAATCCATGTACTGAGGCCTGAGGGAGTTCACAGGACAGTTGACAATGGAGTTTGTGTCCACTGGTCATCTCGGTTAGGTGTGAAGCATAAATTACCACGATGTACTCAAGGTAGAAGTGAACCAACAACATAATAGTGAAAAGTAAGAGTTAAATCTGAAGGTTCTTCTCTAAGCCTCTAATACTGGTTCATTATACAGCTTTCCAAACTGTGACATGCATATTGGAAAAAGCCATTACAAAAGTAGAACGTTTCAAATGCAAGATTTTTTATACCATTTGGTAATTTTGTTTTTCAAGGTCTGAATCATATCACTTTCTAAAGCAGGAAATACATCACAATGCTGAAGCACAATTGATATAATAACAACTGAACTTGCAATATCTGCATTTTTTTTTCTTTTTGCTGATGTATGGCTCACGTCCCAACACAGCAATAATGAGTGCTCTATTTATGGCTTTTAAATATAAAACAGTCCATGGTAGACATATTGCACAAAAGTAAAGCAATTTAAATTAAATGAGCTGCTACTCTGTCTCTGTACAAACACATATTTTAATGTGTATATACTATACTTGCTGTGGCTTTCTCAAGATGTGGTTTAATGTGGGACTCCAGCTTTTTAGTTGAGCCTAATATTAACATTTGTACAATGAGATCATGATGATGACAATACAAATCTGAGTGTGACAAAGAGCTGATGAAAAATTGAAACGGGTATTTATATAAGCTTGTTATTTCAGTAATTACATCAAACATGGAAGATGACAGAGAATGTTCTTAAAAAGAAACAAGTGAAAAGTGAAACTGAACATAATGAAGCATTGAATTGAATTAAGAGTGTTATGAAGTGAAACTTCAACATGAAATATGATGTTGCATTCTGAGGCGTAAGATCTGTTTGTATCGCTTAATATACAGTGTAACAATACTCAGATACTAGAATAACATATTTTAAACAAGAGATACAAAAATAAACATTCTGAAGAAAAGAACCAAGGCCAGCACTGTCATGGTCCCTGTGCTTCGCTGGCTGACCCCGCGCCAGGTGACATGTTTTAATTTGTTTTCCTCTCTCTCTCTCTCTCCTCTGCCGGGGCAGTGCTCATTACGGGCTCCTGCCCCTGGCCCACACACCTGTGTTCAATCACCACACCTGCTGCTGATCCCCAGTAATCCTGAGTCATACTTAAGACGGTGGTCCTACGCTACTCATCACTGGATTGTTGAGCAATCTGTGTCAGTTAACCTGTTACTTGAAAACTTGAATCCGTGAATTGTTGTTTGAGTCTGTTGCTAACTGAAGCTTCTGTGTGTGTAGATCTTTCCTGGACCTGTCCCTGCAAACCCCACGAAAGAGTGTGTGGAAGCGTGTGAGGCGGCAGAGTACAGTGGAGTGTAATTCTTTTCCCCCACAGACCCTGGAGCCCTGGACCCCCCTCCTGCACATTGTATATACATTCACTTGGTGTTTTCGCTGTAAATAAACGCACTGTTTCTTCTGCAAAGGATCCCTGATCTTCGCTTGAGTCTGTTTAAGAACTCCGACAAACACGTCTATGCAAAAGCCTCAATTAATTATACACTTTTGAGTAGGCACAGAATTTAGAGAACTCTTTCAGTGTGTGTGTGTGTGTGTGTGTGTGTGTGTGTGTGTGTGTGTGTGTGTGTGTGTGTGTGTGTGTATAAACACTTCTCCACTTCATGAACCCCTAAAATGTTGTGAATAAGACAGACCTGCACTTCATCAGCCTTGTGTTGTACTGTTATACTATTTTTGACCATATGAGAGATGATTGCTGATGAATCATTAGCGGGAATATTTCATATGCCAGAGGACAGCTCATTAAATGACAATACATACATTACAACAACCAAATGCTGTTCCAACTAAAGCATTTAATGGAACCACAATTGTAAAGCCAGTTCTACAGCTCAAAGTACATTTAATACTAGCACCACCGTAGGAATACAAAGGGAGCCAAAGGTAGTTCAAAACAACAGATTGATAGATGAATCACATTTAGCCAGGGAATTGAACATTGAACAGATTATTAGGGAATCTTTCGTCAGTAACAACGGCAAGGGATTTACAGTGTATTTTTTAAGCTTCTGACAGGCATAAAGACTGATGTAAAGAAAAAAAACAAAATAAAATGAAGCCTGAAAAACACAGACTGCCAGTAAAAAGAATAGAAAGACAGACTTAATCCACTTGTAGACAACTGAAGACAAGCCAGGAAGTCAGGGACAGAATCATCACAGAGATAGCGCAGAATGGACAAACAGAGTGCATCACGGGCAGTAAAACAGCATTTGTTGTCATGTCCATAACTTAGACTCCCCTGAGGTTTTTCCTCTGAAATGACAATCGGACGTTGTAGTTCTCGTCTCTGGTGTCAGAGGAAAAAAAAAAAAAATCCATCCCCCTTCCCGCCTCTTCTCAGATCCCTCTCTAAATCTCATCTGGTTTCATCATAAAAAACGACAGGCTGTCTTGGTAAAGCAAAAGGTTTATATCAGCAAGAGGCCGGGGTGGGACAAAAGCAAAGGCATGACAAAGAGGGCCAACATTTACTCTTGCTTTCTGCCAAGAGTAAATGTAACCAAAGCCAGTTGCTCATAAACTAATGGAGAAAATTTACACATGGAGGTAAATATATAGTTTTGAAGTCTAAGGAGCTCGGAAAGAAAAGTTTCTTGAACAAGAAACTTAAAGATGAGCTGGATGACTGAGAACCTTCACAGACATATAGTTTTGAAGAATCAAAATGTGTTTCTCAAGTTACTGTTTATTGTTTTGTTTAGAGCTAGAAGTAAGTTTGACAATGATACACCTAGACCTGGAGAGTATTCTTAGCAGCAACACACCGCAAATTTTCAAAGTCGTCAGTCAAGTGACAACTTCATGGAGGTAAATACAGATGGTTTGAAACAAGGTGCAAACCTCTGGTTACTGTCATGGTACGTGTGGACTGTATTTTCCTGTATGGCTCCTTTTGCTCCAGTGTCTGCCCCTGAGGTGCCATTCATTTACCTGGACTGCTCACCTGAAACACCATGACAATCGTCAGAGGGTATTTATGACCAGCATCTGTCTTTACACTGCTAGTTTGTCAACTTACCAATGTTGGTAACAGGTTCACTCTTCTTGCTCTGCATGTGCTACAGCTTCATCACACCACTACACCACGATATAACGGAACTCTCCTTTTGGACACTGGTCACAGCCCTCACCTGATCTACGCCACGCTTCAATCTCCAGGAAGAAAATCCTCACCACACTCACCTGCCTGCTCTCCTGCCACCATAGCTCACAGGGAGCCCTGGAATTCAGATCCGCTCATCTTCTTTGCGCTTAACTCGTCACTTGGACCAAGCCTAGTTTTCCACCTGCAAAAGTAAGCCACGCAAAAAACTCAGTACAGCTATCTTCCCTGGACAAGTCCATGCATCCACTAACCTCCTTTTCCTCTCTTTTCGGTGAGACCTCTAGCTCCCCACGCAACCAGCCACACCCTGAGCTTGCCACCCTTAGCCCATCACGCTAGCTTATCTTGTCACAAATCCCCTGCCAAGTATAACTCTGTGTTTTTGTGCCAAATAAAAGTTTGTGTGAATTTAACTCAGCCATCTCTGCACGTGGTTCAGCACTTGAGTCCAGTTTTGTACAGACCTTTGGCCCCCAGTGACAGTTACTGTCATGAAACGCTGTGTGGCAGGCAGGAGATGAGGACTCAAAATGCAGGACTCACAGACTCGAGGGATAAACTCAAACCCACAGCTTTATTTGCTGGTCGCAGAAAAACGAGCATACAAAGTAAACTAAATTAAACTGGGGAATAACACACTAAACTCACAGGGAGATCCACACAGCATGAAGGACAACACGACACTGACTCAGAGAGATACAGGGTTTAAATACACTGGGAAGTAACGAGGGGAATGAGACACAGAAGGAGAGCACAGCTGGGGGAAATCAGAACTGACGAGACAAGGAAGCGTAAACTGAACACACTGAGATCAGACACGGACTTTCAAAATAAAACAGGAAACACAAACACAAAGACAGACTCAGAGACGCGGGCTTAACACAGAGACCTGACTACACTACAGGGGATACACAGGCAGGGACGACGGAAAACAGGGAGCACAGAATAAACACTGGGAAACCAAAACAAACTGTCATAATTCATAATATCAAAAATAAGAGTACAAAAATCAAAAACACTGGGTCTGATAGAAGTGGCAGGATTAAGTCTGAAGTATACAGGGCTATATTCTCTGCTCACATGAAATGTTGCAAAACTGTAGTGATATGTTGTTGGTTAACAGGCCAGTCCTAAGAGTGGATTCATTGTAGTGAACGAGAAGACCGAACTACCATCAGAGACGAATCTTCCGTTGCTCCTGTTCAGCTCTGCTGAGAGTCCTTGCAGGCAGAGGTCGATCATTATTATGGTTGGCACACCATGTGGCCAATCACATGCAAAGACAGACTAGGGTCATACTATTATGTGAAAGAAGGAAAGAGAAAGACACTTTGTAGACAGCAAGTGTAGTGGTAAAGGGTGATGGAGAGAAAGGAGCATGTGATCCAGACCTAACTATATGCTTTACTCAAAAATGAACACTTTAGGCCTATCTTAAAAGTAAAGAGGTTTTCCTGTTTCCTGAATCCAAACTGGGATTCAAGACCTTGTATGAAGCATTTTAAATTTGATTCTGGATTTCTAAAGGAGCCAGAGAAGCCAATATGGCAGAAATATTCTCTCTTTTTCTAGTTCCTGTCAGAACTGGCTCTGCTAAGGAAGCTGAGCCAAAAGAGCCAAATCTTTGAAAACAGCTGGAATTTTCATCACTACAAAAGTGACTGGACTTTGGTTCATAATGTAAAAGGATAAGAGTATACTGCAAAAGCAACCAAACAGTTTCTCAAGGGCAAAGAAATGTTTTATTTTCAATAGCCATCTGAACCCAGTAGAAAATGTTTTTTAATTTTTTAAGTATGAATACATATATGATTGCAAATCATTAATATTGTGTCCGTCAATCAGTACACAAGCAAAAGTAGATATCTAGTTTACTTGCTTTTTAGATAATCTTTTCCAAACATGCTCTCCCTCATCACTGACACACACGCACAAACCATTGTTACTCTCAACCACCATCCTACAGCTCTCAGCCAACCACCTCTCTTGTAGACTCTCTGTCATAGGTAAGAGAAATGACTGACAGGCTTTGCAGCCTAACACATTCAAGAATGCTCAGTGAATCCCATTGCTGCTAAGTAACAATTTTTGTTTTACTTTGTTTTACTTAAGTGGCAGTTCTGAACAAAATTACATTAATAACTCACAGACTAAGTTAACATGTCATCCAGTCCATTACAATACAATACTTTAGTTAAAACTTTTGAATTAAAGATGAAACTCTGCACTTCAGCCACTTCAACCACATTGTGACTGTTTAACCAGAAAATATGATAGTGTACAGAGGCATCATTGTCCAAGAGTTTATATAGACCTAACTCTATTCTGTAATTAGACCTTTGATTATTAAATATGTCAGTCTCTCACACTTTAATCATGTTCTTTGCCTAAGCTGGAAAAACCTGATGCAATATGGTTTATATTGTCCCGTGTATATTTTGGAAAAAGTTTAAGGGGACTCTATATCTAACCTCTATGTCTTAGTATTGGGTATGTTTCAGTGAACAATGTACTCCCTGATTAATGGGTGTACTCCATTTGAGTAAACATGGTGAAGAATGCCCCATGGGCTGACAAGTCTGCAGTTTACACCAACACAATGTTTCACATGAGCAATTGAATCTGTCCATTACTCTAATGAAATCTGGTTGCACTCTGACAAGCCCACCCACATACCTAATAAGCCATAAAATTCATTGTTGCCATGGTGCACAAAAAGCAATGTTTTTGCAAGGCCAAGGGTCCAGAAACATATTCCAGTCAACAAGTCAGTGATTACTAATTTCCAATTCCAAAGTCAATTCCAATGCAAGTCAATTATATATTGTGCTTGTGCGAATGTGTGTTGGGGGGATTCATCACTGAGCAGTCTAAGGTGTACCCAAGTGGCAGATGCTCGGAACATAATGTCACAAAATTTCACAAAGAGGAACCCCACGATCTACTGCACCAGAGTGGGGTCTGACCATGGCAGTAAGAGTGCCATTGCCTAGCCTGTAGAGGTCTGGATATCCCTATCCACAGCATCCAGAGCACCACCAAATCGGTCATGCTGAATAGTGTTACAGGAAGCATAATGTTTCTCATGGCTTTGTCCAACCACTTAATGTCCTTCACGTGTGGTCGGGGTGAACTTGCTCTAATCTATGAAAAGAATGGGGCTCCAGTGGTGGTGGACCTGCCACTACTGGTATTCTATGGCAAATGCCAATCGGGGTCCATGGTACTGAGCAGGCCCACTGGAGAATGTTGGGCCCTCAGGCCACTCAAGTATATCCATACCAGTGGCTTGCTGTAGGACTTTGGCTCATTCTGTTCCTCCTTGCACCAAGGAACAGGATTTGAAAAAAAAAAAAAAAAAAACAGTTTGTTGACAAATCCCTAGTTTTTCAATGTGAACAAGCTTCAGTTAAAAACAGTTCTGTACCCCCAACTTAACTTTCTTATTCTCATTTGTCTTCTTAGAGATAGGAGGATGGTGAATGGAGTGATGGAGGCTGATGGAAAAAGCCAGTTTGAGAAACAGCTTAAGTGCCTTTTTTAAGGGGTTCTAGTTTGTTGAAGACATTGTGCAGTGACCTCTCTACTATCTTTACTTCCCTGTTTCTTTCTTAGCATGCTATTCGTCTGCGTCTCCCGTTCTTTCACCATCTCTTTCTCTGTCTGCCTATTACCTTATCTCCAGAGCAACCCTATTGACTTCAGACCGACTGCACAAAATGTGTTTTCAAACAGTGGTGCTGGCGGTCTGAGACGGACAGCCAGGACCATGGCTTTTAATCTCCTGCTGCTTTGCATTTTAAGCTGAGAGCACAGGGGCAAGTGACAGAGGAAAAAATGCTATTCCTGTGTGTGTGTGTGTGTGTGTGTGTGTGTGTCTGTATATGTCAGACAGAAAGAGAAAATGACAGAGAGCTATTCTTGACCTCTAAGACCAGACATAGAGTACTTCTTAATCCCCTTCACCTGTTGCCAAGGGAACATAGACAATCCAAATAAAATGTGAACATATGAGAGCTTTCCATAGTGGTTATTTATATATACACAGAGATCTTTAAATACACAATTATACAGGTGCACTGGCTGTATATTTACCAACATGCTTGCACATGACTCATACATGTAAAACGTTTTTCGGAACAGTCCTAATAAAACACCACTTAAAATGGAATGCCCTCACTCTCCGTGCACTCAGGCTAACTTATGATGAAGATTTGTTGTTGTAGTTTTTGTTTTTAACATAAATGTTGAAATAAAGCAATAATGCAGCTGTGGCAGCATTACAACTATTCAAAGATCAAAATTACAGTTCCTTAACTGAGGGTTTCTACTATTGTAATGTAATCATAATACTTAAAATCACAAGTTTTAAGTATAAAAGGAGATGCCAGTTCTAGACCAAAAAAAATTTTTTTTGATGTACTGTTCCAGCATACTATTAAGCTGTAACAGAACAGCTTACAGCTTATTCTTAAGCTTAAATAGTGGAGCATGAACAGTGGATCGTGTTTTGACACATTGTTCTATGTTACTATTAAGCTGTAATAAAACACAACACCTGTAGAATCAGCAGCTTTCTCTTGTCATGCTGATTTTGCAGTGTTTAGTCACTCTTTTAGGTCTCTGTAGTTAACAGTCTGCATGAAATGAAAGGCTTGTGTGATCCAGTGAAGGTGAGATGTTCTAGATGATGAACTTCAGCTGTTGAGAATAACTAATAGCGACTGACTTCCATGTGCCATATGACTAACTCAATGAGAGTCCAGACCTGTGAACTGTTGGATCACTGAATGAGAGTGTTGGATTTCTGACACCGTGCAATGTATTCCATAAATGGAGCTTGGGAAGCAAAATATATGTCCACATTAAATTTTATACAGCCTGACTTTATGTAGCTACAAGTACGTTTCAAAAAATTAGAATATTGAAGTGATTGATAGTAAAGGAGCTTCCAGCAAGTATGTATGAATGAACGTGTGTTTCAGAAGTTGAACATTTCTCTAAATCCTTTTTTGATTGATCTCAGGAACTAATCTGATAATTTAAAGTATTGAATTTCTGGTTTTTAAAGTCTCATTAGATTTTTATAAACTGTGTATGTAGTGTAATGTATGAGCTGGGAAAATACATGTATTAGGGCTAAGGCTACTTTACACCATGGAGCCCTACTCTAAAGAAACTGACACAGAATTAAAACGGTCACTGAAGCTGGATTTAAGAAATAACTGTTTAAAGTTTTTAGAGTATACCCCATCTTTGTCATTACATAATATGACATCACTAGGTTGGTTGGTTAGTTACTGCTAATAGACTTACTTAGACTTATGTTAGCTAGCTAGTGACAGAACTGATAACTCCATGGAAATAAGGAAACTGAAGCTAAAAATTAGATAGGGGAGGTCACTTCTGTACTGTCTCTGCCTGCATCAATTAGTTTTATGTAAAAAAAAAAAAAAACAGAAAACAAAAACGGAAACGGGAGAATCCTCCAGTTACCAGTAATGTTAGGGTTTGTACTTAATAAATGAGGACTCTGTAGAGGAGTGCCTGTTTGAGTCAGGGGCTCTGGTAGTTCACTGGACGGACAGTCAAAGTCAACACCGTCTCCTCTGTGATTTTTCCACGTCAGGTTGAGTACACAGACTGAGCAGTGCAATCTGCTGGCAGGTCAGATGTTCAGATGTGATCAGCAACAGTCTTTCTTTTCTCAAGCATATCCAAACAACATAACAGGTTGCTACATGTGCATCAGACGACAAACACAACTAAATTTCTTACTGAAAATGGAATCGGGAGCAAAACAATCTCCTGGCTTTACAGGATAGCTGGAATTTCTCATTTTTTTCTAAATAGGATATAGGTAACAAGTACTGAGCTAAGGTTCCTTGCTTAATCTCACCCGGTTTCTGCTCACTTGTTTCCAGGAGCCCTGCAAGCTGCTAACACAGATGGTAAACTTACTGATGTGGACAGTCAGAAGTTTTTAAATTTAAAACTGACTATCAATTTAACAGTAGGGCAGAAAGTGTTTTCTGGGCTTAATCCTTACATATTGTTCATATTTTCGACCTTCACAGAAGTTGTGAAAAAGATGAAGGTGTTAAAGGGGTTCATTTTGTTCTGGGACTTTTAATCAGGACAAGCGTTACCCCACAAGCTGTCACAAAAGGACAGCTAGTGCAGTAATTTTGAGTGACCTAACACTTAAAGGAACTGTGTGCTTGTAGCCTCATCCTCTAAAACTGCTCACTGAACCACAGCACAAAGACAAGTGTTCAGAATCACATCACATTTTTCAAAAACGGGCAGTTGTGGTCCGTTTACAAACAGTCATCATTGGCATATATACCATTGTAATTCTGGGGTTTCAGTCATTTCTTGGAACTGTTAAGGGTGGCAAGATTGCATAGCATACATCTTTAATTAGGTAAAAAACATGCATTATGTGCACAGGTTTGAATTTATTTAGGATGTTGTAATCCACACAGTGTCAAAAGTATATATGAGGGGGCGCTAGTGAGCCGACATTGGAGTATGACATGTTGGACCGGGCTCCCGCATAGCTAGCTTATAGTTTAACAATTCCAAGCGCCTTTTAAAGGCTTATTTAAACAAACTATCACTCCCCGTAACACCTGTGACCGACGGGAAAAATCGGATCAGTGGTTACAACCGGAATGGCATCTAAACTCCGGAAATATAAGTATACCGGCCCCTCGGGCCAGCGGCCAGACGCATCCTCGGCGCACGCTGATAAAGCAAGCGGGAGCTCGTTGCCTAGCT